>NC_133548.1:5474545-5777575 GCF_048773025.1 Camelus bactrianus
TTATTGGATTTAGGCCCTCCGATAATCCAAAATGATGTCCTCATTGCAAGATCCTTAATAATTATATCTTGCAAAGAAGTTTTTTTTTCCCAAATAAGGTAGAATTCACAGGTTCTGGGGGTTAGAATATAGTCATATCTGTTTGGGGACCATCTTTTAATGTTAGCAAGATCGCCTGGACTCCTTTGCGAGGTAGCCAACTTCCAGAAGGGCAGAAACAGAAGCTACAAAGTCTCTTCAGGCCTAGGCCCAGGAGTCCCAGAACATCATTTCTCCAGCTTTCTATTGGGCTCACCGGATTCAAGGGGAGGGAAGATGGAATAGCCTTCTTGATGGGAGGTTTGGCAAGGACAACGCCAAAGGGCATGTGCCGTGGGAGGGATGGTTGCAGCTATCTTTGGAAACAACCTAACAGTGTGTGTGTGTATGTGTGCGTGCGTGTGCGTGCATGTGCATGTGTGTATGTGTGTGCGCACGTGTGTGTGTCTGCTGGGGGCCCTGGAGACGTGCTCTCTGATGAAGGGATTGCTCACGAAGCTGAGGTAGGAAATGCTCCCCTGAGTGGAAACCCCTAACCCAGCTCAGTCATCAGCTGGGTGACCTTGGGCCAGTCCCCCATTCACTCAACAATAGTCTACTATGTGCCAGGCCCTGAGCAAGGCACTGAGGTCCCAGTGGTGAGCAAGCCAGGTCACCGTGGAACTTTCCATCTTGTGGATGACTAAAGCTCCTAACTGGACAGACTGGCCACAGAGTGTGCTGAGTCAAAGGAGAGCAGTGAGGAGATGGGCTGGAGAATCTCTGGGGACCAAGAGGCCAGGATGAGGTTTGAGCACAGAGGACCCCAGGCCTCAGTTTCTTCCTCTGAACATCAGGAGGGTTTGTCAGAGTCGTAAACTCAAACTCTGCTTCCTGATTCCCCAGAGACACCCAGGGACCCATGTAGGGGCCACTGCAGAAGGGGGCTGAGCAAGGGGCATCCAAAGTCTGTGACTAATTGGGCTGGAAGCTTCCAGCGGGCTCCCATAGTCCAGGTACCAAGCCGGAAGTCCCAGTCCTGTCCCAGTTGGCTGTCTAGGACAAAATTTCCCCCCGGATTCCTCTTGTTCCTGAATGGCCCTGCCAGTGTTCTGGTCTCTGGGGAAACAGGGAACCTCCCCTCTGTCTGTTGGGCCCTCAGGTCCCCACACCACCCCAGAACAGACTCTGCACCAGGATGCTTGCAGCTGCTCCCTCACCTTTGACCTTGGGTCAGCTTGAGCCAGGAGAGCCCCAGAGACCCTACATGAAGTGCCAGTGTCTCTCACGGAGCTCAGGCTTTTTGGGGTCAGACCCTCCCCTCTGTGTGGCCCTGGGCGGGCCCCTTGCCCTCTCTGATCCTCAGGGTGAACCCTCCCTCATGGGGGTGAGCACAAAGGCAAGGAGCTGGAGAGAGTTGGGCCCTCCGAAGCTGGCTTGAGGTCAGCACAGGGAGAGTAAAGTCAGGAGAAGCAGCGGGAGAGGCCCAGCCTCCGGGGGAGCCACCCCGGTGCTGCTGGGAAGCCCTGGGCCCCGCCTGACCTCACAGGGGCTGACAGGGGACTGGGGAAGAGGTAGTCAGTAGGAAAATCATTTACTTCAGATCAGCAACCTTTATTCCTGTGTTGGGCACTGGATCGGGGTGGGGCCAGAGATGGAAGACAATGACCCCATCCACCCTCTGGGCCTCAGTTTCCCCTCCGTCACAAGGGGAGGGAAGGCGCCCCCTGCTTCCTTCACCTGGAGACTGAGTGCCCAAGTGACAATACGTGGGCCTGGGCCTCTCAGCCCCAGAGCGCCAGCACTGAGGGCTGCCCAGACCTCGTCCTTGCCCTGGGGATGGGCTCGCAGTCTGGGAGGGAGGCCCATGCCCCGCCCACCACTAGTAGCTGGCGAGAAGGGCAGGTGGGGTTTGGCCCAGTGACCAGGTGACGTGCCAGAGCCTCTCAGCCACGGGTCTGGCTTCATTGTGCTCTGTCCTGGTAGCAGAAGCGTCTGTGGGCCACGTAAGGAAGGCTGGAGCAGTCCACGTAGAGGAGGCCGCCCCATCCACAGTCCAGAGGGCCACGAAGAGGTAGGTCAGCAGTCACGGCCATCTTATCCGGTACAGTGAGGGCCCCCATCGCTTCTAGCATCCTTGGCTGTTGGTGCCCAGCAAGGCCTCTGGGGAGGCTGGCCGGCTCAGGGTCACGCTGGGGAACCTGGTGACAAAGTTCTCCCACCTTCTTCTTATCTTCTGGAAGACAGAGGAGAGGGGAGATCAAGGCTCAGGTCCCATGACTGAGGGGTGGGCTTCAGGTGCTGTTCCACCTCCAGCCATGAGGTGGTGGTAGATCCCAGAGACCGAAGCACCACACACTAGTCACCCAGTCTCCTGGAGGCCAGAGGCAGGAGGCAGGAGCCAGCAGCTCCCACTGAGGGGGTCCTGATCCCCACTTTTCTGGGGGAGAGGGGAGCACAAGATGGAACCCTGGAGAGTTGTACTGGCTGATTATCTTGCCTCTAGCAAACTCCACCCACCCAACATACTGATAGATTAATCACCTTAGAACAGCCTGCTCTAGAACCTTTCATGACTCGCCTGTGCCTATGGGGTAAATCCCCAATGCTGCCAGTGCCCTCAGAAATACAGTTCTTGGATCTCTCTCTCTTCAACCCCTTCCCCAGACAGTTCTTCACCTTCCTGGTCTATGGCCCTGTATGTTTGTACCTCTGAGCCTGCGCTGCCCTGGGTCCCTCTCCTTGGAGCCTCTACCCTCCCCCATAGCACTCCTCCATCCACCAACCCTCAGCCAAACCTGTTGATACTGCCTCAGCCACCGCCGGCTGCCTTCTTGCTGAGCTTGGATCAGCTGCTCTTTGTCCCCCAGGTCCCCAGGCAGACGCTCCTGATGGGGGGCATCCAGACTTTCTGGGCCTCTATTTGAGGACATGGACTTCTCATGCCCCTGTCTGAGGCTCAGCGCCCGGCGCAGTCGGCCTTCCAGGGGCCTCCCCCAGGGCTCCTGGAGCTTGCCATAGGAGGGCCGTGGTCCTCGCAAGGACTGGCTGCGTAGCCCTGTCCCCATGGCTCTGGAGGCTGCAGGCGCAGGACTGCTCTAGCCCCTTGGCAAGCCACTGGCCTTCTGAGATGGCCTGGTGCCTCCACCCCTGGGGACAAAGGTTGGTGTTGCTGAGGTGGCAATTGTGAACCAAAGGGCAGGCCACTGGGGTCAAGCATCCCTGAGTCACCAACACCACCACCTCTCCGCCTCCCAGAGAAGGGGGTGCAGGCTTCCTCCTCCTCTTCCTCCAGGCAGCCTTCCCTTCCAACTCCTGAAGAGCTTGGCCTCCCCTGAACTCCTGTAGCCCTGGCTGTCCAAACTCATTTCATTGACAATGTGAACAGATGGCTCAACAGCAAAACAGAGATGGGCTTTTAAGAAACAGGACAGCTCCAACCTAGAAACAGTTGAATTCACAGAGACAGAAAGTAGCACGGTGGTTGCCAGGGCCTAGGGGGGGAATGGCGAGTTGTTTTATGGCCGTAGAGCTCCAGTTTTGCAAGATGAAAAAACTTCTGGAGATTGTACAACAATGTGAATGTAAGTCACACTACTGAATTGTACATGTCAAAACAGCTAAGGTGGTAAATTTTCTGTTTATATAATTTTTTTTACTACAATTGGATATTTAAAAAAAGAAACAGAATAGCTCCAGTCTGGAAGTCAGGAGGCTTATTTTTACCCCCAGGCCTAGCTCTGGCCCTAGTTTTCCAGCAGAGAATAGGGTTAGGAGCTCAGGCTCAGAGGACCAGCTACTCCTGGGTAAATCGCAGTTCCATCACCCACAGCTGTGTGATGCTGGATGCGTTCTCCCGCTTGGCCTCCTTGTCTGTAATAGGAACAAATAACTCAGGTGTTGTCGTGAGGACTAACTATGATGACGCTGTGCTAGACACAGGGCCTGGCACGTGGCAAGTACTCAGTAAAAGTGAGTTGGCGGCAGGGGAGGGTATAGCTCAGTGGTAGAGCATGTGCTTAGCATGCACATAGGTCCTGGGTTCAATCCCCAGTACTGCCATTTTAAAAAGTGAAAAATAAGTAAACAAACCTAATTACACCCCCCAGCAAAAAAAAACAAAAACAAAAACAAAAAACCAAAACAATAAAAAAAAGTGACATTTGAAAAGAAAAAAGTAGAAGTCACAACTAAAGTAAGTTGGTATTCATTGATTTGGACAAATCCTTTCCCCTCTTGGTCAGTCTTCTCATCTGTAAGATGGGTTGTTGTGAAAATGAAATGAAATCATGAATGTGGATGCCTCTAAAAGCAAGACCAGCAGCAACTCTTTTTCTCAAGACAGTGGGGAGAGAGAAAGGTGCTTGGGCTGGGCCAGCCAATCCTTAGAATCATAGAATATGAGGGTAGAAAGGGGACTTCACAAATTGGGTCCACACCTTTTTGTTTTAACCTTTATTTTTTTTAAGCTTTTTAAACTGGTTCTGGGACTATTTCCTCCCTATATTTCATTTATACCTCATGATATTCCTATGAGGTGGATCTCATTATCCTCATTTGGTAGATCCCCATTTTGAAGGTTGGAAAACTGAGGCTCAGAGAAGTTAAGCAGGCTCAGGAAGTGGCAGAGCTGGGACTCCCGCCCCAGTGAGCCTGGCTTTAGAGTCTGTGCTCCCACCCTTCTGCTCCTGTCCTCGGGCTGGTGGCAGAGGCAGGACTGGAAGCCGCCGTCCTCCTTCCTCAGTGTCTGGGATGCTGCACTGGGTACCCCATCAGGTCAGGGAAGTACTGGCTGCAATTCTCGGCTCACTCCAGACTCCCCTGCGCCTGGCCTTGCTCTCTTTTCTCTCTGAGTTTCTAGGCCTTCTTTGGGTGAAGGGTCTCTTAATACCCTACAGGCTCAGCTCCCAGCCAAAGGAGCCAAGGCAGGGCCAGTGTGAAGAGAACAGAGAAAAAGGACTCTGACCTTCTGGCCCAGGCTGTCCCAGGACTGTGATCACTATTCCAATCCTGACCGCACCTCTAATGCCTAACCCTCCAGCCAACCTTGACCTGGTTAAAAAGCAACAAAACCATCACACAGTGTTCAACGCCCTTACCCGGGCACAGTTAACTCGAATCCCCATTCTCCCCAGAGTCTGAGCCGGAAAGAGCTTGTGGATGACTCACAGGCTTCTGAGATGTGTTGGGGTGAATCACTCACTCTTGTGTCACGCATATAGCTGCCGAATACCCTTATGCCAAGTGTGTAATCTTACAACAATTTCCCAAATCCATAAATCCATGGAGGACCAGGAGAAAATAATGTGTTCTCTTCCTTCCCCACTGCCTCCCTGCCTTCGTCACCTGGCAAGCTTACCTTTTCAGACCCTGCTGGGTGACAGCTCCCCTGGAAGCCTGCCCAACCCCTCAGCCCCTATTGGGGAGGCAGTCCCCTCTCCAGCCCACCCGATACACACAGGAGCAGCAGTCACACCAGGATGATTTCCCCACCACACTGGGTGTCTCTTGAAGGCCAGGACAACATCTCTTTCATCTCTGTCCCCAGGATATGACACAGTCAATGCTTGGTTTTAAATATTGGAGACTATGATTTGTCTATTGCTGTGTAACAAACTACCCAAAACTTAGTGGCTTAAAGCAACACGCATGTGTGATCTCACAGATCCTGTGGGTCTGGGATCCAGGCATGGCTTAGCTGGGCCTCTGGTTCAGGGTTCCTTACAGGTTTTCAATCAGGAGGCTGTAGTCACCTCCAGGTTTGACTGAGGGTGGATCTGCTTCCAAAATTATTGGCAGAACTTGGCTCCTTGCAGGCTGTTGCACTGAGGGCCTCAGTTTCTTGTAAATTGTTGGCTGTTCTCAAGGGATTACAACCTGGCAGCTGGCTTCAGTTGGAGCTGGCAAGTGAGAGGGCGAGAGATGGCAGGTGGGCAGAAGCCAGAGTCTTTGGGGAACTTAATCTCGGAAATGATCTCCTTTCACTTTTGCCATATTCTGTTCCTTCAAGGTGAGTCACCAGGTCCAGGTGGCACCCAAGGGAGGGACTCCCACAAGGGCATGAACACCAGGAGGCAGGATCATTGGAGGTCATGGAGGCTGCTAACTCGTGAGACCTGGGTGCCAAGCCCATCATGCTGCCTGAGTTGAAAGACTTGCACTTTCAGTGGTGGCTGATTCTTTGAGTGAGAAGCTTAACCTCATGTGCCAACAGTTAGCTATGAAATGGGGATGATAATTTATTTCATCAAGTCTAAGATGGCATTAATTGAAAGGTAGCATTATTTTATACACCACCCATTCACTGGAAGATGCAGCCCCGCTTCAGAGGTTGAAATGGGAGGGCAGAAATGTGTGCCTTAAAATTAATGAAACACACACACACACACACACACACACACACACACACAAATTAATGAAACACACAGTATTTATTTCTGAAAGTGGTCTGAGACTTAAACGGCTGGTCAAGGTTGTGAGGCTTAGATGCATGGAAGGCTGCAACCTGGGTCAGCCTGCCCAGATGTTCCTTCTTATTAGTGAGCCAATGAAATTAATCCACATTTACATGCTGTGGGCAAGACCTTGTTCTGAGATGTCTAGGCTGGAAGTGAGGCCAAGGGGAGCAAGGTAGAATCTCTACCCTTAGAAAACGAGGGATTCTCATGTACATAAAGGAAGGTGCCTTAAAACAGACACCAGGTGCTGAGGGTGCATGGAAGAGAATGGGAGACTACATCTGGCTTGGGAGTGGGGAGAATCCGGGCAGGCTCCCTGGAGGTGGTGGTGTTAGAACCTGGCCTCAAGGGCAGGGAGGACTGTTGCAGTGGAGATGGGTAACCAAAGCCTGGGAATGCAAAGGGTTACCTCTTGGGTGGGAGAAGAATTTGGAAAGGCAAACTGGAGCCCACTCTTCCTTGCCAGGAAGAGGAATGTAATTGATCTTGGGAGACAACAGGGTTGGAGTGTGCCCTTCACTCCAGGAGCCTTACCTCTGTGATTACATTTCACCCTCACACCCCTCTGGAGTTTAGCCCCATTTTTAAGATGAAATCACAGAAGCTCAGAGAGGTGAAGCAACTTGTTCAAGGACACACAGTCAGTAGTGGGCCTTGAATGCAGCCCCGCAGAGTCAGGCCAGTAAACAGAGTCCTCAGCAAATGGGTGTTCCACCTACCCTGGGGGGGACTTGGGTCTTCATGCACCCCACAGGACAATCAGACAGAACCCAGACAGCCTAACGTTTAATGCCATTGGAACTTTCCTTGAAAACATAATGCCCACCAGAAATGAGGCAAGAGATTGTGAAGATACACATATTTGATTTTAAAATGTTTGTGTGTGTTTCAACTGATGATTTATCTCTTGGCCTGAGCAGCTCTTATAGTACTGTACATTTTAGGGGAGCTAGTTCTTCTACTTCAGAACAGTGATATCATTTATGTCCATTGTTTTGGTTTTCATTTCCCCACAGGAAGTTAGAATGACAGGCTGACAAGTTCAACATGAGATTTTGGTTATCTTACCACTTGGAGACATCAATCAAAGGGAACGATAAATAATAAGGATGCTGCTGGTTATAAAAGCTCTCACCTTCTCATGCAGTGCCAGGCAATGTCTTCCTGTATGGGGTCCTGATAGCAGGCCGAGGAATCAGGGGAGGATTATTCTCAGTTTAGACAAAGCATTTAAGAGTAATAATTTCAGGGCCCCAGAGCTGGCAATACGGATGCTCTTGCATTCTTTTTCAAAATATGCAGGACCTGGTGATTGTCAGCGGTGGGTCTGCCCCTTCTCCTGTCTGAGCCTATTTCCTCATCTGTAAAATGGGGCTGAGTGGGTCTAGCCAGGGTGCCCCAAACTTTCCTTGTTTAAAAAAACACCGGTTACTGGGCCCTATCACAAGCCCCCTGCATAGACAGGTCTGAGCAGGGGACTAAGAAGCTGTCTGTACAGTCATATCCTAGGAGGCCTGTTTCTTGCAGGAAATCTTGGAAACATAATTGCTCAAGGCCTTTCCACCTCTGAGGACTGTAATCTTAGGACTCAAATTTCAAACCAAACCTCTTCCTTTGAAATCTAAATTCTAAACATTCTTGTCTTCTCTTTGACACCAAAGTGTGGAGCAGAAAGAGCACAGCCTGGGGGTCAGGGGATTGGAAGTCCAATCTCAGCTCTGCCCCTGATTACTGCTGTGATCCAGAGCGGAGTCATTTCCTTTCTCTGAGCCTTCGTATCCACACCTGCAAAATGGGTACAGGATTTCTGTCCAGGTATGTTGAGAGGCCCAGAGGAATTATGGCTCAGAGCGGGGAGGAGGATCTTACCCTCCTCTGCCTTAACCTGTGGGCAGTGGCCTTGGTATGGATCTGGAGAAGTGCTGGGGCTGTGATCTGCTAGACCAAGGCCCACCTTGGCAGGTGGAAGTTCTGACTGACTTGTAGAGATCCCATGATGGGATGGGCTTGTGTATGGAAGTTACCCTAGGAGCCTGGGTGTCTAGGGCGGAGTGGCCTGGACCCCTTGAGGACCTGGGGGGAGGGAAACATATCAAAAAGAGCAGAAGAGCTACTCCTGAACCATCCCTACCCCCATCACACACCGTGAGGGTCTGTGCGGCTTAGAAGAATGGAGACACGATTCCAGCCTCCGGAGAAGGCCTGGTGTGTCAATGCTTTAGGCAGTGAGGGGGCATGTTCACCACAGCCTAGTGCCCTGCCCTGTCTTTCCATCAGTAATGGTTTATCCTGTGGTCTTACCAGCAGCCAGGCTATCTGCGGCTCAGCTTGAACTGCCAGAATTTGGTTAATTAAAAAAAAAAAAAGTGATTTTCTTTTGTCATCTCAGGAATGGGGTTCTGGGACATCTAAGTTGTCCTGTGAGATCCTCAGGACAAAGCTGGCCTTCTGAATTGTAAATACGGAGGGGTGGGCTGTTTCTGGGTTTATAGTGACTATTTAGTTTGAAGAGTTCATGGCTTTATCTGGGAGCTTGCATCTACCTGGATGCTTCTGCTTAACCCAAGCTTCCTCAGTCCTAACTGCTCTTGGCCCTCCCCACAGCCCCCTCTGAGGCTGTGAGAACTTGCTGGTAAGCTGACCTCAAGGACCCTCTCCACGTCTTGACTCCATCATGCCTCTCAGCCTTTGCTTGGGCCATGTATAGGATCCTTTTTACATATATTCACCTGATAAACTCTTGATATATGTATGTATGTATGTATGTATGTATGTATGTATGTATGTATGTATGTATGTATGTATTTATCGAGTTTGCCTCCTCCAGGAAGTCCTCCAAGCCCCCTCTCATGGAGGTAAGGGACCCCTCATGGACTCATAGCAGTCTCTAGCACAGCACCATACTGTTTTGAAGTGGAGTGCTTTGAGGTTTCTGCACCTTATTGGTCTGGGAGCAAGCTTGGGGATGGGGAAAGTACCTCCTTTTCACTGTATCTCTACTGGGTGCTGCTGACATGGCTGTGGAGTGAATGCATCTCCTTGCCCCCACCACCCCATTCTCCTTCCCAGGACTGTTGACACAGTGACACCCTCCCTTCTCAGAATGTGCTCCTCCCTGTCCGATCGTGTCTCCTCTCTTAAACTTTCCCCTTCCCCTTAGATGTTGCACTCTCTGGACTCCTCTCTCTATTGGACTCTGTTCAGCCTCTGGGCATAGTTTCAACCAAGTGTGGGCTGATGGTACCTATTCCTTCATTTGCCATCTATATATTAAGCATCTGCTGTGCGCCAAAGTCAGCTTTTGTACAGGTGATGTTCAGGTGTGAAGAGGGGAGGGGAGTATAGAAGATAAACAAAATCCAAGAACTTTCCAAAAAGTGATAGTTACTAAGAAACAATAAGTCACATGTATCCCCAGCCTAACAGGAGCCCTGAGCTCTGCAGCTGCCCCTGGACCACTCTCTCCCAACAGAGCCCTGATGCCTATGCATATCCTGGCCAGCCCACCACAGGCTGGTCTCAGCCTGTCTGTCCCGCCTCACTTCCCCCCCTGCATCTCCCAGGACCTCAGCCAAGTTTCCCAAGCTTCCTGGGCCTCAAGAATCAAGGTAACAAGTTGGAAATTGTTTAAAAAAAAATAATAAAGGAAATAAAAAGATTCCTGGGCCCCACTCTGTGAATCAGAATCCATAGGGGCATGGGGTCCAGGAATTTGTTTTGTTTTTAAAGAGCTCCAGGGGGTTCTTAACATCAAGGAAGTCTGGGTAATAACTTCTCTAAAGCCTCTCAGTGGGTCTCAACCCTGACCCACATGAGAACCATTTGGAGAACTTCTAAACCTAGCAATGCAATGAAGGAGATCCCACTCCCCAGAGGTGGACTTACATGGTATTCTGCTGGTGATTCTAAGACCTCTGATCTGGTGGTTAATATGCATAAGAACCATGGGGTGGGGCTCAGGAATCTGTGTTTCCCACTAGCACCTTGTCTCAATGAGATTCTGTCACTAGTGACATTAGCGTAGAAGCCCACACTGAGAAATGCTTTGTCTAGCCACATTGGACTCCCCACTCAGGCTTTTGACTGGGCAGTTTTCTCTATCTGGGAGGAATAAGCCTCCCAACTTTGTCTTCCTGGGGATCTCAGTCTGGAGGTCGGACGTAGCCTGGATGGAGAAGTGTCTTGTTTCCTAATCAAACTTGAACTAATTTGTATGCCTGAGCTAACTATTCAGAATCCATACTATTGTTCTCAGCAGTTCATTTTCTAGTTCTCAATTAGTTTCTTTGTTCAGAGGCTATGTTTTCCACCCCCACCCCCCCACTTCTGTGTCTCTGCCATAGCAACAGGCCCCTACTAAGTGCTCAAAAGATATTTGTTAATTGAATGAATATGTGAATCTGGAGAACAGGGATTTTAGTCCTTGTTCTGCTACTAAAATAGTTGTGTTGGACTGACCCAGGTTGGAGTTTAACCAGACATGTGGAAGGAAAGACAAGGCAGCTGGAGAGACAAACGCAACAGACACAACACAGAGAAGAGAATGGAGTTGTACTGTCTCTCCACAATCAATAATCAATTTTTAGTTAACAAGATGGTCTCATAGTCCTTGATCCTCCCAGCTGTCTGGAAGTAGGTTATTCTTCCTCCATGCTTTAATTACCATCTGATGGTATTTTATTTTTAATTTAATTTATTTTATTTAATTTATTTTTTTGTCTTCTGTTTTTTTTTTTAACATTTTTTATTGATTTATAATTATTTTACAATGTGTCAAATTCCAGTGTTCAGCACAATTTTTCAGTCATACATGGACATATACACACTCATTGTCACATTTTTTTCTCTGTGAGCTACCATAACGTTTTATGTATATTTCCCTGTGCTATACAGTATAATCTTGTTTATCCATTCTACAGTTTTGAAATCCCAGTCTATCCCTTCCCACCCTCCGCCCCCCTGGCAACCACAAGTCTGTATTCTCTGTCTATGAGTCTATTTCTGTCCTGCATTTATGCTTTGTTTTTGTTTGTTTGTTTGTTTGTTTTTTAGATTCCACATATGAGCTATCTCATATGGTATTTTTCTTTCTCTTTCTGGCTTACTTCGCTTAGAATGACATTCTCCAGGAGCATCCATGTTGCTGCAAATGGCGTCATGTTGTCAGTTTTTATGGCTGAGTAGTATTCCATTGTATAAATATATCACATCTTCTTTATCCAGTCACCTGTTGATGGACATTTAGGCTATTTCCATGTTTTGGCTATTGTAAATAGTGCTGCTATGAACATTGGGGTGCAGGTGTCATCCTGAAGTAGGGTTCCTTCTGGATACAAGCCCAGGAGTGGGATTCCTGGGTCATATGGTAAGTCTATTCCTAGTCTTTTGAGGAGTCTCCACACTGTTTTCCATAGTGGCTGCACCAAACTGCATTCCTACCAGCAGTGTAGGAGGGTTCCCCTTTCTCCACAGCCTCCCCAGCATTTGTCATTTGTGGATTTTTGAATGACGGCCATTCTGACTGGTGTGAGGTGATACCTCATTGTAGTTTTGATTTGCATTTCTCTGATAATTAGTGATATTGAGCATTTTTTTCATGTGCCTTTTGATCATTTGTATGTCTTCCTTGGAGAACTGCTTGTTTAGGTCTTCTGCCCATTTTTGGATTGGGTTGTTTATTTTTTTCTTATTGAGTTGTATGAGCTGCTTATATATTCTGGAGATCAAGCCTTTGTTGGTTTCATTTGCAAAATTTTCCTCCCATTCCGTAGGTTGTCTTCTTGTTTTACTTATGGTTTCCTTTGCTGTGCAGAAGCTTGTAAGTTTCATTAGGTCCCGTTTGTTTATTCTTGCTTTTATTTCTACTAGGAGGAAATTTTTGAAATGTATGTCAGATAATGTTTTGCCTATGTTTTCCTCTAGGAGGTTTATTGTATCTTGTCTTATGTTTAAGTCTTTGATCCATTTTGAGTTGATTTTTGTATATGGTGTAAGGGAGTGTTCTAGCTTCATTGTTTTACATGCTGCTGTCCAGTTTTCCCAACACCATTTGCTGAAGAGACTGTCTTTATTCCATTGTATATTCTTGCCTCCTTTGTCGAAGATTAGTTGACCAAAAGTTTGTGGGTTCATTTCTGGGCTCTCATTCTGTTCCATTGGTCTGTATGTCTGTTTTTGTACCAATACCATGCTGTCTTGATGACTGTAGCTCTATAGTATTGTCTGAAGTCTGGGAGAGTTATTCCTCCAGCCTCTTTGTTTCTCTTCAGTAATGCTTTGGCAATTCTAGGTCTTTGATGGTTCCATATAAATTTTATTATGATTTGTTCTAGTTCTGTGAAATATGTCCTGGGTAATTTGATAGGGATTGCATTAAATCTGTAGATTGCCTTGGGCAGTGTGACCATTTTAACAATATTGATTCTTCCAATCCAAGAGGATGGGGTATCTTTTCATTTTTTAAAGTCTTCTTTAATTTCCTTCATCAATGGTTTATAGTTTTCTGTGTATAATTCTTTCACTTCCTTGGTTAGATTTATTCCCAGATATTTTATTACTTTGGGTGCTATTTTAAAGGGGATTGTTTCTTTACTTTCTTTTTCTGTTGATTCATCGTTAGTGTAAAGAAATGCAACTGATTTTTGAAAGTTAATTTTGTAACCTGCTACCTTGCTGAATTCTTCAATCAGCTCTAGTAGTTTTTGTGTGGACCTTTTAGGGTTTTCTATATATAGTAACATGTCGTCAGCATATAGTGACACTTTTACCTCTTCTTTTCCAATTTGGATTCCTTTTATTTCTCTCTCTTGCCTGATTGCTGTGGCTAGGACTTCCAGGACTATGTTGAATAGGAGTGGTGATAGTGGGCATCCTTGTCTTGTCCCAGATTTTAGTGGGAAGCTTTTGAGTTTTTCGCCGTTGAGTACTATGCTGGCTGTAGGTTTGTCATATATAGCTTTTATTTTGTCGAGATATGTTCCCTCTATACCCATTTTGGTGAGAGTTTTTTATCATAAATGGGTGTTGAATTTTATCAAACGCTTTTTCTGCATCGATTGAGATAATCATGTGGTTTTTGTCCTTTCTCTTGTTGATGTGATGTATTACATTGATTGATTTGCGTATGTTGAACCACCCTTGTGTCCCTGGGATGAATCCCAACTTTGTCATGATGTATAATCTTTTTTATGTGTTTTTTCTCACTGGGAGGCAGAAATTTTGGTTTGTTTTGGTCGCTCCCGTATCCTCTGGTTGGCAGAGCCTAGTTTATGAAGCTTTCCGTTCAGCAAGCCTTCTAAATCCTCTAAGTCCTGAGTGGCCTCCATTTACAAATTGGGAAACTAAGGCTCAGAGAGGTGAGGTTGCTTGTCCAAGGTCACACAGAGATTCCTGCCCATCACCACTATCCCCACAGCTGCTAAAGGGGAGAATCAAGTAAACTTGTGTGCTTCAGCGCCTTCGCAAGTGCCTTCTGCTCTTCGCAAACCCTTTCCCTCCGAACTCTTCTCCATCTGCTTGCGTGTATCTGGGTCTAGCCGGTAACCCTGAGCCCGGGTGCGATCTGTTATGCTTGCGGCTTTCGGAGACACGTGCTACTCGGGTGAATGAATCGCTCGTCCCCACCTCCGCCGACAGCCAATCGCAGCCGGCCAGAGCCCCGCCACTTCCGCCTATTGCGGGCCGCGGCCCGGGCCGTGCGGCCCACGTGGGGCTCTGGAGAAAAGGGAGTAGGCGGTGGTGCGCCAGAGGCGGGCTCCCTGAGCCTCGTCACCAATCTAGGGGCCCGCTGGGGACGCGCGGGGCGGGGCCGACGTGGGGCGCCAAGGCTTAAACGTGATGGGCAGGCGGGCGTAGGGAGGAGTCCCAGGCAGGGGAGCGGGAGTGACAGAGTATGTAGCCCAATAACAGGAGGGGTTGGGCTGCCTGAGCCAGTAGGAAGTCCGTAAGGCGGGACCGGGCCTGCAGCAAGTTCGGTTGCGCGGAGACCGCAGCTGTTCCCTGTCAGTGGAGGCAGCGGCGGTGGAGGCGGTGGCGACGACTTGCGGCGGCAGCGAGGAGGTGAGTGCCGGCGGCGCTGTGTACCTTCCTCTTACCGCAGCGGGTCGGAGCGGGTGGGCGTGCGCCGGCGCTGCCGCGGGGGACGCTTATGTAAGGGTCGCGCACGCCAAGGCGGCGCGGGCTCCACGAGTGACGGCTGGAGGAGACGGCAGCGGGCTGTGCGCGACCCGACGCGACGTGCGCCTCCCCTCCCCTCCTCCTCCCGCGGGGGCGGCCTGAGGGAGCCCGCCGTCTCCTGCCCCGGGAACCCCTCATCCCGGTCCCCCGGGCCCGCGAGCATCCCTCCCGCGCGGGCGCAGCCCGGCCTCCTCCACCCTGTACCCTGGGGGCCGCCGGCGGCTTTATTCCTGCTCTCGGGCCCATTTTGCAGATGGAGAAACTGACGCACGGAGCCCTAAAATGCCTCGCGCGGGGTCCCTGAGGGTTCGAACCCAAGTCTGTCAGAATCCGGAGCCCAGGTGTTCCCCATCATACTGGAAGTTGCTCAGCTCTGAAGAAAGCCGTGGCGTGTAAGGCGAGGGTTTTCCGTGTTCCAAGTGCCTGCACTCTGCTTCCCGTTGGATCCTCCTAGTAACCTTGGGGGGCATTCTTGTAATTCCACTTAGTTTCAGATGAGGAAGCTTGAGGCCCCAGAAGCAATGACTTGTCCAGAGCTACTCGGTTAGGAGGAGGTGGGGCTGATCTCAGCCCGTTATTTCTACAGCTTTTAGCAGTTAACGAAGCACAGTGAGGAGCAGCGGGCCCTCCGGGAAGCGCTCTCCTGGGCACGGAGTCAGAAGCCCTGGCTTTGAGGACCTGCTATACAGGTTCTTCCCAGCCCGTTTTGCTTTGTGTACTTTGAGTTGTTTCGCCTGTGGGGATCCCTTTCCTCATCTCACAAATGTTGGGGCTAGTCCAGGTCCCTAGATCCCTGGCAGCTTTGAAATTCTTAAAAATCTGATTGAAATTCATTTTGTGAGAAAGAGTAGGCCAGGGACCATTACCCCTACTCTGTAGCTGAGAAAACTGAGGCTCAAAGAGGTGCCGATCTTTGCCAGATCACAACCAGTCTCCTCAGTCTTTACCAAGAAATCCTTGCCTTCCTGTTTCTCCCTAACCCACTGCTGCCAGCAGCCCTGGCCCTCCCTATGACACCCTTCCCCTGCCTGTGATGCAAACAGTTGTGTTGGGGGGGTGTGCTCAGCATTTCTCTTCCCTCACAGCTACGGCTTTTCTGCTTCGTCCGCACTTTATCTAAACTCTTGAACTCTTAATCTCATTCTTTGCACACCTATCACGTTCAGAGCCCTAGACTGGGTGCTAAGAGAAGACCTGGGAGATGAGGTGCCCTCGAACTGCCGACAGAGTGGTTGGGGGAGACAGAATGAAACAGAACGTAAGCAGCAAGTCAGCATGCCACAGATGTTTGTAGAGAGCTGGTGTGGGCGAGGTACGGCCCACGGAGGACGTGAAAGAGAAAATTCAGGAGAGGCTGGCAAATCAGGGCAAACCGCTAAGGCCAGGGAGAGGAGAAATGGACCGGCTGGGGGCTGGACGGGCACGGATTGGGGAAGGCTTTGTGGAGGAGGCGAGCTGTGAGCCTCTTTTGATGCCAGCAGGTCCGGCTCAAATCAAAGGGCTTGGATTTGAGCAGCCAAGGTTTTATTATGGGATAGAGGTGAGTTTTAAGCAACTAGAACTTGCAAGAGGAAGGCTGAGGAAGGTGGGAGGAGAAGGTGGAAGAAATAGCACTTCCCAGTTGAGTGTGAGCAGAATGGCTGGTCACCGAGAAGAGGCCTCTGCAGGAGGCGTAACAAGGTGAGGGCACTTGCTAAGGTGAGTGTAAGTTAGAAGTGAGATTGGGTCCAAAGGTGCCAGGGGACTTGGCTGGACGCTGAGGGCCCAGCAGCAGCGGACCTGAGCTAGTTTGTGCTGTTTGTGTCCCAGTAAGCAACTTGTCAGCAGGTGTCCTTGTGAGCAGCTTCTTAGTGGCTGCTCTGCCCTGCCCTGCATAAGGGGCTTTGTTCTACAGTTGCTCAATATCTGTGTGTTGACTGGAATTAGATTGGCATTCAAAGTTTCCATAGTTTACCCCAAAGTCTCTTCTGCTCCTTATCTCCTTATCTTTCTCTGCTGAAGCCTGCTCCAGCTTGACTGTCTCAGTGCTGGTTCTCGCCTCCAGGATCACCCCTCAGAGAGGTTTGCCTTGGTGTTTGTAACCCCGGTGGATCCCTCCTGCCTTTGATGTGCCAACACAGGTGGCTTGCTTCCTCCTTATCTCACTTTCAGTGCCCCGGGTGCTGTGCTCGGTGCCTGTCCTAACTGCTCACGGAGGTACCAGGACCGAGGCAGGGCTGGACTGCAGACCCAGGTCTCATTCCAAGTTGCAGCATGTACGGGGGCTGCAGGGATGATTGTTTCATGTCAAGAGTATCTGGGAGGAAGTCCTGGACAGGCCCCAGACTGTCCAGATCTCTCTCTCGGACTCGAGCTGGATGCCCTGCAGGTAAACATTTCCCTGGAGGACTGGTATAGGCCTTCTCTCTAGCTCCAGGTAGCATGCTGCTCTCTCTCAACGGGGCCCATCTCCCCACATCTAGCAAGCGTGCTTGTTTGTAGGCTAGTCTCATCTGCAGACATCCTTCCCAGGAGTGGGGCGTTTTGCCTGCTCTCTGAAGCCTTATCTGGGCCCGCCTGACCATCCCTTCCCCTCTGTTTTAGCTGCCTCTAGGCTCAGCTGTGGGTGCTTTGCCAAACTGTCAGAGGAGTAGGGCCTGAGAGTGGACGATGAGAAAGTGATGAAACGAGTCAACCGTTTCCTCTTACCCACTGAATGAAAAGATAGGATCCTACCTATTGGACTTTTTCTTCCATTCGACCCCGCAGGTACCCTCTTCTGCCTCAGCCTCATCTGAGACTGTTAGCTGTTTCCCTGAAAGTCACTTCTTCTTGTCCTTCCACGGCTCTTGTTCCCGTGACCTTGTTCTCTGCAGAGCTTCTCTTACCCTGTCCCGTCAGAATTACTTTTCAGGCTTCCCTGCGTTAAAGTCTTGCCGAATCTGTTCAGTTGGCTGTGGGTTCTCTCCTTTAATGATAATGATAATAAATAATGACTTATTGTTATTAATAATAAAAGCCAACCTTTTGAACTCTGATTCTGTGGTGGCAAGGACCTTGCAAAGCCCCTTTTATGTATTATTTGATTCTCACAACAGCCCTACAATGAAAGTACTGTTAGCTCCTTGTTTACAGATGAGGAACTGTGGGTGAAATAACTCCCCCAGAATCACATAGCTAAGAAAGGGTGTGGCAGGGGTCCGCCCCAAGCTGTCAGGCTCAGAGTTTCCACGTGGGTCACTTGTTCTTATCTCTGTTAGCTCGCCTCCACGACTTACTTTCTGGCACTTGGGGAGCAGAGCCTGTGCCTTTGGTATGGTGCCTTATGTAAGGCATGTGCTCGAGAAGTATTTAATTGAATTGAATGCCCTAAACATTCATTTTCAACCTTGATATAATCTACAAAGTCAACTGGTTTTCTCGGAACATGGACTTAGTTCATTTGATGGTTTGCAGGCCTGCGTCTCCATTTTGCTCTTTATTGACTAGTGGCTGGAGCTGACTGTCAGGTGTGGCCTTTCAGAAACAAAGCAATCTGTGAACTCCAAAAAGTGGTCACCTACCACCAGCTAGGCTCCCATGGGTCCAGACATGGGGTGTGCTCCTGTGTGTGTGTGTGTGTGTGTGTGTGTCAGGGGAGAGGGGATCTCTGCAGGAAAGGATCTGAGGAATTAGCCAGGGAAACAGAAGTAGCTTCTTAATTTGTGTCAGGTTACGTAGAGGCAGGAACCAGGCTCAGAGGACCCCTGGGGAGGTGGCTTCTGCAGGATTGGAGGCAGCTCTGCAGAGGAAACGGGCCTGGGGCTGGGTGGAAGGAGGCAGAAAGACAGAGCACTTCAGATAAAGCAGTGAGTTTCTAGAAGTTCTTGTTCTTGTGTATTGGGTGCCAGGAAAAGGTTTTACTTAAATGTTTGTTACTAAGCACGTCGGCAAACGTCTGAGTGCATCCCCGGTACCAGGCCTGGTGCCAGTGCTTTGAGTGTTACCTCATTGGGAACCCTCTGACGGGGGTGTTGTTATTCCCATTTCACAGATGGGAAAACAAGCTTTGAGTGGTTTCGGAATGGGTGGTAGAGCACGAAGTATGGAGCCCAGGCAGTTGGACAACAGAACTGGGGTCCTTACAGCCCTGCGCTGTCCTCGTGTCCCCCAGATGCCCCTGCGATGAGGGGATGCAAAGCAGCAGTTCTTCTCTGGGCGCTCAGTCTCTGTTCCCGCCACCCCTAGGTTCTCTGGGGAGTGCTGGAGAGAAACGAGGGTAACGCTTTCTTTTTCTTTTATTTAGATAGCGGCCTTCTGAGAGCTGACAAAACCCTGAGGGTAAGTGCTGTGCCTGGGTCCAGGTCGGGGGGGTGGTGGTGCATGTGGGTCCTTCCGGAGCAGCAGCAGTGGATGTGAGCAGTCCTGGCTCGTCAGTTATCAAGCTCAGTAAATAAAAAGGGCCAAGCTCTGACTTTTGGAAAATATAAGTTGTCTTTGTTCCCATCTCTCTTGGTTTTCTTGGTTTTCTTGGTTTTCACAGGAAAGTGATGTCTGGCTCCCTGCTGGCCCCAGTTGGCGACTAGCCAGCTTCAGCAGGAGGCCCTACTTCTGGAGGGTGTGTGGCTTGAGATGCCTGTGGCGGGGGGCGGGGGGGGGGAGTGGCAAGGCTCCTAGGACCACGGGAAGCATCTCTAGGGCTGGGCAGCTTCTGAGAAGGCCCCTTGAGTCAGTGTGAAGATCAGGCAGCTGGGCAGTGAGGGGTGTGGGGAGGTGTGCACAGCTGGGCGCGGGAAGTGGCTCTGGTGACTGGCTGTAAAAGCACACGACATGTGTTTCCAGTGATGCTCAGCCTTTGGGAGTCACAACGATGAGGGGGTGAAGGTGGACTAGGCCCCTCTTCCCCTCACATAGTGCTCTCTGGCCGCACCGCCCTGTATTAACCTCCAACTCTTAAGGTTTCCCCTCACACAGGAAACTCCACTGATTGCACTGATCCTGGTGCATCTCCGCAGCCTGAAGTCCAAGGCCCTCGGGCCGGGAGCCACCTGATGGTCCCGTCCTATCTCCCACTGCTGGTCTGTGAGAGCATCCTAGCCGGGCATGAGCCTGGCTCTGCCTAGTGTCCCGCCTGCATTTCCGACACTGATATGCTCTTCCCTTCACCCAGAAGCAGGCCAGCCATCACCCTCGTTTCACAGCCAGCTGCCCTGGAAACTTTGTGGCTCAGGGACGACTTTGCCCAGAGCTCAAGTCCAGGGCTCAGCATGGGGATTCCTTTGTATGGGGATTTTTCTCAGGTGACCCTTCAGGACCCAGGAGCTGTTCTTCTTCCTGAGATTTTTCCACAGTCCTTGCTTGTCCCGGGTCGTGGGCCAGCCATGGCCGTTTAGCACTCTAAGACTGAGTTTGTTTGGGAAAATGGGCAGAGTGTAAAGGCAGATGGGTATGAGTGGAAATGGCTCTGGACCTTTGATGGACTCCACCCTCCACAAAGTTTCCACTGCCCTGTTTTCTCTGCTTTCTCTCGGCCTCCTGCCTTGGCTGATAGAGCTGAGTGTTACGGCTCTTACTGGCATCCCTGTGGGGAGAAGAGGGACAGTTAAGTGAAGGTCCCCAAACCACTTCTGTTTTGGAGTGAGAAATTGGGGTGCAGAGAAGACTAATTAGCAGAGTCTGAGATTCTGACCATCCCCCCACCCCCTGCCTCTGTTTTTTCAGAGTGTCATCTTTTATTGCATGTCTTCCAAAATCCATTAATAGGAAGGGAAAATAAGTCCCCACGAAGGGCCTTCTTCTCCCAGGTCATTTAATTTGTTAAAGCTTGTTTGGCTTCTCAGTCCCTAAGTCCCTTGAGCTATGCTTAGTTACTGTAAGTAAGACTCTGCCATTGAAGGTTCCTGCCCTCCCCTGGCCTCTCCTTTCTGTCTCCTTGGTGATCCTGGAGGGAAGTGGATGTGGTGTTTTGTTTTTTTTTTTTTAATGCCAGAAGGCATAACCCTGGGTCATCTCAGCATCCCCTCATTGCAGCTGTTCCTTACCTCCTTATCCTGATTTGCCTGCAGGCCAGAGAAGCAGGGGGCTGGGATAGCCATGGCTGCTCTAAGTACATTTCCACCAGCTGTGTGTGGAATGGGGCCAAACTCCACATGTGGCAGCTCCTCTCCTGACCAACATCCATCCCTAAGTGAGGCCTCGGGAAAATTCCATGATCTGGCTGTGCTGAGTCATGCTTAGTCTCTGAGGATCCGTGTGTCACCTTTTGCATGTCTGTCACCAGTCAGCCCAGGGTCTGGGAAAGGCTGCAGTTAACTATGCAGAGATATCAAGCTGCCAACCTCTTAATATTTGCTTCTCCGAATGCTTTTACTAATGTGCTAGTTATCATTATAAAATTGATTAATATTAAGTCATTAGTAATAAATGGATTATTTATTCTGGAAAACATTCCTCTGTTATGGGGAAGCTAAGATTCAGAGAGACTAACTGACTTGATGAGTTTTGGGTGGGTGGCATGTCTGGATGAGATTTTTGATGCCCCCCCCCACCCCTGGGTTTTTGTGTAATGCAAAGATTATTCAGAAGTTACTTTGGTTGAAAAAAATTGATTTTCAATTTGTTCAAGTTGCAAACTCAGAAATCTTGTCCTTCCTTTAAGGGCTAGTCTTTTACATTTAGCTTTTAAATATAGCCTACAAATCTTTCTGTTCTATTTATGATTCCAGAAAATTTCAACAATCACTTTAAGAGGTCTTTTGTTAATACTTGATCCATTTGCAAAATTAACTCATTTGAAATTTTTAAATTGAGAGTTTATGAATTACATTCAACTTTCTTCAGTTGTTTTAGTACTTACAATTAACAGAATCTTTAATACTTTTAAAAGGATTCCTGTAAATTTAATACATTAAACTAACTTACATTTTCTTAAATATTCCTATATTATTTTATGTTTTTTTCACACAGCTTTATTGAAGTATTTTTGACATAATAAATTACGCGTATTTAAAGTATACAATTTATATTTTGACATATGCATACACTTTTGAAACCATAACCACAATTAAGATAGTGATTATCCAGAAATGTCCTCGTGCCCCTTGGTAAGTCCTTCCTCCCACCCCTCTCTGCCTTCCCAACTCCCAAGTAACCACTGAACTACTTTCTCTTATTACAGATTAGTTTGCATTTTCTGAAATTTTACATAAGTGGAATCATATAGTGTATATTTCTTTTTTGTCTGGCTTCATTCACTCAGCATACTTATTTTGAGATTTGTCCAGGTTGCATGTATCAATAGTTCTTTTTATTGCTGAGTAATATTCCATTAGTGGATATTCTGCAATTTGTTTATCCATTCACCTGTTCTTGGTCATTTTAGTTGTTTTCAGTTTTTGGTGATTCTAAATAAAGCTGCTGTGAACTTCTGTGTACAAGTCTTTGTATGGACATATATTTCATTTTCTCTTGGGCAGATTGTGTAAGAGTGGAGTGGCTGGATCATATGACAGGTGTATGTTTAACTTAAACTGCCTGACTGCCTTCCAGAGTGGTTGTACCATTTTACATTCCCACAGGCAGTGTATGAGAGTTCTGATCCTGCTACATCATCACTAAATTGGATATGGTCAGACTTCTTCATTTTAGCCATTCTAAAGGTGTGTAGTGATATCCCATTCATTGTGGTTTCAATTTGAATTTCTCTGGTGGTTAATCACATGGAGCATCTTTTCATGTGCTTATTTGTCATCTGCCAATACTGATTTTAAATTAGTAAGATTCCAACTTAAAATCACAAGTTTAAGCCAGTTACTCAGTTACACATTTTAATTGGAATCTTGAGGCTGACTTGTTACTCTGAACAGACCAAATTTCCTTGAACATTTAAGTATGTAAAGTAACAGATACACACAGATTTCCTAACATGAAATTATAAATACTGTGGTTTTAATTTTCTTAGGCATATTTGTATACTTAAATTTAATCTTCCTAGAATTAAATAAGCTTACCTAATAAGGAAATAATGATATGATTTCAAACTGTAGTAGGTTACTTTCCTGAGCAACTTTTGGACTTTCTTTCTCAACTGGATGACACTGCTTTAGAATTCAAGAGCTTGCTGCCCAGGGGGAACTGGGTCTTAGCCTTTGACTCCTACTGCTAGGCAGGGCCCTGGGTCATTGCCATCTTCCCCTAGCCGGGGATGGTCTCACAGCCCATGTGCCCTAGACTGAAGCATGCCTAATCCTTTCTTCCCGTGGAACTCCACTTCCACACCCAGGCTGCTGGGTTGTGTGACTGGATTTCATTAATCTGCTCAAAGCTTCATTTCTATGCACTATGGCCACAAGATCAGTGGAATTAAAATGCAAAGTAAGGTGGAATTTAGATTCTGCTTATCTTCCAAGCCTTGTCTGACCTAGGGCTAGTTTTAAAATCATGCCAGTGACACAGCCAGGCTAGAGTTGGAGTCCCAGACGTCTGAGTCCAGGTCTGGCATTTCCTCCTTGCATCTTACCCTTTTTCAAATGAAGAGGAAAGGAGTCTGAAACTTTAGAGTTCTTGGTGACTAAGAAATTCTGGCACCTGTAACCCATGCTTGCCGTTTCCTGTTCTTTAGTTCATTCCACTGGAAATGGTGAGAACCCTGGCCTCTCCCTAACCTCCCAGTGGAGAGCTACAACTCTCTTTGGGGAGGACATTGTCATCAAATGCTTGTTAGAGATTTGGATTTTAGATAATAAACAGATGTGTACTTGAGTTCCTGTCTTGGTCACTGAGTGTGGCTTTAGGAAGCTTGTGAATGGTATGGGACCTGGTTGAAAATGATTAATGCAGTCTGACCTCCCCTCCGATGTCTGATGCTTACGTAGCTCCATATGGGTAAGATTGAAGGTCTGTGGAGTTCCAAGAAAAGAAAATTTGTGTGGCAGACTGTCTTAGAGTCCTGCTTTTCAGAAGTTTTAAATATTGTCTTCCTTACTTTTGGCTCTGAGTTCCCCCTTCAGGTGGTGAGGGAGCATTGCATGATAAATAGCATGAAA
Organism: Camelus bactrianus; assembly: GCF_048773025.1. Taxonomy (NCBI): domain Eukaryota; kingdom Metazoa; phylum Chordata; class Mammalia; order Artiodactyla; family Camelidae; genus Camelus; species Camelus bactrianus. Next base: position 5,498,199 of record NC_133548.1, read on the forward strand.
GTATATTATTAAGTGATGGCAGTGACATCACTGGGTGTCAGAATCTCCGTCCAAAGAGAGAGGAAAATGTGCTCCTCCACAGGGCAGGGCATTGAATGGCAGAGGGTACAGAGAAAATTGAACCTAAAATTAAAAAAAAAAAGGCATTGGACATGGTAATTTCAGTTCTAGAAATGTAACCTAAGGTATAATGGGACTAGCACACAAACATCCTAGGCTGTTCAGGACGGCATGTTTATAGCAAAACTCGCAGTCCACTCAGTATCCTACAATGCAGCTTTACAAATAGCCTGTGTACCCTAATCAGACTGTTGCTCTAAATCTTACCACGGAACAAGAGCCATGGTGCTTTTACTCGAGAAAAGTAAAACAATGTGTAAGGTCTCACTGTTGGTTATTTTGGAATATTATCTCAATTTTTTTTTCTGGATGCTGGAATTATAAAATTTTGTATTTAAAAAATGTTGCTGTGTATTTTATTTTAAATAATCAGATTTAAAAAATTGAAGTATGGCACTTATAATACTACTTGGGGCTTAAGATTAAGTACAAAGTATTTAAATATTAGATTTTTTTTCCTGTTCTCCAAAAAATTGTTTTGAGGGGTGAAAACCTCTTTCTAAATGCTGTAAGGGATATAGGTTCTTGGAGAATGGTGAAATAAGGACTTCTTAAAATATATTGCTCCATAAAAGAAATGAGAAAGCTGGCAAAAGCTGGCAAAATCAACTTTTTCAGATCCCTGGAAATTAATCAAAGGCTTGCAGCAATCCAAGGAACATTCATTCAAGAAAAACGGCTGAATCTTTTTTCAACAAAAAATTAGACATGTAAAGAAACAAACAATGTCATGTACACAGGAAAAGGCACAATCAATAGACACTGTCCATGAGGACCTCAGACGTTGGACTTTGTAGACAAAGTCTTCAAATCAGCTATTTAAAGATATGTGTAAAGAACTAAAAGAAAGTATGAGGGGAAAAAAAAAGTAAGAGAGCAGTGCCTCACCAAACAGATGATCAAAAGTGATAGAAATTACAAACAAAAAATTCTAGGGTTGAAAACAATAACTAAAATGGAAAACGAATCACTATAGGGGCTGCAGCAGAGCTGGGCAGGCAGAGGAATCAGCAAACTTGAATACGGGTCAACTGAGATTAAACAGTCTGAGGAACAAAGGGAAAACGGGAAGGAAACCGTACACCTCAGACACCTGTAGAACACCTACCACACACACGATGGGAGTCCTGGAAAGTGCGTAGAGAGAAAGGAGCAGAACGAATCTTTGAAGAAATAATAGCCCCAAACTCCCCAAATTTGATGAAAACCAATAATTTATGCACCCAAGGAGTTCAGTGAACTCCAAGTAGGATAAAGTCAAAGAGATTTATCCTGGACACATCATAATCAAAGAATCTTGAAAGCAGGAAGAGATAAGCAACTCATCACCAGGGATCGTTGATAAGATTAAGATTAATCATTTCGCCTTGGAAACTATGGAGGCCAGAAGGCAGAGAGATGAACGTAGATACCATTTGAGGCAAAACCTACTGTATTTGACTTTTGAGTCTTAGATGGCTCTGATCTCTTCCATCTTCAGAGATAACATGTCAGTCTCGTCTCTAAATAACAATTACTCAAGCTCTTTTCACACTTGACCTGTTGGAATTCTTTTACCAAGTTCTCCTCTGCAAGTACTTTTTGAAATACCTAAGGAATGCTTACTATGTTTTCCACCAAGCCTGGAACATAGTTGGGGCTCAAAAAATATTTGCTAAATGAATGAAATCTACCTGGGTTACTTCTTTCCTTCGCCAGCTGTCTACTCATTCTTCTCTTCTGCGTGTCACCTGTCATTCTCCCTGTCTCAGGGCTGTTCCCTCTTCTTTTGCCTTAAACATGTAAACAGACCTGTCTCATAACTTCTCAGAGTACATCTTTTAAAAATATTACCAGATACATCACAAAATTTTACTGAATGCCTGGGGATAGCAGAATAGAATTACAACACAGAGGGGAAAAATGTTCTGTCCCCAAAGGTGAATTTAATCTTTAAGTCAAGAAAAGTAAAACAACTTTGGTAACCTAGTAGTGGCAGCCTCTCCCCCACCCATTAGCCATTAAGGTTTCAACAGATATTAGGGTCTGGTCTCCACTAGCGCACCCCTGGACACCATGGAACCAACTGCTGATGTTCTGTTTGCTTCTGTTGTTGATAATAGGCCCTACATGTGTATAGCACTTTATAGTTTTATTATTTATTGGACAGTTCTCGCTGGGACAGGTTAAAGTCGTGGATGGTGGACCAGAGGTTCAGGGGGCTTCAGTAAGTCACCCAGCCCCACCAGGAGGAGGAGCGCTAAGCTTTGGCAGCAACAAACCTGATTCCTGGCCTTGGAGTCTTTCTGCTGTTCCCCAGGGTGTTAGAATGTGGTGTCTCAGTGTCATTGTGCACAGGCCTGAAAAGGCCAACCTGAAACTCTCTGTCTTTCCTACTGAAATTAATCTCTTGATGGGTGTTTGCAGCTTCTGTCCCAAGAGCTATTTGTTGTCACTTGGGCTTGTGGCCAGTTGGGAGTCTTCACTCAGGGCAGGACTTTCCTTCCCATCATGTTGCCAGAGGCCAAGCCTGTAAGACCTTAAGGCTTTCCTCAGCCTTTCTGGATTTTGACCATCCCATTCCAGCCGGCTGCAAAACAGCTGCTTGTAATTTTGCTGACCCAAACCATCTTTCCATCCCTTTTTACTCCTTATATTCTTAAATGGCAGTTTCAGTATTTGGCAGAATAAATTCCCCGTTATCTAATCCTGGGTTTTCTCAATTGACTGAATAGTTTAAGAAGGGCAAACGTTATTACTGTGCATGATTCTGAGAAACGGTGGTGTTCTTTCCTTGAGCATTTGCTGTGCACCTGTGGCAGGCACAGATGCTGGAAGCTGTCAGGCTACCAGAGGATCTGATGACATGGTCCCCGCCCACGGTCGCTAATCCTGTGGTTGAGGAGAGACGGGGTGCACGTGCTGGGGTGAAATACACGTTCCAGTAGTGACCAGTTGATAAGGAAGTCATAATTGCCGTTTACTGAGCGCTGTTTCTGTGGCGGGTAAGATGCTAAATGCAAAAAACAAGTGTATAAAATTATCAGGGAAGTGGTGTAGCCCTGGTTGAGACTAGGGCTCTGGAGTCAGGGGGACAGGGGTGGAGTTCGGGCTTAGCTTTTTACCAGCCCTGTCACTTCTGGAAGTTCCTTAGCCTCTTTGAGCCTTGGTTTCATCATCTATAAAATAGGGGCAATAAGACCTCCCTTCTGGGGCTACTGGGGGCATTCAATGAAATAACGTGAAGTGGCACCTAGTGGACACATCATAGTGGCGGCTGTGTTGATGGTGCCGGCAGAGAAGTGTCCCAGGAGGACTCACTGGGAGAGGAGAGCACGTGAGGCCCCGGGCCTGTGGGCGGCGGGGCTGGGTGGGAGGGGAGTTGCTCAGGAAGGACTTCCCAGGAGAGAAGAGAAGACTCCCTCCCTTGAACGAGGGAGTCATATCTGGGTTAGTGGAGAGGAGGGGATAGCACCCAGGCAGTGGCACTTGGAAGAAAGCCATGGTGACGAGGAAAGCCGGGCACCGGGAAAGGGCGATGATGACCTCAACCTCACTGGCAGGAGGATGGTGAGGGAAGCTCCATGAGGGTGGAGATTTGTGTCTGTTTTCCGCTGAACCCATGGGACCCTGGCACGTAGAAAACCCTGTTGAAAGAGTGGATGCTGTTGTGGGGTAGTGAGAATCAGGGCTGGGAGATTCGTGCTGTGTATGCCCAGCTGCCTGTTGGACTGTGAGACAACGAGAAGCCTCTGAGATGTTTGAGCCTGCGACCCCAAGAAAGGCGAATGGGCTTTTGAGAAACTCTTTGGAGGTAGTGGGCCGGCTGCCCTGGCCTGGAGAGAGTCAGGCGTCAGACTTGGGGACTAGCTCTGAAAGGCCGTTGTTGCAATTCAGACATGCTGTTGCTGCGTGCATGTGGGAGGGAAGAAGCAAACAGTATTACAGGAGAAAGGTTGTTGTGGGGTGAAGTGGACAGGGGACTTGGGGAGCTTGAATTTACAACTCTGCCTCCATCCTGAAATGCAGAGCTGGGAAAGCAACCCAATCATGCAGTGGAAGGACCCAATGTCGGGGAGAGGGGTAGAGATAGGGAGCTGGAATGAGGTGCCATCTGTGCAGGTGGGCATTATACCCAACTCAGAATTTCCTGAGAAAATTGAATTTGCTTTAGACCAGAGCAGTTAGTCCTGAGATCCGATCTGGAGAAAATATTAGAATAGACAGCGGGGGCTCCTGCTGATGGGAGAAGTATGTGGAGACTGAAGTCACGAGTTAGAAGGTGGTATGCTTTACCTTTTAAGAAAAGGTCTGTGTCTAGCCCTGTAGCTGGCCTCTCTCTTTGTTGTTCTTACAGCTCTGAGTCAGTTTTCTTCTCCCTCATGGCTTGCTTCTCCAGCTGGAGAGAACACACAGCTTAAAGAGGCTTTTCTCTCCTTGGGGTAGATAAAGGACATTTTGGGGGCAGAGGGCATATGGAGCCATTCTGAGCAGATTTATGGCCCCAGAAGAACATTTCAGTATTGCCTCTTCGAGATTTTTGTCCCAGTTCAGCCAGCCCTGCAGAGTAAACCCAAGGGTCCAGTTATCGATAGAATCCCAACCAGTGGTCTCTGATTTTTTTTTTAACCTACAATGCCTCTGACACCAAATATGCTGTTTTCCCCAGCACCAGCAAACTCTCTGACTCTCTGATACCAACCGAGTGACCTACAATTTAATTTAGTTCTGACACTAACCACCTGGAGTTTGCGCAGATGCCGCAGGTTAAGGGCTCAGTCCCACAAGACTGTTTCTACTTCTGATGTCAGTTACCACCTGTACTTCGGAGCAACTGGCTGTAAATCAACCTCCTTGGGTTTGATAATTTGTTATAATGGCTCACAGAACACAGGGAAACACTTTACTTGCGTTTATGGATTCTTTTTTTTAAAGGATGCTAATAAACAGCCAGATAAAGGGGTACTTTAGGTGAGGTCTGGAAGGATCCAAGCACGGGACCTTCTATCCCCGTGGAATTGGGGGTGATCTCCTCTCCTGGCACCTGAATGTGTCCACCAACCAGGAAGCTCCCTGAACCCTGTTGTTTAGGGTACTTATGGAGTTCCATTATGAAGGCACGATTGGCCACTGGTGATTAACTCAATCTCCAGCCCTTTTCCCTTCCTAGAAGTCTGGAGGTAGGGCTGAAAATTCCAATCCTCTGATCATGTGGTTGGTTCCTCTGGCAACCAGCCTCCATCCTGGAGCTACATCTTGGGACAAAAGATGCTCCTTTCACCCCGTCACTCAGGGAATTCCAAGGGTTTTAGAAACTCTTGCGTCAGGAGCCTAGGACAAGGACAAAGACCAAACACATTATTTCTTATTATATCATAACATCTAGAGTGTGCGATTCTGGGCTTGGATGGGCTGGAGTTCTACCCTTGGCTGTGAAATCATTTGAGATGATGAGGACTTCTGCCTCAAAATCTGAGGTCTGGTGGAACGGTTACTGATAAGGCAAAGGAAGCCCATGTATGACCCAGGTAACTGCCTTAGAGGTGCTCCACTTGAGCCTAATAGAGCCTTGTAACAGGTTACCAAGTGGTAACCCAAAGGCTTAGGGCTTAACTTATTTTAGCTAAGTAATACTTGCACCTGGTATAAACATTTGAATGTATTAAAAACTCTTTTTGTTCTCTCTCCCTTGTAACTCAGTTTCACTCTTTAGAGACCACCTCTGATTAAAGTGTCTTGTCTGTCCTTTAAGAGCTGATGAGTCCATTTAAATTAGAAGTATATTTCTGTTCTTTTTTTCTTCCTACATCCTCTCTCTCTGCCCTGTGCCCTAAGATATATTTATCAATGTATCTTAGAGATCTTCCCATATCAGTACAGATGTCTGCCTCATTCTTTAACAGCTGTGTAGCATTCCAAAGTTTTTTTCTTTTTTCCATGTTTGTTGCAAAATGTCACACAGAAGACATATTTAACACACACACACACACACACACACACACACACACACAAATAAATAATGAACATATATGTACCCATCCCCCAGGTTAAGGAATAAAAGATTAGGACCATATCAACCCCCCTTACCCCCACAGCAATTCTGACATTTGCAGTAATTATTCCCTTGATTTTCTCAATAGTTTAACCATTATGAACAATCTCTAAATAACTGATTGTTTAGTTTTGCCTTTCTTTGAACATCTTAGACATGGAGTCATACTGTAGACTTCGGTGACTTGCTTAGCATTACGTTAGCAATTCATCCTTGGTGATACATGTAACTCCATTTGTTTTCAGGGCTATGTAGCTTTCCACTGTGTGAATGTGCTACAGTGTGTTTATCCTTTCTACTGCCAAGAAGCCTTTGGGCTGCTTCCCTGTGTTTACTCTTAGGAGCAACCTTGCTGTGCACATTCTTATACATGCCTCCTGGTGTAGTGAGCATGTTTCTCCATGGTACAAACTAGAGTGGAATTTCTGCCACATCTAGCTATGCAAAGCTCTCTTCCAGTGTGGTTGTGCTAATTTATCCTTCTGCCCACCAGCAATATAGAGCATTGAGTATTTTCTGATCACCCATGTGGTAGGAATTTGGCCCACAAATCTGTGAGGGTTGTCTTGTGGTTATAACTTCTCGGGGTGAGTTTTTTGTTTCCCCTGTTGCTCAGTGCTGAAGATTGAGACACTTGATTTTTCTTGCAGGTAGCTCTAGGGGGTGAGGAGAGGTAGATCAGGTTTATTTCTGCTTCACTCATATTCTGGAGTGTCCTAGAAGTTACAACTTAGACCTCGGGTAAGCTCTGGGCTCTGCCTGTGTGCCCTTTGGATCTGGAATCCCTGGGGTCTGCCCTCCTGGTTTTAAAGACCTGTGGTTGGCCCATCTGTACCTAGTAGGTCTTGCCAGGGTCTAGGTCCACTCTAGCATTCACTGCATAGATAGGGTTGCTTTGGGGAGCAGGAATAGCACAATTATTAATACATGTCTTAAGGGATTTTAAAAATAATATTATCCTATTTCAGACCCTGGTCCCCCTTGACTGGTTGCAAATTCCTACTTCCACATAGATCTTTTCCCAAATATTTTCCTTTTGATTTCTAAAATTCCCTGTAATTTACACTTTTTTTTTTCATTCCTGGGAAGACTGAATACCCCGCTATCTTTCTGCTACTGCCAGATTGATCTTGTTATGTGTTAATTGCAGGCTGGCCTGATTGTTGTTTGTTTTTGTTTTCTTAAGAACCTTTTAAAATTGTCCTTCTGTTGTCTGGATACAGAAAAAGGCTACGTATTTATTTTTCCATTTTTTTATTGTGGTGTAATACACATAAACTTTACCCTCTGAACCATTTTCAAGTGTAAAGTTCAGTGGTATTAAAAACATTCACTTATTGTGCAACCATCACCACTATCCATCTTCACAACTCTTTTCATCTTGTGAAACAGAAACTCTCCCCATTAAACAGTAACTTCCATTCTCCCCTCCCTGCCAGGCCCTGGCAACCATCATTATACTTTGTCTTTTCAAAGTGCTTTTGGGGCTTTCATATGTCTTCTTTGAAGAAATGTCTATCCAAGTCCTTTGCCCATTTTTGAATTGGGTTGTTTGGTTTTGTTGTTGTTGTTGTTGTTGAGTTTTAGGAGTTTTTTCTCTATTCTGGTTTTTAATCCGTTATCAGATACATGATTTACAAATATTTTCTCCCTTTCTGTGGGTTGCTTTTTTACTCTGTGAATAATGACTTTTGATGTGCAAAATTTTAAATTTTTCATGAAGTTCAATTTGTCTGTTTTTTCTTTTGGTATTGTGCCTTTGGTGTCATATCTAAGAAATCCAGTGTCCAATGTCTTGAAGCTTTTGTTCTGTTTTCTTCTGAGTTTTATTGTTTTAGGTCTTACATTTAAGTCCTTGATCCATTTTGAGTTTATTTTTGTACATGGTGCTAGGTAAGGGTTCAACTTTGTTGTTTTGAATGTGGATATCCAATTTTCCTAGCACTGATTGTTGAAGACTGTCCTTCTCCATCATTGAATGGTCCTGGCATCCTTGTCAAAAATCATTTGACCATATATGTGAGAGTTTATTTCTGAACTCTGTACTCTATTCCATTGGTCTATGTGTCTATCTTTATGCCAATACCACACTGTAATTGATTACCATAGCTTTGTAGTAGGTTTTGAAACTAGGAAGTGTGAGGTCTTCCAGTTTTGTTCTTCTTTTTCAAGATTGTTTTGGCTATTTGGGGTCCCTTGAGATTCCATTTTTCTATTTCTGCAAAAAAGAAAGAAAAGTAAAGAAAAGGAAGGAAGGAAAGAAAGAAAGGAAGAAAGAAAGAAAAGAAAGAAAGGAAGGAAGGAAGAAAGGAAGAAAGAGAAAGAAAGAGAAAGGAAGGAAGGAAGGAAGGAAGGAAGGAAGGAAGAAAGAAAGAAAGAAAGAAAGAAAGAAAGAAAGAAAGAAAGAAAGAAAGAAAAGGTTATTAGGATTTTGATAGGGATTGCTTTGAATCTGTAGATAGCTTTGGGTAGTATTGACATTTTAACTCTATTAAGTCTTCCAAACCATGAACATAGGATGTGTTTTCATTTATTTACGTCTTCTTTAATTTCGTTCAGCAGTGTTTTGTAGTTTTCATGGTACCAGTCTTTCACCTCCTTGGTTAATTCCTAAGTGTTTTGTACTTTTTGATGCTATTATAAATGGAATTGTTTTTGTAATTTTCTTTTCAAATTGTTAATTGTTCATGTATAGAAATGCAACTGATTTTTGTATGCTGACTTTGTATCCTGCTACTTTGCTGAATTCATGTATTAGTTCTAACAGCTTTTTTTATGGAATCCTTTGAGTTTTTTACATATAAGATCATATCATCTGCGAACAGATAATTTTACTCCTTCCTTCCCAATTTGGATGTCTTTAATTTCTTTTTATTGCCTAGTTGCTCTGGTTAGAACTTCTAGTACTGTGTTGAACAGAGTGGACGAAGTGGCATCCTCACTTTGTTCCTGATGTTAGAGGAAAAGCTTTTAGTCTTACACCATTGCATATTATGTTTGTTATGGGTTTTTCATGAATAGTTTTTATGATGTGGAGGTACTTTACTTTTATTACTATTTTGTTGAGTGTTTTTATCCTGAAAGGATGTTAAATTTTGTTAATGCTTTTCCTGCATCAATTGGGGTGATCGCGTGTTTTTTCTCCCCTTCATTTTGTTGATGTGGCATGTTACATTGATGGCTTTTTGTATGTTGAGGCATCCTTGCATTACAGGAGTAAATCGCACTAGGTCATGGTGTATAATCCTCTTAATATGCCACTGAATTCTGTTTGCTAGTATCTTTTGAGGATTTTTACATCGCAGTTCATAAGGGATATTGATCTGTAGCTTTATTATTTTTTTTTCTTGTAGTGTCTTTGGCTTTGTTCTTAGGATTCTGCTAGCCTCATAGAATGAGTTAGGAAGTACCCTGTCCTCTAGAGTTTTTTGGAAAATTTTGAGGAGGATTGGTATTAGTTCTTCCTTAAATGTTTGGTAGAATTCACAGTGAAGCCATCAGGTCCAGAGATTTTCTTTGTGGAGAGATTTTGGATTACTGATTCAGTCTCCTTGCTAGTTACAGGTCTATTCAGATTTTCTATTTCTTTGTGGTTTAGATTTTGTGTTTCTAGGAATTTGTCCATGTCCACGAGGTTATTAAATTTGTTGGTGTACAGTTGTGCAGTTATCTCTCATAAGCCTTTTTATTTCTGTAGGATCATTGGTGGTAGTGTCCCCACTTTCATTTCTGGTTTTAATCATTTGAGTCTTCTCTCTTTTTCCTGTTAGTCCATACAGCTAAAGGTTTGTTAATTTTGTTGATCTTTTCTGGGAACCAGCTTTTGATTTCATTGATTTTCTCTATTTCATTTATCCCTGCTCTTAATCTTTATTATTTCCTTCCTTCTGCTAGTTTTGGGTTTAGCTGTTCTTTTTCTAGTTCCTTAAATTATAAAGTTAGGGTGTTGATTTAAGATCTTTCTTTCCTTTTAAAAATTTTTTAAAAATTTTTAATGATTTAAAAAAATTCTGCATTCTTTTTTATTGACATACAGCTAGTTTACAATGTTGTGTCGCTTTCTGGTGTATAGCATAATGGTTCAGTCATGAGAGCTTTCCTGTTTTTTAACATAAGCATTTATAGCTATAAATTTCCCTCGTAGCACTGCTTTCACTGCATCCTGTAAGTTTTGGTATGTTGTGGTTTTGGTTTCATTTATCTCCAAGGTATTTTATTTCCCTTGTGATTTCTTCTTTGAACAATGGGCTGTTTAAAAATGTGTTGTTTAATTTCCACAAATTTGTGAATTTTCCAGTTTTCCTTTTGTTATTAATTTCTGACTTCATCTTGTTAGGGTAAGAGAAGATACTTTGTATGATATCTATCTTTTTAAATCTGTTGACACTTAATTAGTGGCCTAATATATGGTCTGTCCTGGAAAACATCCCATCTGCACTTGAGAAGAATGTGTATTCTGTTGTTGGGTAGAGTGTTCTTTCTATGTCTGTTAGATCTAGTTGATTTATTGTGTTGCGTAAGTCCTCTGTTTACTTACTTGTCTTCCGTCTGGTTGTTTTATCTGTTATTTTGAGTGGGGTATTGAAGACTCCAACTATTATTGTGGAACTATCTATTTCTCCCTTCAGTTTTATCAGATTTTGCTTTGATAGTCTGTCATTAGGTGTGTGTAAATGTTTATAATTGTTATATTTTCTTGCCCTGTTGAACTTTCTATTAATAAATAGTGTCCTTCTTTGTCTCTTTTAACCTTTTTTGATTTAAAGTCTGTTTTATCTGATATTAGAATAACAACCCCTGCTCTGTTATGGTTACTGTGCATGAAATATCATTTTCCATTCTGTCACTTTCAACCTGCTTGTGTCTTTGGATCTTAAGTGAATCTCTTGTAGACACCATATAGTTGGATCATGTGTTTTTATCCATTCTGCCAATCTCTATCTTTTGATCAGAGAGTTTAATCCATTTACATTCAAAGAAATTACTGATAAGGAGGGACTTCTATCAGCGTGCTATTTGTTTACTATGTGACTTGTAGCTTTTTTGTTCCTCATTTCCTGTGTTACTGTTTTCGTTTGTGTTTAGTTGTGGGTTTTTTTTTTTTTTTGTAGTAAAATGTTTAGATTCCTTTCTCATTTCCTTTTGTGTGTATTGTATAGCTATTTTCTTTAGGGTTACCATGGGGATTACATTTAAAATCCTAAAATTATAACATTAATTTGAATTTATACCAGTTTAGCTTCAATACTGTACAAAAGCCGCTCCTTTATAGCTCCATTCCCACCCCTTTCAGTTGCTGTGTCTTAAGATTACATTTTCGTATATTGTGTACCCCCAAACATAAAGTAATAATTCTTTTAAGTGCATTTGTCTCCTAAATTATGTAGAAAACAAGATTTGACATTACAAACCAAAGTTATAATAATACTAGCTTTTCCACTAATAATTGTTTTTTTCTTTAACTGTATTACAGTTGACCTTTGAACAATGCAGAGATTAATCCATTTACAATTTATTGTCGGCCGTTTGTATCTGTGGTTCCTTTGCATTTGCAGATTCAACCAGCCATGGATGGTGCAGTGTTGTAGTTTTTACTATTTGAAAAATATCTGTGTGTAAGTGGTCCCACATGGTTCAAACCTGTGTTGTTCAAGGGCCAATTGTAGTCTCTTAAATCAGGTAGAAAACAAAAAAGGCAGTTACAAACTATTGTTATAATAACATTAGATTTTATGTTTTTACCTTTTTTGAAATCTTCATTTCTTAATATGGCTTTGCGTTACTGTCTAGTGTACTTTTATTTCACTTTGCAGGATTTCTGTGAACATTTCTTACAGGGCGAGTCTGTTGACCACAGATGTCCTCAGCTTTTGTTTATCTGGGAATATCTTCATTTCCTTCTCACTTTTGAAGGGTAGTTGTGCTGCATGTAGGATTTATCATAGTTGTTTTTTTTTTTTTTTTTTTTTAGCACTTTGAATATATTGAACCCCTGCCTTTTGGCCTCCAAAGTTTCTATATGAGAAATCTGCTGATAATCTTATTGATGATCTTTTGTATGTGACAATTTGCCTCTCTCTTGCTGCCTTCAAAATTTTCTTTGGCTTTTGAAAGTTTGATTATAATGTGTCTTGGTATGGATCTCTTTGACTTCTTTTTCTTGCTTGGAATTTGTTGAGCTTCTTGGATGTTTATGTTTTTCATCAAATTTGGGATGTTTCCTGCTGTGATTTCTTCAGATATTCTCTGTCTCTTTCTCTCTCTTCTCCTTTTGAGACTTTTATAGTGTGTATGTGGTATGCTTAATGGGGCCCCATGGGTCCCTTATGTGCTGTTCACTTTTCTTTCTGTTCATCAGGCTTGACAATTTCCATTGTTTTATCTAGTTTCACTGATTCTTTCTTCTGCCTGCTCAAGTTTACTTTGGATATCTCAGGGGGAATTTTTCATTTTAGTTATTGTACTTTTCAGCTCCAGACTTTTTTGTTCATTTCTTCTTAGGTTTTTTTTTATGTCTTTATTGATATTTTCATTTTTTAAATTGATGTTTTTATTAATTTTCTTGACTTTCTCCACATCTTCTGATAGTTCTTTGAGCATTTTTAAGATCTTTTTTAAGTCTTTGTCTAGTATATCTGCCTGTAGATCTTTTTCAGGGACAATGTGTTACTTTATTTTTTCCTTCGAATGGGCCATACTTTCTTGCTTCTTTGTATGCCATGTGATTTTTTGTTGAACGTTGGACAGTTGATTCTAATAATGTGGTAACTCTGGAAATTGGATATACCCCTTTCCCAGGGTTTGCTGGGTTTTTTGTTTTGTTTTGTTTTAATCGTTGTAGGCTGTCTCTATCCTGAGAATCAGCCTGAATTGTAAACTTAAGGTCTTTTCAGGTGTTTTCTGAGCCTTTTCCTGAGCATGCCTGGTCACTTTCTAATTTTCTCTGTATATGCAGTTGTTTTTGAATGTCCTAGTCTTTAATGTCTGGCTTCCAAAAGTAGAAAAAGCCAGAAATGAAGTGGGGGAAAAGATGTTGTGGGTCCTTTAAATCCCCTGATAGTCACTTCAGCTGGAGAGGGAGGAGATGCAACAACAATGTCTGTCTGCCTCTCTGTCTGCACTTCAGTGATTGTCCTCAATATTTGGAGGACAGAGTCCTTTCTGCCTATCCTGGCCCCACAAGCTCTGTGCAAGGTGCTCCAGGAACAATAGCACAGTTGCCTGCCGTCAGGGTGGGCAGGGGATGGGTGGATGCTACTGTGCTAAGAGCTGAAATGGGCTGAAATTAATTGCAATTTGCTGTGTATGTATACCAAATAAAATAGGTAGCAGGATTCTGGGAATATGGAAGACTGGATAGACTTCCATTTTCCGCACCTCTTCTGAGGAGGAAGGGAAGGTAACCATCTCTTATCGGTGTGTTCATAAATATACAGGTGTTATTTCCCAAGTGTATATTCACTTTTTGTAGAACTCTACATTTTATAACGATACAAAAAAATTAAAAGACAGCTTTCCTCCAAAACACCTATTTCTTTTTCATATTCTCCTTTACTAGTGCCCCTTTTTTCTCCTCCCACTTCCTTTACGTGAATTTTGCGTTTTTTATTGCCTCGGTTCTATAAATCGCCTTCTGAGTTTAGCAGTTGTAGCCATCACGTTTCTAGCATGTTCTGTGCTGTGGAGCTTTGCCTGTTTCAGTGTAATCAGTTGCCCTCTCCCTTGTCCTGTCTGTATGGGGTCTCATTTCCCCTGTTAGGTCTCTGCTCTCCTGCTCCCGTTCCTTTGCCAGGAAAATGCCCTGGACCAACCTCCCTGTGGTTCTGCCCTCGCTCTGAGGGGGTCCTCTTTAGTCTCTTCGATATCTGCCTGTCGTGCTTGCTCATCACATGCCAGCAGTCTGCCCTTTGGGCCATTTTAGGCATATATTCTTATGTTTGCTTTTATTTTCTTATACTTTTTTCCCTTCCTGTTTCTTCATGCAAGTTTCTTACATTCTTCACATTTTTCTTTCTTTTTTTTCTCTTAGTCCTGATTCTACAAACATTTCTTATTTCCCATGTTCTGGTTTCCTGCCTTCCTCACCACTCTTTCACCTTAAGTAGGTTTGACAGCATCAAGCCCTCTCAGAACTGAGAGTTAGCACTCCAGTTCTGTCCTTTTCTTCATCGCAGGAACAGATGAACTTTTACTGAAAGCCTGTTGTGTGCCAGGCGCTAAGTCAGTGCTTGCCCACCTGTCATTCTCCTTGTCTCATTTAGCCTCACAGCAGCATGAATGCACTTAACAGCATCCCTGTTTTACTAAACGATCCAAAAGGTCAGCCTATGGAGTTTCCCACTGATTATCTGTAATGTCCCTCCTATTGGGTTGTGGGGACAGGAAGGAGTACAATCAGGTGGTTTTCTGCCTGGGCAGCTAGTGCTTCATGTGTATAGATTGTTGATGATGACTTTCACATTTCTGCTGTTCTCCTCTGCCATTGAGAGCATTTTCTGGACTGCTGTTACCTTCCAGATCAGAGAATGAAAACAAAGCAATGTGACTGGGAGTCAGACTATTGGGTTCAAGTTCTTGACTAATTAAAGCATAACTAGGGAGGCCAGCCTCGGTGGTTAAAAATTATATATTTAAAATGTCACATATGCGTGAATGTTCACAGCAGCATTATTCATAAAGTGGGAACATCCCATGTGTTTCTCAGGTGATGAAAGGATAAACAAAATGTGGTGTATCCATCCAATGGAATGTTACTCAGCCATATAAAAAGGAACGATACCTACTACAACATGGGTGAACCTTGAAAACATTATGTTAAAGAAGCTAGACACAAAAGGCTACATACTGCATGAAATGTATATGAAATGTACAGAACAGGCAAACTATCATAGAGATAGAAAGTAGATTGGTGGTTGCCAGGGGGTGGAGGGAGGGGGAAATGGGGTGTGACTGTAAATGGTACCAGGTTTCTTTGTGGGGTGATGAATATATTCTGGAATTAGTGGTGATGGGGGCACATATTTTGAATGTACTAAAAACCGCTGAAGTGTATACTTTAAAATGGTTCAAACAGTGAAAAAATGGTGGAACCCCTCCCAGAATATAAAGTAACAAACTGAAAGTTTAATCACATCATCAGACTGATTTCTCCTGTCCATCAATGCTCCTGTACATTTTGTATATACTTGTACCCATTGTGTGTATATTATCAGGCCCATGTGCTAAACAATTCGAATTGGTCATGTACCTAGTCCCTGGTCGTATCGATTTACCATGAATTTGATACAGTTTTTAAAAAATTCTACTTCCTCTTCTATGTCCAGCACTTAAGAAGTACTCTATAAATATTTATGGAGTTACCTAAGCTCGCTCATTCCCATTTTTTTAGTGTGGACAGTTGGAGGTTAGCTCTAATTACCTACTGTTCCAAAAAAGATAATATCCCTTAAATTATGTGCCTGTCCATAAGAGCTCTACATTTTACATTTGTAAGCTGTGTATATGTTTTTTCCTGCTAGGAAGTAGCTTGGTGGCCTTTCCTGATCACAAGTATAATGTCTACTAATTATAAGAGATTCAGGTAATACTCTTGCCTGGACTGTGGCCGTTAGCTTTTAGAGGTCTTCAAGTAATTCCATACCCCAAAGGAGCCTCTTTTTTAAGCTCTTTTTGCCCTATCATTCTTTTCATCATCTTCTTGAGTTTGCTTGGCTTTCATCATTTCCTACCAAATAGCTTCTCTGAGACAGGAGCCTAGGCCACCATTGTCCTCTTGTCCAGAGATCTTGTCTGTCTTGTTTGCAAATAAGAAGGAAGAATAAATAAGAATGTTTGCCATTTGTTCTGCTAAGTCAACTCCCCCTTAATTCCTAACCTTTTTCTTTCTCTCCCTACCCTTCTCTGTCTCTCTTTTTTTTTTTTTCGCCTTGTGATTTTCTGAATTCCAAAGCTGTGTGCTTTTCTGTGACCCATTTAAAGCCTTCATGTATGACACAGCTCTTTTGCAGGAAGGAAGCAGTGGGCTTCTAAGACCCCTCCCTTTCCCTTTGTGCGTGGCCCAGGTGCTCGCTAGCCTGCCTGCCTTCTGCCCAGGGGTATCTGGCCCCTTTCCCTGCTGCCCTCACGGCTTAGCAACCTTGAGGTGAGCGCGGTAGCAGTGACTGGCCATTCTGTTTATGAAGCTAATGTTCCTGACCTGTGCCTTCCTTTTTTTTCTTGGGAGTTATTTTCCAGGAATAAGAGGATGCTCTTATACTCTCTGCATCCTTGTCTGAAACCCTCTTTGTAGCGAACAGGAAACTTGGGCAGGACGGTCCATCAGAATGAGGGGAGAGCCCAGGACCTGGAGTTGAACTAACAGGCCTTCTCAGCGAGGGAGAGGCCAGCACCGCTCGGCTTCCTGTGGGCAGTAAATGACTCACACCTGTGTCACCTGCAGCCACCTGGGGATGTGCAGAGACAGGAAATGAACGGATAGGGTAGAGGAAGACCAGGCACTTCTCCCTGGAGTTGTAGATGCAAGTCCAGCAGAGCTGATGGCCATTGCTTTTGCTAACTGATGCTGAGACCGAAAGACTACTGTAATCTTAGGATGGGGCAGTTATTTTTTTGAATGAAAGTACACCTATCTGTGGCTGCCTCTTCATCCTTCTTGTTGTTATTCTGTTTATTTACATTTCAAGCCCCAAAGCCTATTTCCTACCCTCTCTTCTCTGATATAAATTAATACTCTCTGAAACCGTCTTTCTTTGGAGAGTCTGTTCGGGAATTGTAGATGCTGTGTGGGCTTAATGCAGACAAAGGGACCCCTAACCTCATTCACAAGCACAGAGGAATTGTAATGAGTAAGATGGTGAGTCTCTTCCTTCTTAACTGAGCTGGGGGTTAGGGAAGGAGCTCCTTTGTGAATGAGGCAGGGGGTAGGTAGCTTTCCCTTTGTGGAGCCTTGTCAGTGTGAAACTCAGGAAGAATTCCAAAGTGCGGGCAAAGCGAGGTCAGAATTCTTGGGTGGTTTTGTATCTGTGGGTTGATTTTTTTCCTCATTTGGAACTAAATTTGTTCCAAAGGGCAGCTCCGTTCATTCTGCTCTGCTGTTGTCTCTCCTGGAGGCAGGAGGTGTTACCTGGGGGAAACCGAGTCTCCAGGGGAGACCCACTTCCCAGAGTCGTCCAGCTGCGAAGCGACAGAGCTCAGGTCCAGACTTGTCTCCCTGCCCCACACCCAGGCCTTGCCCTGTGCGGATCGAAACCCGCCCCGCGGCCAGAGCGCTGCGCCCGTGTGTGTGTCTTTGTCTTTGCCGTGCTCACATCCTTAGCAAAGCCTGTGGCTTCCTTTGATTTTTCCTGCCCCGCTTGCCTCTGATGTGGAAGCAGGGTTCTTTGCTCAGATATCTTGGTGCTCATCTGTTTTGCAGGATTATCCTTGGCCCCTGTTCTCTTTTTCACTTGCATTTTCTTTCGGGAATGCTTCTTTAAGGCTTTTGTGAAGAGAAAGATAACCCTGCCCAAGGGCTTGGAGAAATGTGAAGGAGAAGTTTCTTTAGCGAGGTTTGGGGTCACCCTGCTCACTGCCCTAGTGCAGGGGGTCGTCTTCCTCACAAAGCAGAGGAGACGGGTGTCTAAGAGGACGCGGCGGGGGGCAGTGGAGCCGCGGGCCCAGGAAGGCATCTTGTCCCGGGCCACATTTCCTCTGTCACGTTTCTCTGCATTGAACAAATTCAGTGTGAGTTGCGGCCCAGGGCCCTTCGCTGAGGAGGTCTGATCCGGGGAGAAGGAAGGAAGCTAAACAGGTGAGGCTGCTTGGAGGAGGGTGCGTGAAGACAGAGGAGTGGCCCTAAGAGTCTTGGGACTGACAGGAAGCCATTACTTAGAGTTGGGCCTTTGCCCTGAAGCTGCAGACAGGCCTTTGGGAGACAGGCCTTCCTGTGACGGCCATTTTACATACCTGGTTTTAGGTTCATGCCATTTCTCCTGTTCCCCATGCCTGTCCCAGCCCCATATTCTGAGATCTGGGGCTGCCGGCCCTGCTGACGAGTAGCCTGGCACCTTTCCTCAGGGCGTTTACTGAGCCAGCCGGGGTTCATCTTGTTGACATGTAGAGTTGCCTTCCCACTCTTCCCTCCCTCCCCTCTGTGCCCCAGCTAGAGCGTGGTGTAATCTGGGTCTATGGTCACGTAAGCTTAGTTGTCCCCAATTGCTTACACATGCATCTTCTTTCTGTCTCTGCTTTACTCTAACTACTCCAGGTCAGACCAGAATTCACTCACCGGTATATTCATTCAACAAGCAGTTTGTGCTAGGTGCTCTGGTCACCTACGTTCTCAAGGCTGTCAGACCAGTATCCTGTGCAGAAGTTTGGGTCACTGATCAGACTATGACCTGAGGCCCATTTTATAAACTCAGTCTCCTCTTGAGTAATACAGTACCTTTCCCCGAAGAGCTGAGGCCTAGATTTTGATTCTGACCTCATTCAAAGGGGGAGCCAGGCCCCTCACTGCCAAATCTCATTCTTTTCTCAGTAATGGGAGTTAGAAGCCCTCCCCCCACCCCCTGTTGTCTGTTGGCTGTTCCTGCACGGATCCGCAGGGTTGGCCCCGTCCACTGCCTCTGGCCTGGAGCCTATTTTGACTGTTGTCACTACCCTGCCTCCCAACCCCCAGCCCATGCTCCTCCCCCGAGGCAGTAGCTTCTCATTCCTTTCCAGCTTGTCAAGCTCCTGGAGGTCTCAGGAGAGCCAGAGCACACAGGGAGCCCCACACTGGGTTCTGCAAAGATGCTCTTTACAGGTGTGAGTGAATGGTGAATTTGAAAATAGAAAAATGATTTCCATTCATTTTACCCTTTGAGACTAACCTGGTGGCTGAGACAGCCCACTTGGACCCATGATGCCAGGATTGTCTGAGTCCTTCCCAGGCACTGTTCTGAAACCCTCTGGTTTCTGTGGGTGCTGGAGGCTCGTGTGGGTGCTGGAGGCCTGTAGGGCCTGGTCTCGCTCCGCTCTGAACTGCTGTGTTAGGGGCATTTCTGGATCAAAGAGATCTCCTGGGAGAAGCCCTGAGTGTTGCTGTCCTCTCCTCCTGGGCCCCCTCCACTCGACAGGGGCTCTGCTTTGAGGCCAGGGTGAGCACAACATCTGGAGGCTTAGGGGGTGGAGAAGCCTTTTATTCATTCTCTGATTTATTTATTCTTTTGCCTCTCATCTTCCCACCTGGCTCATCTCTGCACTCCTGCACCTGCCCCGCCAAAAGAGAATGTTAGAAGTAGAAATGTTAGCAATAGAGTAGACTCTAGTAGACTCAAGCCTGGTGGTTTATTTACCTCCCTTCTGCAGGAGTTGCAGGTGGAAACAAGACTTTTTTTTTTTTAGTTGAAGTATAGTCAGTTTACAATGTGTCAATTTCTGGTGTACAGCATAATGTTTCAGTCATACATATACATACATTTATTTGGTTTCATATTCGTTTTCATTATAGGTTACTACAAGATATTGAATATATAGTCCCCTGTGCTATACAGAAGAAATTTGTTGTTTATTTTATATTTAGTAGTTAATACTTGCAGATCTCAAACTCCCAATTTATCCCTTCCCACCCCCTTTCCCCTCTGGTAACCCTAAGTTTGTTCTCTGTGTCTGTGAGTCTGTTTCTGTTTTGTAGATGTGTTCATTAGTGTCTTCTTTTTTCTTTTTTTTTTAGATTCCACGTATGAGTGATATCATATGGTATTTTTCTTTTTCTTTCTGGCTTATTTCACTTAGTATGATGACCTCCAGGTCCATCCATATTGTTGCAAATGGTGCTATTTTATTCTTTTTTTTAAGGCTGAGTGATATTCCATTGTATAAATATACCACAACTTCTTTATCTAGTCATCTTCGATGGACATTT
The DNA here is from genome assembly GCF_048773025.1 of Camelus bactrianus. Taxonomy (NCBI): domain Eukaryota; kingdom Metazoa; phylum Chordata; class Mammalia; order Artiodactyla; family Camelidae; genus Camelus; species Camelus bactrianus. The sequence continues at coordinate 5,518,235 of NC_133548.1, forward strand.
AGGTTGCTTCCATGTCTTGGCTGTTGTAAATAGAGCTGCTTTGAACATTGAGGTACATGTATCTTTTTGAATTAGATGGAAATAAGAGTTCTAATTACCTTCACACGAATTTTTCTTTAATGCACAATTATTTAGGAGGAGGAGAGAGGATTTCACTTGCTGTGTTCTTGACCACCTAGGGAGCTCACAGGCTGCTGCAAGGGTAGGACCTTGGGCGTTTTGACTCAGGATTTTGCCATGGATGGCAGGTACTCTGTGGTAGGTAAGGACATGTGCTAATTTAGGGGATTGCTGACCAGATTCCAGTTTCTCCCCTCCCTGTAGCAGGAGGTGCTCATGGCCCGTCCCAGGCTCTAGGCAGCCCTTCTGAGGACAGTCCCCACAGCCCACCCTGGGCTGCAAGTGCTGCTGTCCCAAAGGCTGAGGCTAGGAGCTGAGGCTCCTCTTGCCCCAGGTCACCAAGTTCAGGCCCAAAAGTCACCTTTCCCTTGTTATGCAGAATGCCAACTGTTTTCCAGACCTTTCCCCTTGTCAGTATCTTTCTTACTTCAGAGCAGTTGACATGCATTTATTTAGGTCTGAAGCTTAAGTCTCGCTTAGGCAAAACACAGACATACCAGTAAAAGCCTGAGAACAATGTACAAAACCAACACGTCAACCACTATATAGTGTGATCAGTCCTCCGGGGCCTGGTTCCTGTTTTCCTTGGAGCTTAGTTCTGGAATTTCAGACTTGGCCTCTTTTCTTGGCTTATCAATTTTCCATATCCTTGAACTCCTTATCCCACGTAGGGAAAGGTGAGGGGCTATCTCTGAAAACCTGTACAGTTTGCATAGGCCCTTCCAGTAAGCAAAATACTTTCACATATGCTCCTCAGGGGATCAGGGAATCTCATTTTGCCAATGATTTGCCTGAGTTCACAAAGAACCAGGCCTGGGTTCTGGGTATCCTGGCTCCGAGTCTCCTGTACATTCTGTGATCCCATGTTCCTTTAGGGCTTATTTGTTCTCTAAACATTTACCCAGTGCCTGCTTGGGTCCCTGCTCTGCTGCGTTTGGGATGCCAAGATGAATAAGCTGTGGTCTCGGGCCTGGCAGTGGAGTGAGCCACTGGCTGCCTCTAGCCCGCCACATCACTTGGGAGGTACGGCTCTTCTTAACCTTGTTCAGAGCACAGACTGCAAGTATAAAACTGCTTGGCAACAAGCGGAACAGGTATCCTGTCCATAGTGGTGAAGCTGCCCTGCCCATTGCTAGGGGAAAATAGTGGGCTCAGCTGAATGGTGGGGTCCCTCAGGAAGGATTTGGTGAATGAGGACCAGGTGCCTTCCCTGGGCCCACACTTGAAAAGCCATTAGGAGAGCCAGGGAGGAGGTGGGGCCCCTGTGAAGAGGTCATTTATTTAAGCCAGTCCCACCGGCAGTGGAGGGAGTTCTAGCCGAATCTGTTGGTGGCTTTGCAGTGATGGTTGGTGTTTGTTTTAGGGGGTAAGGGGGAGGAGGAACTGAAGCAGGGATGGGTGGGTAGGGGTATAAGCATTTAGGGAGAGACTGAGCCAGCGTGGGGAGGAAGGGTGGTTAGCACTTAGGTTGAGATGCTGAAAGATGCGAGCAGTAGCCCATGCGCAGGCCAGGGCTGGGAAGGAGAAGGGAGACTGAACGACTTTGGGGCCTCAGCGGAGTGGAACCAGCCTCCCCCGCCCCTGCCCACGCTTGTTCCCCAGGGCCGGGAATTCCACCTGATTGCCCTCTGTTCCTTTAGCACAAGACTTCAGGGCATTTGTCATGGAAGTCTCTGAACCTGGCCCAAAGCCTCCGAGGGATTGTTGCCCGTGGGGCTTGCTGAGGCCTCCTGTCTCACTCCCTGCACCCCTGGCGAGCCCCCACACAGCCCTCCAGGGCGGGGCTGAGTCCCCCTGGAGCCCCTGTGCCCCGAGTGTTGGCCAGCAGCCCTCGTCTTCAGGGGCCGCTGCACAGCTGAGAGAGGCTTGTGTCCGCTCCGCAGCTATCTATCAAGCGCTCACCGTGTTCTGAACACATGCTACGTGTTGGAGACACAGTAGGGAACCAGAAAGCTCTGATCTCCTATCCCCAGGGGAGACAGGCAGAAGGCCGGGTACTGTGTAATAATGCCGAGCTGTTAGGAGAGCGCCGGAGCCCGGTGGGCCTGGGGGAGCCTCCCCGCCGTGCTCCTACCTTCCTACCTGCTCCACAGCTGGCGTGGCTGGGCATGGTCTTGGCAGAACACAGGGAACCTTGGGCAGGTTTCAAAGACTCAAACTCTCCCCTGAACTGGAGTGGAGGGTGAGAGGAGCTCCGGCAGCCACGCCGCCCCCTCCCTGGCTGGAGTCGGGGTCCTATTGCTGTGTCTGCCTGGTGAGCACCCCCCACCCTTAGGACCCTGCGTCGCACTGCTATTAACCAGCCCCTGTGGTGTCAGTGGGCAGATGGCAGAAAGGCCCCAGGGGGCCGGGTCTGTTTCAAGTTGAATTAAACGCTTTCTTGCCAGGCAGCAGATTATCAATTTGTGGATTATTTTGTTCTCTCCTCACATCTGTTGAGCATCTACTTCAGGCCAGGCTCGGTCCTTCCCTCAAAGAACTCCCAGCAGAGTTGTCTTGGCATCTTCCTGGCCTATTACCTGCTGACCTCACTGAGACCTCACCTGGGCAGGGGTGAGTTGTGAAATTCACAACAAGCCTCCTTGGCACCCCTACGGCTGGCAGGTGGAGGAGAATGGGTGGCTCAGGCAGCGGTGACTGGGAGGCAGGAGGTCCCTGGGTTGTGAGGTCCTAGATTTCTTTCTTAAAGGCAGCCCTCTCACCTCTTCAGGCCAGAACTGTGGCTCTGTCCGCAGGGTCAGTGCCACCCTCACGCTGGGCACAGGTGGCCTCTGCCTGGAACTCTACACCTCAGGGGCCCCACACTTTGGAGCACCTCCTCTAAAGCTTCAAAGTCCCCCTCCAGCGCTGTTCCGGCTGGGCATTCCAAACCAGGCTGGGACCCACATCAGCCCCTTTGTGGTACTCTCAACCTTCTGCCCTGTGCAGGGACAACCAGATGTCCTACAGGGTTGTCACAGGGCCCCAAGTCCAGGCCCCGGTCCAGGAGGGCAGCTTCCACTGGTGGCCACAGTATTTCTTTTGTAGGATCCTGTGAGATTGGGTGGCCAAAATGGTGCTGACACAGTAATTTTGGGTGACTCAGGTTTTTATACAGATGATGAGGATCCCAGAAAATATTTGCCTGGGACCCACACATGTCCCAGGGCAGCCCTGTCCAGGGGCTACCCACTGGGCCATCCGGCTCTGCTGAGCAGCTCTTGGCCTGGCACAGAAAAGAGGATAAGGGCCTATTGTTTGTCCCTTGGGCTTGAATGGTGCTCTGTTTTCTGCATTCAGCTCCTGGGCCAGAAGCTTTCCTGTTGCTGCACTTGTAACAGTCTAGTCTCCAGAGAGAAATCCGTTTCCACCCTGACTTCACTTTGTTTTACTGAAATCCTAGGAGGACAGGGCTTCCAGCCAACGTGGGGTCTTGTGTTGGTCGCTGCCAGGTGGGAGCTGATAACTGAGGTGCTGAGAGAAGGGCCTTCCCTACCAAGAGACTTTACCTCTCTCTGGGAGCAGGAAAAGGGGGAAAAACCTTTCTGTTCACAGTGACCTAAGGGGCTAGTTGGCAGGAATCTAGGCCAGCTCTGCCCTGGCAGGAAGGGAATGTGGTGGGAAAGCCGCCTCCGTGTCCCCCAGGTGAACAAGGCCGGGGGCAGCCAGGCGGGCAGATAATGAATCCACTGCCCTCTTCCCTTTCTCCTTGCGGTCCACGCCCCCGCCCCCCTGCCCCGGCTGCACACGCTCACTGCTTTGCCCTGTCTAGTGCAGGAGAACCGTCCTGAGGTTGGCAGGGCCCTCTGTTGTGTGAGGTCAAAGGAATGGAAAGGTGGTGTGGGTCAGAGGCAAGAGAAGCAGGGAGCGTGTCTGTAAGACTCTGAAACCACAGGAAGCGTCTGTCAGCTGAAACTCCCAGGCTCTCTAAGACTGTCAGTTACCGGGCGCTGCGGTCAGCCCACCACCCTGACTCAGTACAGGGATCACATCCCACTCTGCGCTCACCGCCGCCGCCTCCTCTTCAGTCACAAATGAAGAAGGCTGTTTGCTTTATTTTAAAGCTTTCTCCTCTCGGTCCATAGGGAGTGGCCTCTTAGACCAGTGGTTCTACAAGTGGGGTCCCCAGGTCCCTGCAAGTGCTCAAGGCCACTTCAAGGGGGTCCGAGTCAGAATGATTTTCATGTATTACTTAGGGGGTCACTTGCCCCTTCCACCGTGTTGACATTTGCACTGAGGCACAAGGGCTGGTGGCTCTTCTTGAACCAGGGCGGACCCCTTCCCCTTTGCACACTTGGCGTTCCAAAGAGCTAGCTCCACTTAAGACTGGCCTTGATGAAGCAGTAAAAGTGTGCAGTAAAAAAAAAAAAAAAGCAGTAACAAAAAAATTATTAACTCTCTATGCTTGTGTGCACGTTTTGATGTTCTTCGTGGTGGGCTGGGAAGTAGACATTCTGCAGCCGAACCACGTTGGGTGGCTCAAGGGAAGGCGTGTCTGGGGCTTCTGAGTTACGAGCTGACTAGCGGCTTTCCCCGGGAATGCTGCTTTTACTTGAAGTAACTGACGGATAGCCGTCGTTATTCAGACTCGGGTATCTGACAGACTTTTCCTTGAAATGAGTGTAGTGAGCCTGTTGCTTCAAAGAAACCACTAGTAGTATTTGTTGCCAATGGTAAAATTAGAGCTTTCAAGCAAAAACTAGAGTTTTGGAAAGCTTGTATCCATCATCTTGACAGCTTCTCAGTACTTAAAGGATTTTCTGATGAGATTGGTGGTGATATTACACCTGTGACATTGTGGCATTTTACAATAAAATGTGTCAACATTTTGAAGATCAGTGTAACTCAGTAAACTGATTTTCCCAAATAACGGATGTATGAGGTTACAAAATCATGCTGGGAAAAGGCCCATTTGCAATTTAAGAGAGGTGAATGGACTTGAATGTAACAGAGTACATAAAAGTTTATAAGGTTTCATATTTCACATTATAATTAACTACTATTTGTCGAGTGTTGGCATAGTATCAAACAGTGGTATCCACAATTGTCTGAAAAGGCTATTAAAATATTCCTCCCTTTTGCAACTACATGTATGAGCGAGTCTAGATGTTCTTCATAAACATTACTTATCACAGTAAGTTGAATGCAGAAGTGCAGATATGAGAATCCAGTGTTTTCTATCAAGCTGGACATTAAAGAGATTTTCAAAAATGTAAAATAATATTCTCACTAAGTTTTAAAATGTTTTTATGTTTTATTAAAATATTTATGTGAACCTGTAATATGTCTATTATTGTTAGTTTTAAAGAAATGAATAAATACCAACCAGGGTACCACATCCTGAAATAACCCAGCACTGAATTTGCTTTGCCAAAAGAAAGCTCTCCCGCCCTTATTAGAAGACTCTCTGAGGTCAAGGAGCATATAACTTCTGACTGACGGGTAACTGACGAACACAAAAAAACATTTGCACGAGGATGTTAACTTTTTAAGAAGCTTTAACAAACATTACTTTTTTTCTTTTTAAATGGAGGTACTGGGGATTGAACTCAGGACCTCATGCATACTAAGCATGCACTCTACCGCTGAACTATACCCTCCCCTTAACATGCGTTACTTTTTAAAATTTATTTTTATGATAGCTTTATTGAGATACGATTCACATTCTATAAAATTCACCCTTTAAAAGTGTATAATTCAGTGGTTTTTGTATATTCAGAGTGTTGTGCAACCATCACCACTATCTAATTCCAGAACATTCTCATCACCTTAGAAGGAAACCCTGATCTCCAGAAGGAAACCCTGTCCCCTAGCCCCTGGCAACCACTAGTCTACTTTCTGCCTCTATAGGTTTACTTTTTTTAGACATTACATAGAAGTGGAGTACCTGGCTTTTTTCAGTTAGAATGTTTTTAAGGGTTATCCACTGTGTAGCAAGTAACAGTACTTCATTCTTTTAATGGCTGAATAATGTTCCATTGTGTGGGTATACCATATTTTGTTTATCCATTCATCAGCACGTTTGGGTTGTTTCCACTGTTTGGTTATTATGAGCAGTGCTGCTGTGATCATTTATGTACATGTTTTTTGTATGGACATACGTTTTTGTTTCTCTTGTGTGTATATTTAGGAGCTGGATCATATGATAACTCTAAATTTAATCATTTGAGGAACTCCAGTCTTCCAAAGCGGCTGCACCATTTTATATTCTCACGAGCAGTGTGTGAGGGTTTCAGTTTATCCATATCTTTACCAATACCTGTTATTGTCTATCTTTTTGATTATAGCCACCCTAGTGCATGTGAAGTAGTATCACACTGTGGTTTTGATTTGCGTTTCCCTAAGACTGAAGATGTTGGGCATCTTCTCATGTGCTTATTGTCCACTTGTATGTCTTCTCTGGAGAAGTGTCTATTCAAATGTGTTGCCCGTTTTTAGTTAGGTTTGTTTGTATTTTTGTCATTGAGTTGTTAGAGTTCTTTATATGTTCTGGATATTAGACTTTTATCAGATTATATGATTTATAAACATTTTCTCCCATTCTGTGAGTTGTCTTTTCACTTTCTTGCAGGGGTCCTTGAAAGTACAAAAGCCAATTTATGTTCTTTTAGGTTGCTTGAGCTTTTGCTGTCATAGCTGAAAAACCAGTGCCTAATCCAAGGCCACAGGATTTATATTTTATTCTAAGATTTTTACAGTTTAAGCCCTTAAATATAAGTCTTTGATCCATTTTGTGTGAGTTTCTGTAAATGGTGTGAGGTAGGGGTCCAACTTCATCCTCTTGCATGTGTATATCCAGTGATTCCAGCGCCATTTGTTGAATTGTCTTGGTACCCTGTTGAAGATCAATTGACTATAAATGTGAGAGTTTTCTGGGCCCTCAGTTCTATTTTACTGGACTATATGTATAGCCATATCCCAGAACCACACCATTTTGGTTACTGTAGCTTTGGAGTACCTTTTGAAATAGGCAAGTGTGAATCCTCCAACTGTGTTCTTTTTCAAGATGTTTTTGGCTGTCCTGGTTCCTTTACATTCCCATGTGAATTTTAGAATCATCTTGGCAATGTCTGCAAATAAAGTAAGCTGTGATTTTTGATAAAGTTTACTTGCATCAAATCTGTAGATCAGTTTGGGGAGTATTGCCATCTTAACAATATTAAGTCTCTGATCCCATGAACATGAGATGTTTTTCCTTTTCTTTTAGGTCTTTTAAATGCTTTCAATGACATTTTGTAGTTTTCAATGAACCAGTCTTCACTTCTTTTGTTAAACTTGTTCCTCAGTGTTTTATTCTTTTTGATGCTTGTCTTACTGTGTATTGATTTAACTTTATCTTGTTTACCCCTCCTCCCCACTCTTTCCTGTCAACTGGACTAAGTTTCCATAGGACCTGGCACTTTGGTAGCACGGTTTACTGCAGTAAATATTTTATGCTTTATTATTTTTTCAATCCACATGGCCTTTGTGAAGAAGGCATGGTCATTATTTCCATGGCCTAATGGTTAAAGAAACTAAAGCCCAGAATGCAAGTGACTTGCCTCTTAGCACAACACTGGTTAATAGTGGCAGAAGTAGGAGTAGAATTTTTCTGATTCACAGCTCCTTCCAGTTACCATCCTGCATGGGACTGACACTCTATTCTTGGCCCCCCAGGCTTGTTTCTATGTCTCTACGTCTCTTATCTTGAGCTTCAAGGCGTGATGGGAAGAGAGAAAGCTTAACGCTGTTATCACAAGGGCCGACCATTGGGGTCACTTTTCTGGGCATCTCTAATGTGCCAGACTCTCTGGGTATCTCAAAAGTACATGATCTCATTAAATCCTCAGAGCAATGCCGCAAGATGACTCAGATCATTCTACATTTTATAGATCAGGAAACTAAGGTTCAAAGGGTCCTGTAATCTCCCAAGTCAAAGAGTGAATTATGAGTTGGAGCTGCAATTCAACACAGTTTTCAAAGCTCAAGCTGTGGTGCCGGATGAGGGTACTGGTGGTGCTGGAAGGTGTGAGCTGTGCGGAGGAGGAAGGGAATGGGGGTTTCCTGGAAATTATGAGGCTTGTTAACACTAGGGTTGGGTTGAGTCAATCCAGAAGCGTTTGCTCATTGATCCAGAGCTGATATCTCAAAGTGGTTGGCTTCTTGCATCTTTATGGGGGTGATGAAGAGATAGTAGTGGCCTGGAAACAGCCCCTGGGATCCTATACCCTGTGGCATTACCCTGTGTGATTAACTCTGGTGGTGGAAGCTCACTTGTCTTACTTCCAACATCCACATGGTGGATTCTTGATGTAGGGTCATCACCTTCTATCTTTATTTCTCTATAGCACCTAGCATTGTTTCTGTTACCCAGTGGGCATTCCTTGTAAGCTTTTGGAATAAATGGAAGACATTCTATCTGCTTGCTTTGCTACACAGAAGTCACAGAACCTCAGTGCCTTGGTGGCTGGACTTGGGATGATAGAGAAGAATGGGGTACCGAGGTCATTACAGGGGTCCTGCTCTGATGGTGTGAGACCAGAGGCTTGGGACAGATGCAAGATCTGCCTCTTGTTGACCACATCCCCACCCCCAGAGCTGAGTGCAGACTGATGTCGTTCATGCCTGGAGTCCCCAATAGGAAGTCTGGTCTGTCCGAACCACGCAGGGTTCTTTCCTCATCCGAGCAACCCACAATCCAGAGCAGCAGTGAGTAACTTCGCCATTGGCTTAACTGAGCCAGATCCTTACTCCCTCCCCCACCTCTGTTTTCCTAAGATAAAGAAAACAACCATGAAAAAGTAGTCATTGGTGGTCTCGGCAATATTTTATGACTGTGTAGAAAGTTAATTGCTGCATTTTTCAGTGCTGGATGTTCTACTTAGCCAGTAGCACAGATGACTGCATTCCTCGGTGATGCAGTGAGGGGTGGAGAGCTTGCCTTTCTACCCAGCCTTGTTCTGGCAACTGGTGTCCTAGCCTCCACCCATGGCTTGTGAACATGCAAAGCCAGGTGGCCTCCCTGTCACAATTCTCCCTCTTCCTGGAATGCTTCCTCTTCCTCCTTCCCTGCCAGGCCACCTGTCAGCCTCCTCATCTTTCAGTCTCATTCCTGTGACCCTTGACTTGCTGCACCTCCTCCCACCACCAGCTTAGAGCTGACCTTTGCTTCTTAGGCCTTACCTTACTTGCTTATTTCCATGTGACAATACCTACCACACTTCACCTCTTTTTTCCTTTTTTAAAACATTGAGGTGTAACTGACGCATACCATTATGTTAGCTTCAGGTGCACAACATAATGATTCAATATTTGTATATATTGCTTATATTGAAATGATCACAATAAGTCTAGTTAACATCCATCACTGCACATAATTACCATTTTTTTGGTGTCATGAGAACTTTTAAGAGCTACTCTCTTAGCAACTTTCAAATACACACTATTATTAACTGTAATCACCACGCTGTAGAAGTCATTTCACTTCTTTGTTTACACGTCTAGTGCCTTCCCTGACAATGAGCACCTTGAGGGCAGGGACCATGCCTCAGTGGCTCTGTGTCCCCACTGCTGGTAGAGGCCTAGGCAGACTGCACTGGGCTCAGCCGAATTCTTGCTGCTGCTGTGGGTGATGATGCTTTGGTCCAGTCCAGTGACAATCTGTGAAGTGCCCGCTACAGGCAGAGCTGAGTAAGATGTGGGCCAACTCGCAAGCAACTTCTCTTCTGGAGGAGACAACTGTTCTGAAGGTTTTTTCTTCTGCCTGATCTCTGTGTAAAGCTGGAGGTAAAGCAGGAGCGAAGGTGGCCGGAGCCCAGAAGTGTCTGCATGAGGACTGGCCCCAGTGCCCCTGGATGTCGTCCCAGTCCTCTCTGGCCCTGGGGAGGTCCAAGCAAAGGCCTACATCCTCTCAAATCCTCTGCCCACCAAGAACGCAGGTCTCTGTGCTTCCTGGGAGTGTTCCCGCTCAAAGCGAGGTGCCTTTCTTCCTTGATCTCGTCCCAGATACCAGGTGCCATGGGAAGAAAGGTAGCATATATCACAGTGCCTCTGGGCTGCCAGGAGGTGTCCAGGAGAAGATAACAAGGAAGGGAGGGATGTGCCCAACCATCTAAATGAGCCTCTTTGACCACCGATCTCTCCTCTTACCCTTGTCCTTCTTGAGCTGAGTTCTTCCGTGTTGGGAGATTAACAAAAGCTGGAGAAAAACTAGAATGTCAGGATATATTTCTCCTTCCTGTCTGCCTGTCTCTCATGAGGAAGGTTCTACTTTTATGAGAAAATTTGGAAACAGTTGGAAATAGAAACTGACTATTCATAGTAATCAGACCCATTAAGCCTCATACATAACCCAGCAAGATATGTGTTGTTAATCCCCGTCTTACAAGTGACAGAACTGAGACTTGGAAGTAAAATGACTTTCCCAAGGACATACACTCAGAGGAGAACTAAGATCCAAGCCCAAATCTGTCTCACTCCAAAACTCCGTTCTTTTCTCATGCCTGGCTCACCCTCTGTAACCCGTGTCACCAACATGTCCGGAGCATCCAGTGAAGGACTTCCCATCCTTTCCAGTTTTGGCCAGTTCTCACCCAGGGGTCCTCACCCAGAGCTTGTACCCTTCCCCAAGTAGGCTTGGACTGTCCAGTCCTTCTCAGACCTGGTCTGGGGTAACCTGTTTCCTGCATTCATGTCATGAGGGTTTCAACTCCCCTCCATCAGTGGGTATAAATGTCTTGGTCCTGTCTTCTTCCCAGTGGTGTAGGGAGATTGAGTTAAGGCGTGTGAATGTGCTTGAAAAAACTAAGATCTCATGCTGTGGAAATTTCCCTTAGACCATCCTTGCTCCTGGGAGGCAGAGGCCCGTGTGACAGCCTGATGCTGACTGTTCCCTCCAGTCACCCACCCAGCAGTTCACCAACCAGATGGTCAGTCTTAAGGTGGACGTGTGAGTCAGGGCATCTCTCTGCCTCCAGCTGGGGAAGAAGCACCGGCTGCCTCTCCCGATGCCAGTGCTGGGGAGCTCAGAAGGGCAACACTGTGAGCAGGGAGTTTCTGCTGGCTTTTCACCTTGGCATTCCAACTGACCCTCTACTCTTCCTGTTTCTGGGCAGAGCCTCTAGCTGAAGGGTCACTCGGGCTTCCTCTCCCAGGATCTCCAGCTGCCTGCCTTTGTAGGGTTTATCAGTGGTGAGCACCCTTCCTTGGTGGGCAGGAGGAGAGCAGAAGGCTGCTGGTTGCCAGCTCTAGGGGAGGATGGAGAGGAGGTGGAGGCAGAAGCCCCTGTGTGGGTCAAGCTCTGGAACTGAGAGGAGCGGGCAAGTTCCCTCCCACGCAGGTTTCCATTTAACTTGTGGCCTCCAGGAGGCTCCTGGGATCCGGGCTCTGCCTGACCGAGGGCCCCTGCAGGGACAGGCGTGTCCACACCTCGTTAGCGGGCTTGGCACACTGGCTTCTCTGGGTGCCCCCTGCCCTGCCAGGTGAATGCCCGGAACCAGGGAAGGCCCTCTCTGACTAATCAACCCGGAGTTCGGGAAACTAAGCGAAGATAGAACTGTGACTGGTCAGAGCTCAGCCTGGTTTGTTTGTGCTTTGGCGATAGTGGATGGTGCCCAGTGGGCGTGAACTCTATTCCCGTTCTTGGGAGTGGTCTGTGGGATAAAACTACATTAAATGAAGGGGTCTGGGCGGCCTTAATAGTATGGTCAAGCATTTAAATATTTTGCTAACAAAATCATACTAGGCCCACGGCTCACAAGAGCCACTAGGTAATGTGTACCCTTGTGAGGGATCCAGTCTCCTGGCCTTGTAGGGAGAAAGGGCCACGATGTCACCAGTTCCCGGGGGGATTTCTGAGGTGTTGTGAGGTCTCAGCTGGAGGAGAAAGACATCAGACTCCTCACTTTTTTTCTTCTCCCATCGGAGCCTCTGCTCCTTTTCTTAGGCCAGAAACTCTCTCTCCCGGCTGGCTCTCCGATCCCTGGCCCTGGCCCTCCTTCCCTTGTAAAACCCAAATACCACTGCCCTTTAATCCTTCCACCAGAACCCACAGGCAGCGGCTTTTCACTGCCCTCTCCCGCTCACCCCTGACCTGATTTTGTTTTTTTTTTTTCCTTCCCTCAAACAGTCTGTTCAAGGTCTACTCCTGAGCTGGAAATTGGCTTACCAGCAGCCTCTCTCTCCTCTGAGCCTAGGGCAGGGGGCAGTCCTGGAAAGTCATTGACAGAGGCTTAACCCAGAACATCAGTTATAAAAAGACAGCAGGCAGAGGGCCCAGATTTGGGTGTTCCGGCACCAAGAACAGCGTGGCCTCCCTGGGGCTCTGCAGACCAGCTGCCATGGTAAGAGGCCTCTAGGCTGTCCTGGTGGGGTCCTGGGGTCCTGATGTCCTGATGCCTGCTCTGTGGCCATCACTTCTCTCCTCTGAAACTTGGCAGCCTCCTAGTACCTGGGAAAGAGAGGGCAGAGGGATTCTGGGGATGGGCCTCAGAGACAGGAATCCCTAGGAGGGATGGGCTGGATCATTGCTCATGGGCCTGTGGGGACAGTTCTGGTCAGGAAGGGGCAAAACTTTGGAGCCCGAGGTAGGCAAACCCTACCGCCAATGAAAATGGACCCTTCCCGAGACCTGGGGACAGAGGAAGATGGGCCATGGGTCCCAGAGCTCTGGGCCAGAATGCCTTTGTGTGGTGGTGACATTTAGGGAAAAGGTCACATGGTTCCCTTGACTGGAGTCCCTTGTGGAAATGGTGACGCTGCCAGCGGTCAGGGGCGGGGTCTGCTCTGAGCACAGCACCAGGCCAGGGCCCAGGGGCCCACACCTGTGGTGCTCCAGGTCCTTGGCTACCTTGGGCCTTGATGAAATGCTCTGGAGCTGCAGAACAGGAGCGCCAGGCTTTCCTTTAGGAATTGGGGAAATCGAAGGGCCAAGATCAGCTGTCCCCAAGACGTGAGAGTGTGAGTGCATCCTGCGCAGCTGTGAGGGGAAGGCGGTAGCCCCGCCTCTGGGAGGCCAGACTCCCTGCTCAGATCTAAGGGGGAGAACATGTCTTGTTTGCTTAGAAGAAAATCTTTTCCCCTCAGTTCACAGGGAAGAAAATTGATAAGGGCCCCAAAGGGCTGCTGCTTCTTATCTTCAACAGCCGAACTCTCCTCCAGGTCATGGGATAAGGATCCAGGGAGAAGGGGAAATTGGCTCTGTGTGTTGGGGGGGGTGAGTGGAGGGAGTGGGGGGGGTGCTTCGAGGAACAGATGAGAGGGAGGGACACACATTTCTCTCTGTCCCAAACTTCCCAACAGCCCAAATTGATGAGGAGTTACCTTTTCTCTCTGATGTCCTCAGGGAGGGAGGGATGTGGTTCCTAGGACTTTATTCTCTCTGTCAAGTGACTCTAAGGGACACCTGTCTTGAGGAGGAGGTCTGAGGCAAGGAAACAGCCAGTCCTTACTAATGTGGATGGATCTAGAATGATCTTGTTTGTGCATGTGGTCTCCTTCTGACTAGGATGAAATGTCAGTTTCACGAGGACAGGGACCTCCTCTCTTCTTGTGCAGGTGCCCAACAGTGCCTGGTGCGTCGCAAACGAATGAACAAATGAGTGTCTTTTCTTTGCTTTTCATTTCACTAAAGCTCTCCACCTTCATCTTCTGTTGAAGGCAGACTTTTCACCTGATCAGCATCTACTTGGTGCTGCCTGACCCTGGACTAGTCGGGCCAGACCGTCTTGCAGGGAGAGGATGGTCGCCTCTCACCGCCCATCTGCCTGCTGAGCAGGGGCTGACACCCCGAGTGCCAGGTGCCGTGACCCGCCAGGGCCTCTTGAGTGGCCCAGGTCAAGTCCCCTCCCTCCTGACACCTTACTGACACTCCCCCATCCTCCTTTTCTCTCGTCCTTTTCTCACAAAGGAAACTTTGTGTATGCTCGGTGTTTGATACTCCTTGTATTTCAAGTGTACTGGTCTTGTCTCCTCACCCAGACAGGAAGTTTCTTGAAGGAAGCAGCCATGTTTTATATTATCCTTGGTCCACAAGTGTGTGTTATAGGCAGTAGGTGCTCAGTAAACATTTGATGGCACTGATGGTGTGAAATCTAATCATAGTCCTCTGAGGATGTCCTGCAGTTTATAGTCCTTGAAACCAAAGGGACAGTTTGAAGTTTCACACACAGCAGGTCACTTGGCAGCCCTCTGTGCTGGGCGGAGAAGCCTGCTTTACAGATGGTCTAACAGGTTTGAACTGTTTTTGATTCATGACACTTCTGACATCAAATATGTGGGTTTTTTCTTTACATCAACCGATTCTCCAATTCTCTGCAGACACCAACTATGTGTCCTCCAATTCAGTTCAGTTCTGGCACTACCGAGTTAGTGCAGACCCCTCAGGTGAAGGGCTCAGTCCCCCAAGACGGCCCCCACTTCAGACACCAGCTGCAAGACCAGGCCTTCTGGACGTCCGGCCAGCCGGCTGTGAGTCAGAGATTCCCGCGACCCCTCCTCGGGTTCCATGGTTGGCTAGAACTGCGCACAGAACTCAGAAAAGTACTTCACTTACTGTTCACAGTTTCTTACAAAGGGTACAGTTGAACAGCCAGATGAAGAGGCACACTGGGGTGAGTCCTGCTGTAAGGGTCCCGAGTGCAAGAGCTTGTGTCCCCAGGGAGTAGGGTGGGCCACCCTTTTGGCACATGGATGCGTTCTCCAACCTGGAAGTTCCCTGAACCCCACCGTTTAGAGTTCTTAGGGAGGTTCCATCACAGAAGCTTGATAGGCCTTTGGTGACTAACTCAACCTCCAGCCCCTCCCCTCCAAGTGGGGTAGGGCGGTCTGAAAGTTCCAACCTTCCAGTCACATGGTGGGTTCCCCTGGCAACCAGCCCCCATCCTGAAGCTATCTAGAGGGCCATCAAGAGTCACCGCATTTGCACAAACCCAGCTGTGATTGAAAGGGGCTAATTGCGAATGAGAAAAGTTGCTCCCGTCTCCCCTACCACTCAGGAAATTCCGAGGGTTTTAGAAGCTCTGTGCCGGGAACCAGGGACAAAACCCAAATTATATAGCTCTTACATATCACAATATCACACAGGTACAGGGAGGTAGAATGATCCCCAGGGTCATATGACTGGACGATGGCCAAGCCGGAATTTGAACCTTGAGTTTTCTGACTCTCAGACTTTCCCCTTCCCATGGAATCACAGCAGCGGGCATACAGCCCCCACCTTTGCTTCATCAGGGCGTCTCCTGGGCTCCATGGAGGCAGGTTCCTGCCTGACTTCACCTGACTGTCACCTGCCCCCGCCCCGCCCCTCAGGCCACTGGCTGCTTTTCCCTTTTCTTTCCCGAAGCTCCAGCTCCTGGGATGCTGCTGCAGTGAGTGGCCTGCCCCCAGACCCACGAAAATGGGCTGCAGGAAAGAACACTGAGGAGGCAGGAAGTTCAGGAAGTGGCACTGGGGCTGGGGACGCCAGTTGGGGCTGGAGAGCCATTTTCCTTGTCTACAGAATGAGGATGTCCCCTGCCTGTTCTGCTAGTCAAACATCCTGTCACAAGCAAATGAGAGTCTATTAAAGGACCTTATAAACTGCAGAGAGCCATAAGAATATTGTTGTTAAATATGATTATAGTGCACAATTACAGCTCAATAAATCCGTCCAGTGGATAGTGCCTGCCTCCTAAGTGCTGGGCATGACCTGGCTGTGCCTCGTCCAGGGCCAGGCACGCAACAGATACTTAGCTCTATTATTAATTATTACTGGTTTTGTAATTATTATAAGGCATGACCTCTTCCCTCAGAGAGGGGCGGGTGGTGGTGAGAAGGCTCCTGGAGTAGGTGCCTTTTAGGTTGGGACGGAGAAGACAGGAAAGTCAGCCTGTCACCTGGGGCTTTCGTTATTCACGTACACCTCAGGTCCCCAAAACCCTGTCTTTCCATTGAATCTAAAGTTCTCAGCTGCTGTGCTCCTTCCTCCCCAGAGAATATTCAGCAATCTAACTTCTCAGCATCGAGAAGAAACTGTTATCTTCAAAGGCACCTGCCCACTGCTGCTGGTTAGCAGGAAAGTGAGTCTTGGCACCTCCGAACCTGCGCAGGAGGTGAAGGGGCCTGCGGTGTGGTTGCCAGAGCTCCCGGGCCGCCCTGCTCCTCTGCCCTCCCGGGGCCTGCACTGCGGGGTAAAGGCCAGGGCGAGTCTGGAAACCTCTGGTCATGCCTGCAAAACTCTAAAACAACCCGGGGAGGTTTCTGCCCCACTGGGCTGGGTGTTGTTGGGCTCCCACCACTGCTGGGCCTCGGGACGGCTGAAGCACAGTTAGCCTGTGAGCAGAAGGCTGTGCTGGGGCAGGGCGGGGTGAGGGGCATGCTTCTCACCTTACAAGGTTTTGGTGGTTAAATGAGATAATGTGAAGCACTTAATGCAGTGGCTGGTGCTCAGTGCCAAGGCCACGCAAACAGTATCTGTGGTTCTGACACTTACTCAGGGGTCTGCGATCATTAGGATAAAGCCAGCAGGTGTGGATGCTTAGGACTCCATCTCCAAGAAGCCTCTGGCCACTTTTTGTGCTCAAATTTCAAAGCAGGGTGAAAGGTCAGACCAAGGGGCTACAAAGGTACATTTTCCTGGGAAATCAAGAGTAGGGAGAGAAGGCAGCAGCAGCCATAGTCAAGGTCATGTCCTGCCTGGGCTGCTGTTGACTTTCTTCCTTCCAGGAACTGAAGCTCTTTGCCGCTGAATTCCCTCACCATGTCCTGGGCTCATGGACCCTGCGCGCTGGTGATCAGTTTACCAGAGGACTGTTTTCACGCTGAGCGAGGTTCCACAGTGCCTTCTTCCATAGGGATGTTTGGGGTGTGGGCGTGGAGCAGAATCGCAGTCTAGGCTGGCCAGGAATGGTTGACAGTCACACATGGATTTTGAGAAACTGAATTAATCAGCCAAGGTAAATCAGGCACCCAACCAGGGAAGTGGAGGCACCCAAGGATGAGCAGCAGTGGACGTCATTACTACCCCTAGGCTTGAAGGGGTCAGGAGAGGACGCCTCCAGACTCCAGGGAGGGTTGACAGTGCGGAGGCAGGGATGCCCAGGGAGGACCATCATAGAGGCAGGACGCATCCCCCATCAGGACTGTGGCACCAAAGCCAGTAGAGCGTGGGGAAGACCATACCCCACATCCTCCATCCTCCCACCCTCCCCTCTCCTGCCCGTGCCTCCCATTGGCTGAACCTGCAGGATGCCAGCCAGTAAGGGAGCCCAGGTGCCTCCATCCACAGGCCTCAGCTTCTCTGGGTGCAGAGCAGAGAAGGGGGATGCTTGGAGGTGAGCGGAGAGTAACCAACCAGGGAACCTCTCCTAAAGGCTAAATCCTGGTGGAAACGTCGACTCAACAGGTGTGACAAGCAGAGGAACAGCAGCTCTGGATGCCTAAAGGTCATAGCAGCTGCTGCTTTTTAGGGAGGGGCCACCACAGCAAAATTAGTCAGCACTTTCAGGTCTGGTCAGCTGGAGCAATCAGAAAAGATAATGAAATGAAAGGCATACAGATTGGAAAGGAAGAAGTAAACGTATCTTTATTTGCAGCAGACATGATCTTGTATAGGAAAACCTAAGGAATTCACTGAAAATCTATAAACACTGATCAAGGAGTTCAGTGAGGTTGCAGGACACCAGATCAAGGCACAAAAATCAGTTGTACTTCTATACAGTAGCACTGGGCAAACTGGAAATGAAGAAAATTCCATTTATAGTATCATCAAAAAGAATAAAATAGGAACAAATTTAACAAAAAGAAGTATAAAACTTATGAGTATAAAACATTGTTGAAGAAAATGAAAGAAAACTTAAATAAATGGACACCCTATGCTCATGGGTCAGAAGACTTAATATTGTTGAGGTGGCAACACTCCTTAAATTGATCTACAGATTCAGTGTAGTGTCCTTCACAATTCCAGCTGCCTTTATTTGCAGACAAGATGGTCCTAAAATTCACATGGAAATGCGAGGCAACCAGACAGCCAAAAGAATCTCAAATAAGTACACAGAGGACTCCCACTTGCCAATTTCAAAACTTACTACAAAGCTACAGTAGTCAAGACGGTGTGGTACTGGCATGAGGACTGATGTACAGATCAGTGGAATAGAAGTGAGACACAGAAGTAAACCCTCACGTTTCTAGTCAATTGATTTCTGATAAGGGTCCAAGGTAATTAATTTAATGGGGAAAGACTAGTCTTTTCAACAAATGGTGCTGAAACAACTGGATATCTACATGCAAAAGAATGAAATTGGACCCCAACCTCGTACCACATATAAAACTCAAAATGGATCAAAGATCTAAATGTAAGAGCTACAACTACAAAACTTTTCAGGAAAAAATGTAGTCATAAGTCTTTCTGGTATGGGGTTGGGCAGTGGTTTCTTAGATACAATAGCAAAAGCACAAGCAGTAAAATTTTAAAAACAGATAAGCTGGACTTCATCAATATTAACCCCTTCTGTGTAGCCACGGAAAGTGAAAATGCAACCCAAAGAATGGGAGAAAGTTTTTGCAAATCATGTATCTGATGGGCACTTGTATCTAGAATATATTTTAAAACCTCTTGCAACTCAACAATAAAAAGACAAATAATCCAAAGGCCAAGGATCTGAATAGACGTTTCTCCAAAGAAGATGTGCACGTGGCCAGTTGCACATGAAGCAGGGAAGGTGTAGCTCAAGTGGTAGAGCGCATGCTTAGCATGCACAAGGTCCTGGGTTCAGACCCCAGCACCTCCATTAAAAAATAATAATAAATAAATAAACCTAATTACCTACCCCCCCAAAAAAAAAGAACAAGCAGTAAGCCTGTGAAAGTATGCTCAGCGTCGTAGTCATCAGGGAAATGTAAACCCCAAACACAGGGAAACACCACTTCATCCCCACAGGGACGGCTGATCCGGACGGCACAGTAGTGAGCGTCGGTGGGGGTGCGGGAGGACGGAGCCCGTGTGCACTGCTGGTGGAATGTAAAGTAGAGCAACGGTTGTGGGAAACAGGCTGGCTGTTCCTCAAGTGGTTAAACAGAGTTATCGTGTGATCCAGCAAGATAGCACCAAATAATTTAGTATTCCTTTCACATGAAATGTTCAGAATAGGCAAATCCATAGAGACAGGTTGTTGGGAGGGGCGGAGCTGAGGGTTTGGTGGGGGTGGTGACAGTTAAGGAGCATGGACATGTTCTATAATTGATTGGGTGATGAGGGCACAACTAAAAGCCATTGAAGTGTACTTCAAATGTGTGAACTGTATGGCGTGTGGATTATATCTCAATAAAGCTGTTTAAAAAAGAAAGAAACCAAAACCCGGCCCCCAGGGGCACTCAGTAGGCTACGAGACCACGTATGACTTCATGAGGAAACTTCCCTACTGTTCTGTGGCCACTGGCCGGGCTCTCCTGGCTGGGCGGGGGGCTGCCTGCCACTGAGCACCCTTGGCCTCTTTCCAGGTCTCAGGGCATGAGAATACCCCAGCTCCAGTAGAACGTTTTAAATTTCAACTCAACTTTGCTTTGGTTCAGTTAATTGTTTCTGGAACTGTGTTGCAAACCAGGCACCAAGCCAGTTTGTGAAAGAGAAAGGGCTCTGGAGCTGAGACAGGTGTGATGGTTCTCGAGTTGGCTACTCCTTGTGGGTCCTTCGGAGCCTTATTTTTCTCATCAGTAAAATGAGGGCTCATCCCCAAGGGACTGTGGTGAGAATTAAGCAAATAGAAGGTGCCTGGCATAGAGTTGGTAGAAGTGGAAGCTGCCTTCCAGAGCCCCTGGAGCAAGTTCAAAGACTAGTTAGGTCTGGCTCTGGGGCTTGAGTGGGGAACCAGGGAAGGCTTCCTGAACAAGGATATTGAATTTGATCCATTTTTTGAATAATCAATTACATGATGCAAATTCAAAAGGGTAAACAGTGAAAGATAAGCCTTTTCCCCACACCTCTTCCCTGGAGGCGCCCACTGTTACCCGTGTCTGGAGCCTCATTCTAGAGGTGTTCTACACGTGTCTGCGTATGTGTGCTTCTGTGCAGAGGGCTCCTCTCAGTGGGGCAGGATTTGACACCTGCTACCTGGTGCTCCATGAGGATCAGAAGGTTCAGGCTAAGATGGCAGAAGAAGCAAGGCCCCGGGCCTCAGGTATTGCTCATGCTGCCTTCCTGTCTCCCAGTCCGGTTCAGCCAGAGGCCATTTCCAGTAGTAGGAATGCTGGCTGCATTCTCTTTCAGGCCCTCACCTTGCCCAGCGCCTCTCTGCACGGCGCGCTCAGGGGACGCCCTCTGCCTTCCCCTTTTTGCAGCTCCTGCTGCCTTTCTGGCCTGTTTGCTCCCTTGTTTTGGTGGAGCTCGTCTGTCCACAGGAGCTTCCTGAGAAGTGCCACGAGGCCAGGTGTGAGCCCTGTTCTTTGTCTTTTTTTTTTTTCCTTCACACATCATTGATAGTTCAGCTGGATAGAGCATTCGGGCCAGAAATCATTTTTCCTTTGCAGTTTTGAAGAACTACTTTGTCCTTTTCTAGCTTCCCAAGTTGCTGTCGAGAAATTCAAAACCTTGCTGATTTGATTCTTTGTGTCCCTTTTTTCTTTTCTCGCCCTTTCTGAAAGCTTGCCAGGTCTGAAATTTTACGGCATGCCTGGTGTGGGTCTGTGTGCATTCGTCTTGTTGGCTCAGTGTGCCTTTCCTTGTGGAAGCATGTCCTCCTGTCCTGGGAGTTTCTTGAGTTATTTCATTTCCTCCCCTGTGTTTCCTTTGTCCTCTCTTCCTGAGACTTCTGTTATTTAGTTCTTGGATCTTATGGTCTGGCCTCTATTTCTCGTTCTTTTTTTTTTTTTTTTTTTTTTTTTTTTTGCCTGTTTTCCATTCCTTTGTCTTTTTGCTCCAGTTTCTAGGAGATTTCCTTTACCTAACCTTCCAGTGCTTCTGTTGATTTTTTATTTGTTTTCCCCATCATATTTTTAATTTCCAAGAGCTTTTCTTGCTCTCTGAATGGGTCTTTCTTCTTCTCCTCCTCCTCGCATTGGCCGTTTCCTCCAAATTGCTTTTTTCTGCTGTGTTCCTTTGGTCTCTGTCTTTGAAGGAATCTGTCCTTGGTTGCCCAGTGACCTTTGGTTGCTGGCTTACAATTACTAGTAGGGACCAAAGGCTGCCTGGAAGGCCGGTTTCTGAGTTGCACAGTGGGTGATGATGTGCGCTGCTTGTTAGGGGACCTCAAGGTACTATCCTGAGGTCTTCCCTCTTGGGCTGGGTTAGGTCTTGGAGGAGGGGAAGGGCTGGCTGCTGGTGGTCTGGGAGCTGAGTGGGGTGAGGGGACAGGATATATAGGTTCAGTTACCCTTCCTGTCCTGTTTTTGGCAAGGTATCCAGGCCCTCAGCTGTGCCTCACATCCCCCAGTGCAGAGCCTGGGCTTCGGGAGAGGGTGGGTGGGTGGGAGGGGGTGGTCTCTAGCAACATGATGGGGGGAAACGGATCTTGGGATCTAACCACTTCTCAAAAGCTTTCACTCAGCTTCCATTGTTGGTATCAGCTCGGCCAGCCCAGTCCCCGGGGCCCTGGAGCCACAGTTCCCAGCCTTTCCTGGATTCTGTGGTGAAAGCTGGTGGATGATAGCGTCTCCACTGCCAGGTGGGGCTGCAAAGCCAGCTAACCTGAACTGCGTTCCAGCTTGCACAGCTGTGCTGCTGTGGTCTCCTCTCCTGGCCTCTCTGTCCTTGGAGATTTATAGCTAGTAAAACAAACCGACAAAAACCCCAAAAACCTCTCACTAAAGCTTTGATGGGATTTCAGGAGGGAGAAAAATGAGACACATAACCCAGACGGGAGCAAGCTTTGCACAGGCGGGCACAGGGCAGAAGGCATCTGGGTAGGGAGTGTCTTGGTGGAGGGTGTACTCCGAGGGAGATGGGAACGTGCTTGGATTACTTGGAAACAAGGAGTGGGCAGTTTGGATGGAGTTGCAGGACCCAGGAGGCTGAGGAATGCTGGGAAATGAGGCTCCACAGGCAGGTTGGAGTGTTGATGGGAGGTGAGATTCTTACCCGTGGACATTGGGGGTCATAGAGGGTTTTAAAAAGTGTGTGAAATAACGCCTGTGTTTGGGATGCTGTCACCAGCAGATCGTGTGGATTGGTAGCTCAAGCCAAGCGGTAGTAATGGTTAATAAAGGCTTGGAGGCTTTTACAATAGTTCAGGGTGGGTTCCTGGAAATGAAAGGAGGAAGCAGGACATGAGGGATTTAAGAGGTAGGGCTGATAGGCCTTCTTGACTAGATGGTGGGTGAGGGGGAGGGAAGATCAGAAGGTGACCCTGCACCGGAGCCCTAGTTCCCTGGGATGGAAGCAGGACGAGGAGTCTGGTTTGGTTTTGGGGAGTGAGTGTCGTCCGAGCTGGGGGAGGGAGGGGGTGGGTTCTGTTACAGAATACACATCTGACATGTGTATCCAACAGCTATTATTTTTAAATCCTCACATTTCAACCTGCAAATGCCTATGCTGGTTAAGAAAGAGCAAGAGGTGGAGAGAGGGAAAAGGTGTCAAGGTATGAACAAGGAATCAGCCCCTTAAAAAACAAAAGAAAAAATTTCACGTTGTTAGAGATCATCAAAAGCATCTTTATTCTGATACTCTCACAGGTTAATTCGTGTTGCAGGATGGCTTCTGAACTGCCTCGAGTCATGCAGAGAGTTTCTGATTCATTTCTTCCTTAGAAATCATGTTTTGACTGAATTAAGCACTCTGCACACGAGGCCTTTACAAAAGGCACAGAGTCCTCTTTATTTGGGTTCTGTAGCCAAAAGGGAAAGTGGAGAGGGGGCACCACTCACCCCGCACCCCCTTACTGCCTGTCTCCGGGTCCAGGTGGGATGCTCGGGCCGACTGTTCTTTCAGCCGTGGCTCTTGGGGAGGTGAGGAAAGAGCCCTGATTGCAGCGTTTGCCAATTTCTCTGATGTATAGACACCCGCTGTGGCCGATTTCAGGCTACCAACTTGGTGTCCCTGAGCACGGAGTTGGAAATCGCAGAGTCGGGTGAGCCAGTGAGAGCAAGCTGTGCCTGGGGGCAGGGGGCTCACGGTAGGTCCCCCACACAGGGTGCCACTGGGCAGCACTCCATTTTGTAGGTTGTCTGACTTGTTCTGACTAAGGGGGCTGTGAGGGTCCAGTTGTGCTTCAAAGCATCATCTCAACAAACCAGGTACTGGCTCGGCTTCTTGGCTGCGCGGTCCCCCGGGGTCTCCGCTCATGGCCCCAGCCCGCCCACCTCTGTCCTCCAGAAGCAGGTCCAGTCCCCTGCTCAGTCTCCGCGTTGCTAACACTAACAGCTGACATTTGTAATGAAGGCTGACCATGTGCAGGCACTCTTCCGAGCACTCTACGTGCATTAACTCCTTTGATCTTTGTAACGAACCTACGCACATTACTGTCATTATCCCTGATTTTACAGATGAAGAAATTAAGGCCTAGAGGTAAGGCAGCTGGCCCAGA
Source organism: Camelus bactrianus (assembly GCF_048773025.1). Taxonomy (NCBI): domain Eukaryota; kingdom Metazoa; phylum Chordata; class Mammalia; order Artiodactyla; family Camelidae; genus Camelus; species Camelus bactrianus. The sequence goes on from NC_133548.1 coordinate 5,541,802, forward strand.
GTTAGCGGGCTTGGCGGAGCCCTGATTGGAACCCAGGCAGTTGGACTCCTGGTGTCTGACCCACTGAGTTATCCCTGCCCTGTTACAGGAACATCTGGGAATTCTCTTCACATTTTTTTTTTCTCCTAGGATCCAGTCAGGGCCTCAGCACTGCTGGCGCACTGGGGCTGCCAGAGGAAATATGGGGATGGCTAGTTAAATTTAAACTTCAGATAAACCAATAATTTAGTAGTGTACAAGTATGCTCCACATGTTGCATGCGATATACATTTTTTTAAAATGCAGTTTATCTGAAATTTGGATTCTAACTGAACAGTTTGCATTTTAATTTGCTGAATCTGGCAGCCCTTGGCTCAGCGGCTACTCTTGGTTGAGAGGAGAGTTGGGCTTACGGGAAGAGAAGCAAGTAGTCAGTCTTGCCTCCCACATTCTTCTGACCAGGTTGTGCTGAGGATATAAATCTCTGATTTGTGGTACATTTTAAAGTAAAATATACTTAATATCTAACTTCCAAACATGTCTGACTTTCCCTTTTTCCTCTAAAGAAAGAATATAAAAACACCTTTTTGTAGGAATGTGCCAAGATACAGGTAGATCACAACAGCAATTTAAGAATCTCACAGTCTATTTTGCTGTCCCAGAAGAATCACTTGACTTAAACACAACTCATTCAGAAAACTGTCTAAATTTTTAAAAAAACACCCTCAGGGGAAAATTCCATTGCTTTTTCTAATCTGTATCTTTTGCTGATCTAACCGGCCAGATATTTTTCTTAAAGCTTAATCTCATCCTGCTGTGGCTGCCGGGGAGCTTGGGTGTGAACCGGCAGCACTGCCCTCTGCAGACTCACCCTCCCTGGGTCTCTCCCCACGTGGTGTCCAGGCTTCTCAGCCCATAGGGCCAGAGTGCAAAAACTGCTGGTCATTTCAGCCCTTGGATGGGTCCGTGCAGCGGGTGGTGCCTGGGTCCCAACCAGCGACATCCTTACAGCTGCCTGTGGCCAGGTGCTGGGGTGTTTTACCCGGGGACTGGCGCTTTGGCCTCAGGGGAGGGAGGTGTTCTTCATTCAGTTCAAGGCTAGTCTTTTACCTGAGCTGTGGATCCACCTTCCCCGGTTGCTCCTTTTCTTCAGCTCCTTGCAGCCCACGCTCCTGTTTCCAAAGCACTTTGGACTCTGCTTCCTGACCTCCTCTTGTGGAAGGTTTAGCTTGCTTTTACCCCCCAGCCCACACGTGGACCCACTTTCCCTGCCTCCCTTCTTCCCGCATGCTTAGGCAACCATTTTTAAGTACCTTTTCAGTTTTTACATGATTAAAATCAGGTAAAGAGTCACAGTTGAGAACACCGACTGTATTTCACATTTTCCTGTGAAACTTCTCAGTTTCCTGGAGTCACTATTTACCTCATCCCAGACGAATTGTCAATTGTGGTCTCCTTGCCATTCCTTCAGAGACGTCTCATAATCCAGCCTTTTTGTTTATTTGTTTAACTCTCCCCAGTGTTCCCCTTGGAGCCCCGCCCCTGGAAGCTTTCTGGCCTGTGCTGCTGCCTGGAGCAGCAGTTCCTCCCCCATCCCCTGGGGGTTCCCTGTGCTTCCCTCTGTGCTGACTCCCCAGGTCCCTCAGTCTTGGTTTATTTACGCCCTTGTTTTGTTAGTGCCCCCCCCCCCCCGGAGCTTCCCGGGCAAATGCACACGTGGGTGATAAACTTTCCTAGGCCAGACGTGTCAGAAAGTCTTTATTTTGCTCTCATACTTGACTGATAGTCAAACCGGGTAGAGAATTCTGGGTTGGAGAGCATTTCCCTTAGAAGTGGCTCAGTGTCAGTGTGACTTCTTTCTTTGGGGCTGTAGTGGGCTGAGTGGTGATGTCCAGGTCCTCTTCCCTGGCACCTGTGTCACATCATCAGGGAAAAGGGTCTTTGCAGATGTGACAAAGTTAAGGATCTTCACCTGGGGAAATTATCCCAGGTTGCCCAGGGGGGCCCTAAATGCCATCCCAAGGGTCTGCAGAAGAGAATGCAGGAGATTCGACACACGCTGTGGCTCTAAAAGGGGAAGTGATGACAGAGGCAGAGACCGGAGTGATGTGGCCACAGGCAGAGGCGTTCCAGCAGCACCGGAAGCGGAGGAGACCAGGCAAAACACTCCCCCGCAGCCTCTGGAGGGAGGGTGACCTCCATTTGGCACCTCTGTTTGGCCCAGGGAGACTGATGTGGAGCTTCTGACCTCCAGAGCTGGAAGAGAAGCTACCAAGCTTGGGGTGATTTGTTACGGTAGCCCCAGAAACATACAGGAAGCTCATGGGATCCCCCAGTCTGGTTACCAGGCAAGACAGCACGGTGCTGGGGCCTCAGGGGGCCCTCACGAGCAGAAGCACATCCTTCAGCTCTAGGACAGCTCTGCCCCGCTCCGCCTGGGGCGGGGGCCTCGGCTCCCCGGACTCAGTCTCTTATTTTCTTACCTTTTCTCCTGTTTGCCATCTGTCAGTCTTTTTGTTATGCTTTCTGGGTAATGTCCTCGACTGTCTTCTAATTCTTCTATTTATTATGTTTAAAAATGTCTGTGATGCTATTTTAAATTCCCTGGAGCTCTTTCTCGTTGCCTTTTTAAAATAGCTGCCGCCTCTCAATGCAATAGCTTCTCTTCCTTCTCTGAGATTAATTATGGTTTTTTTGCCCCAAGTATCTGCTCTTTATCTGACTTTCTCCTCAGAGTTCCATGTTTTAATTCCGTTTGTTTTGGTGAATTTTTTCGGCCCTTTCCTCAGACATCTGGCAGTTTTGACTGTCCGTTCATACTGAAGGCCGACACCAAAGCCGATCAGAAAGCCTGGGACAGTGGGGCTTGTGGACCAGGGGTCCTCACCCTTGGAGAGGAGGCTGCAGCCGCCTCTTTCTTCGGGGACCCACGACGTGTCAGTAGCCATGGGATGTCGCTCCTGGGCTGGTGGTTTCTTAGAGAGGCGTCCTTGGGGTGCTCTGGGCCAGGCAGCCTGGGAACCACACTGTGGAAGCTGAGGGCTTTGATGTGCCCTCTGCTGTCTGTACTTCACATGCTCTCTCTGTCTGGTACCTCTCCCCGGGCTGGGCCTCGGGGCCCATGGTGAAGCCTTTCCAGGCACCTAGCCCCTTGTCTTCTGAAAGATGCCAGTGCCTGGTGGTTGGGAGTAGGGCCCTGGATGCTCACAACTGGTTCACCCAGCTCTGACACTTCCTAGCAGCGTGCCCTTGGGCCCGTGACTCTGTCTGTCCTGCAGGAGTATGTTTCCACGGCTCGAGACCTGGGAACACAGGTGAACCATTGCTGGGGTTGCTGCGAGGATGCTGCGAGCGACTGTACCAGAACTGCAGGGCTGAGGGTGTTTGCTATTCCTGTCCTGCTGCTTTGGGGAAGGTTCCCTGGGAGACAGGTCTGGGACTCTCACTCCCTTAGACTGTAACCAGCCTTCTGTTTGCAGCCCCGCCATCTGAGGCACCCCATCCACTAAGTTCTGAACCTTCCAGGAGCCTGCAGCTTGGATTTGCTTGTTCCGTGGCCTCCCCTGTGCGTTCTCCCGGCCTCTCGCTGCCCCTCGCCCACAAGCATCTTCTGGTTTTATGGGCCTCTCATCTGCTGCTGTCCAATTTCCCATTCTTCATCCTTGAGGGTTTGTGCTCTTTAGAAAAAGATCCTTTTACTGATGTTTTAGTGGGATTTCAGAAGGGTGGAAACAAACCCCTGTGTTCAGTCCATACATTTCACCAGACCTAGTTCTTTCCATAAAATGTGAAGCAAATATGTCAATGTAGGGACATCAGTTTATTCTAGGGTCATGAGCCTTAAATTGCTAACTGGATTGTCTATGTTTTTCAAATGTTTCATAGAAAGAAAGCAAGAGAGAGGGTGGGGGAAAGATGAGGGAAGGAAGGAAGGGAAGAAGGAAACAGAGAGAGAAAGAAGGAAGGAAAGAAAAGAAAAGGAAAGAAAGAAAGAAAGAGGGAAAGGAAGGAAGACGGGTCTCTTGGTCGTGGGACCTTAAGCTCATCCTGCCTTTGTCCTCTTCTTACTTAAACGTTCTTAAAGTTCTTGTCCAAACACTGGGGAGCGTGCACCAGAGACCTCATCTCTCACTAACTCACTTTTACCTCAACCCAACCCCCACCCCCAAGCCGCACTGAGGCCACCAGTGAGCCCCCTGCGGCTGAATCCCATGGCTGTGTTTTTATTCCTTATCAGAGCTCTGCTGCCTTAGACCCTGAACATCCCTCGGAACCCTTGCTCTCACGGTGACGCTCCCACAGCCCCGGCTGGTCCCTGGGTGTCCCTCTGCTCACCCTGGTCCTGTCGGGGGTGTTTCCGGCCGTCGCATCCACCCCTCCCACCCTCATCTCCCCCGCAGGACGTGGCTCCCAGATCTCACCCTCCTGCTCAGAGCTCTCCCTGTGTGCCCTCCCCAGAGGGAGAGCTTGCGGTCTGTTCAGGCTCATCAGGCTCAGAACCGCGCTCGCTGGCCTCAGCCTACACCTGTGCTCTGTAACTGGGCGTCACCACCGTTCACCCCTTCCCGTCACACAGGAGCCAAGAGTCACCCTCACCTGTGGCCTCTTTACCCTTCATGGAACGGGTGCTGGAGGCGGTACCTCCTGTGTGTTTAACTCGGTTCTCATTACCTCTCACCTGCGTTAGAACATCTTCCTTGTTTTTCTTCCACTTCCAGTCTTTCCTTCTCAAATTCAACTTCCTCAGGACGGTCAGAGTGCTCCCTCTAAATTGCAAATCCCTCCTCCCCTGCCTGGTTTCTTGGGTCGCATCCCCTGACATGGGTGGTAAGTCCATGCCCCTTGCTGTGCGGGCAAGCTCGGAACCTGGAGCCTAGGTGTCCCCCCTTGGTCCCCTCCTGAGCAGCCTCGCTCCCTGCCTCCGGCCTCAGAGGACGTTTGTCAGGCTGTTTGCTCCTTTGCCTTTGTTCCTGCTGTCTCCACGCCTGAACCGCCTCCCTCATTCCTCCTTGTCCTTTGATTCGTCCTTGGTCCCTGGTGTCTTTCTTCAGGTCTTCCTGCCGACTCTGCCCGCTCACCATGTAGCCACGTGCCGGCGTCGGCACTGTTCACATGCTTGTTTTTGCTGCCACCCACTCGGTCTTCCCTGGCCTGGAGCGCGCACTGATCACAGTCCTAAACAGCTCCATGCTTGGAGCACCCTCGCTGTGGCCGCATCAGGATGAGTCAGTGAGAGAAGGGGACATTTTTAACACCCTGTGCTCTGCAGCCCCTGGTCTCAGGGTCTCTATAGGTTCTGGTCATTTGTGAGGAAACTGGATCTGTTAGTTCCTAGGGCCACTGTAGCCAAGTACCAAAACCAGGATGGCTTACAACAACAGAGACATTGTCTCACAGTCTGGAGACCAGAAGTCCGAAATCAAAGTGTCAGCAGGGCCACGCTCCCTCTGACTGTCCTAGAGAGGAGCCTTCCTTATCTCTTCTAGCTTCTGGTATTTTCCAGCGGTCCTTGGCGTTGCTTGACTTGTAGCTGTATCTCCCCATGTGTCGTTGCTTTGTCTTCCCTCTGTGCGTGCTGGCTCTATGTTCAAGTTTCCCCTTTTTGTAAGGCCACCAAGCATATTGGATTAGGGCCCGCCCTAGTGACCTCATTTTCACTGATTTCCTCTGTGAAGACTCTGTCCATCTAAAGTCACATTCTGAGGTTTTGGGGGTTGGGACTTCCACAGATTTCTTTGGGGAACAAAATTCAGTCCATATACTGGTGTCTCCTACCACCTTGAAAGTGGGGTGACCTGAGTAGCGAGGGGAAGAGGTCCTCGGTGACTCTCTAGTTGGGGTGGACATGCCACAAGGGCACCCGAGAGCTCTCTGGACCACCTGCATGCCGACTGTGCTTTGGAGTCTGTCTCCCTGCAAAGCCTTGTCTGGCCTTGGTTAGAATTGAGCCTTTAGTGCCTGTCACCCAACTCAGCCCTGAAATGCTCCTCAGTCTGGGAGGTATTTTTGCTGACCTTGCCCTCTTGACCTTCCTTGTCACTACTTTGGCCTCTAATCTATGTGTGAGGGACACTTGTGTGTCCCACTAGCTTGTGTGCGCTGCTCCAGGGAGGGGCAGTGCCTTTCTAATCTTTGTCTAGGAGCTCCACGGTGTTTCTGGAGCCACACTACTCTGCAGACTCATGTGGCCTGGAGTACTCATTAATTCATTAATTCATACATCCCCAGACACTTAATTTTGGTGTCAGGCACTGTGCAAAGTGCTAGGGAGACAGTAGGGGACAAAATAGACGAAGAAACCCGTCTCCAAAGTCCTCACAGTGTCTGGTGAGACGGGTCAGCAGATCGTTATAGCATTAAGTACTCCTTCTTGAGAACAGAGGCACGACCTCATGGAGAGCCCCATAAGCAGGGGTGCAGTGGCCTGTGGCAAGGACAATGAATGACAGAGCCGTGCTGAAGACAAATGGCTGCCCGAGGAGGGTATCTGAGCTGGTTGGGGATGTGGGGTGTCCAGGGAGGCCTTCCTGAGTGAGTCCTAAAGGATATAGAGAAATTAGGGTGAGTGGCTTCCCTCTGCAAGCCTCTCACGACGTTCAGGTGCCTGGGCAGGCATGCACAGCTGGGTCACTGGGCAGTAGCGCTCCTTTTGCACCAGGGGGCAGTGTTTGCCCTGAAAGTCTCCCTGCCCTCAACTGAGGCTGGGACAAGACAGCCACTGCTGTGCCAGCTGGCCCCTCCTTGTCCTGTCCCTCCCTGCCACTTCCCTGCAGGCCCTGATCAGCCCTCCCTCCTGTCTTTCTCTGAGCCTCCTCCGTTCCCCAGTCCACAAATCCCCTCGGCCCACGCAGTGCCAGCTGGCCCTGTTGTCACCATTCCACCCTCTCCCCTCCGCCTGCCGCCTTAAACCTAGGGTTGCCAGGGGCGATGTGGAGCCGCACTGGCGCTGGAAGGGCTGGGAACCTCTGCTCAGGGGGGAGCCGCTGCTGCGCTGCCCAGGCCCGTGCTGTTTCCACTCCGCCCCTCTTCCTGCCTTCCGTGTTCTTGCTCTCCTTTCTTCTTCATCTGTCACCATCATTGTTTCTCATGTCCTCCCTTTAGCTCCCCCCACTCTGAAATCTCAGCCTGAGTCTGTCCTCTCTTGGGCGCTTTGATATCAGCCGCTGCAGCCCTGAAAGTCAGGCAGAGTCTTTCCTTTCATCTGTCCCCGTTGGCTGCCAGCCCTGGGGCCCCATCGGACACGTTTAGGACAGCGCAGAGCTGCCTGGAAGGAAGGCTCCCCGAGAGCCGCCCCATCCATCCGAGGCTCACTTCTGCCACAGCGTGGAGTCCTCTGCCAACAACTCCCTTTCCTGTTCTGAGGCCAGCTAGGGGTAGGGGATGGAGCCTCCTGGGGGTGCTCCTGTTGGGGGCAGGTAGTAAGAAGTAGACGTATAGGAGCCTCATTAGTTAATTTGGAGATTTCCAGGGCCAGTTTCTGACCTGTTCTCCCCTCTTCTCACCCTCTCTGGCTGCTCCCCAGCACACATCTGAGATGGATGTGCTGAGGGACTTGGGGCAGTTCAGGCTGTGATGGACCCATTAGCCAGCTGTGCTCGAAGCAGGGTCATGGCTTTCCCTTCCTCTGTGCCTCCTGCCCACAGTTGCCCTCTGAGTGTGCAGGAAGTGCTGTGTGAAGAACAGGGATTTTCAGGGTGGAAGCAATACAGCTCCTCAAAGGAACATTCCAGGACCTGAGGCCTGGCTGCAGCAGCCATTCAGGTGGCCACCTACCCTGATCCCAGCAAGGCTGCTCTGGCTGCTGACAGCACATCCCCCTGAGCCCAGCGGCCATATTGTCTGGACCAAAATTAGGATGGTGATGGTGACAGCGGAATTTTGTGCTGCTCCTGGTTGTAAGAGGCAGCCTGGGAGATGTAGTTTATGCCTGAAGTAGTGGGACTTCTGGTGACATTTTGATGATTTATTGGACACACAGGTGCTGGCACTGTTAGCGTGCTCCCTGGTGGGAGGCGCAGAGCACCACTGCTGGCCCTGCGGAAGTTCAGGCCAGTGACACAGTTTTTATCAGGAGTGGGGTTTGGTTTTTGGTTTCCAAGTGCCTGTCACACTGTGACTCTGATGAAAGCCACAACTTACTCCTCTAGGTGGGTGAGGACTCCCAAGCTCTAATGGGTCAGAGCTCCTGCTCCGGAGGGAGGCATGCAGATTGGCCTGACCTGGCCCAGCTGAGCGACCTTGAGTGCGATTTAATCCCATGATGCCTGGTTCCTTCTGTAAAAGGGAGTAATAAGCAGTCGTGAGGATTCCCTGAGATAGTCGATGCGGAGCCCAGTGCCTGGGAAAGACAAGAAACTGGTAGGTGTGCTGGTCCCTGCTGTGTCCTGTCCCCACCTGCTGGCACCAGCCTGGCGCGGAGGTGGCGAGCGCTGGATGTTGTAGAAGCCCCCGGGGCAGGGCAGGTCACCATGTGAGACCTTCCCCTGCCTCACGCTCCAGGTTGTTGTCGGTACCCTCCTGATTCATGTCACCACTCCCTTCTGGAAGGAGAACACGAGCTTGTCCATCAAGTGTCGGGGGAGGGGTGCACGCAGGGAACTGAAGCTGGAGGAGAAGTAGACACTGTCTGGGGAGTCATGCTGAGAGGCAGCGAGGGAGAAAGCAGGTGCTCCGGCTCCCCCCCCCCCCCCGCCTCACTGTGCCTCCGTCATGCTGGCAAGGCGTTGCTTACACGTCCCAAGTGAGAGTGAAAGCCGTCTGACTCCCTGCCTCTAACGCACAACCCGAGGCCAAGGAAAGGGATCTGTCATCTGGCATTTGCAAAAATAGCAAACGGGCCTCTCCCGGCCTGTCGGCTCTCTGGAGAGGAAGCCGGGGAAGGGATCTTCGGGCCATGTGGTTGCTTTTCTCTGGCCCATCCTTCCCCCATCTCTGAGGTCAGAAAAGGAGATTTTCACTCATGTGTCGTCACCAGCACCGAACGAGGCAACATGGTGTCCCTGAGGCAGGTGACCAGAGGCCCACTGCGCCCTGGCCGCCTCCAAGGGGCCCCTCCGCCTGGGGAGACCCAGCCAGTGAGGGGGTCCTGCCTGCAGAGCAGCCTCCCTGGCTGAAGGCTGGTGGCTCCCGGGGGAGGCTTTGCCGATGCAACAGAACAGGAGGGCTTCCCAGCGTGTCGGGTTTGGTTAACAAGGTCCTCGGAGTTTTTAAGGAAGATTCTCAGCCAAACTGTCAACAGCCTTGACTTCTGGGTTATCATCCACTGACCAAAAATCCAAAAAGCGGGGCATAGTATGGCCCCAGGTAGGAGCCTGGCTCTGCCCACACTGCTCTCCTGTAATGGTCACCATCGCCTGGGCTCTGCCCTGGTGTGAGGGTGACCAGGGCGCCGCAGGGAACAGAGCTCGAGGGAAGGCGGGTGCTCTGGAAGGTGCCACTATGAGGAGAGGCTGGTTACTTCAAGGTGCGAAAGCTTGGTCTCAGGGCGGGGGCAGGGGGTCCTATTTAACGCCAGAGGCAGCCCCTCTAGGAGGGTTGCAGGAAGGGAGTTTGTTTTCCTGAGGCCTTCCCACCGCTCACACCTCGCGCCCTGGGTTTCTGCCCGTGGGTCTCACCAGGTGCCTTCAATTGCATGGCTTCCTGCCTCCGCCACCCCAAGAGGGAATCTGCCCACTCAGCTCCTCCCTTTGGCCCTCACACTCACCCAGAGTGAACACCTCACACACACAACAACAAGGGTCCTGCTTCCCGGAAGGGAGGGCTCTGGGAGGGGGCCCCCATCTGTCCTGCAGGTTTTCTCCCAGCTGAGGTTGATTCTGGAAAGGCCTTAGGAGGCACCAGGCAGCTGAACCCCCTGAGTTTCAGGTCTGGGAGGGAAGTGGGATTTGACAGGGAAAAGGCTGGGTCCTGGGTTAACCAAGTTCTGAGAAGGGTGGAGATGTCCCAGTAACGCGGTGGTACTTTTACTCTCTGTTGTGTCCTCGGACCTGGCTTTGGGGGAGGAGGGTGGGGGTCACCCTTCTGACCAGCCTCTCCAGAGCCCACTCTGCCAGCTGGCTGACGTTTCTGTGCCTTTAACCTCCAGTGACTGTAGGAAGTCAGCTGTCCCTCTCCCGGCTGGTGTCCTGCCTCAGAACACCTCCTTTACCATCTTTCTGGGTCCCCAGGGAAGGGGGAGCAGGCTTTGGGCTGTGAATCTCCTGCTGCCTGCATGACCCAACCTCCCTGCCTCCCCTGCTCTCCCAGGCCTCTGGGCCCGCACAGGGGCGCCCCCCCAACCCCCATTTCAGCCTGCAGCCACCCCAGCCTCCAGCAGTCTGGGGCCAGAGACTTTGTATCCTGGGGCCAGTGACCTCAAGCAGAGCAGGCGGCTGCCCACAGCCTCCCTGGGGCAGAAGCAGCTCTGGGCCCCTGGCTGGTGCGGGGTGAGTGCTCAGGGGCTCCCTTTCGGGTGAGGGTCTTCCCGCCTGAGCAAGCCGTCTGCTCTCCACGTGTGCGTGTGCCAACGCTTATCCAGCAAGAGCCACCTGGTAGGTGGCCACGTTGCTGGTTTGGGTGGCAATGACAGCTGCACTGGTGTGGGCACCAGAGCCGGGGGTAGTGCGTGGCTGTGGGGAGGCGGGGGTCCTTCTCATGCCCTGAGCTCGCCTGGGAGGAAAGGCCAGTGAGAAGACAGTGACAGCAGCCCACATTCACCGCCCCAGGCATGGTGCGCAGGGCTCCTGCTCAGTGATCCCCAGAACTACCCGCCGAGGTTGGGGGTGGTGTTACCTCCTTGAACAGAGGCCTCACGGGCAGGTGGAACAGGGCAGACCTAGGTCTGATGACTCTGAGTTCATGCTGGGCTGCCAGTGGGGGGACACGGCTGCCCTCTGCCCCACTTTCCCCACTGCTCTGACTTCAGCAAAGGGCTGTGACCCTTCCTCTTCTGTAAACATCTGCCCACCCACTCCTGCACCCCAGGGTCTGCTCAGGTCTCAAGTCCAGGCCAGCGTTTGCTTCCCTCTGCCCAGGATATGGGGCTCCGGGGCATTCAGAGGCCCCCCAGTGCCCAGACTCTGGGTTCTTGGTTTGTAGATTGGGACGCCAAGGAATCCCTTGCTGTCGAGAGGTGTCTGAGGGTCAAATGCAAAAATGGGTGTGGCTCTCTAAGGCTGGGCAGCGGATAATTCAGATTCCCTTGTTTCCTGACTGAGCTGGGGAGGCACTTGGTACCCCACACTGGGAGCATAACCTCCAGGGATCTGTTTCTTTATCTGGAAAAGGGATTGGGGAGTGTGTATGGTGGGGCTGGGGACAGAAATGATCTCTTTACCCACAAGACACTACATTAGTGCCTAAGGGTCCGAGGAGTAAACTGGCCGTGGTGGGAGAAAAGATCAGGCCTCTCTGGAAATAGATGCAACATCCCTGGAGGATGGAGAGCCTTGGTGCCGGTGGCACAGCTGTGAGGCTGCTGGCCTGTCGACAAGTGAGGAAGACCTGTGGCCGGCTCACCTGTGGCAACAGGCGAGGAAGGAGCGGTGGCCCTACTGTGTGTCAGGAGGTGGGTCCCGGCCTCCTGGAAGCCCAGCCCCACTAGAAGCAGGTTGTTTTACAGGATATAAGCCGACTCACCTCCTAGGGGGAAACCATTCAGGGACTCCCCTTGGCTTTTCTCTGCAAAGGTCTTCCTATTTCCTCTGTATATTTCCTTCATTTTGTTTTCTAATGGTACATAATAATCCCCAATGGAGAAAATACAGAACATACAGAGAAACAGAAAGAAGGACGGGGAGGGTATAGCTCAGTGGTAGAGTGCATCCTTAGCATGCATGAGGTCTTGGGTTCAATCCCCAGTACCTCTGTTTAAAAAAAACAAAAAACAAAAAATGACACCTTGCCAGTTCTAGAACAGTGACAAGCTGAGTTCCTGCCGGTTGTTTTCCTTGCCTTAAAAAAACAAACAAAAAAAACTTCATGAGATCTTATTATTTAGGTTTTTTTTAAAAAAAAAAAGCATATTATATCATAAGCATTTCCCATGTCATCAAAACTGCAGCCATTTTTAATGGTCATATAGTGTCTATTGACGCCCTAGTGTTGGATATGTAAGTGGCTTCCAGTCATTTGTTATTGTAAATAATGCTGATTTGAACATCTTTCTGCTTCCATCTTGGTTCCCATTTTAGAATATTTCCTTGGGTTGGATTCCTAGATTGGTAATGACCTGGCCAAGGGACATAAATATTTTAAAGACTCTTGATAGGTTTTGCAAACTGCTTTCCAGAGAGCTGCCCTGATAATCCAGACGCACCTGCGGGCCTGCCTCCCGTCAGCCTTAGCAGCATTAAATCTGATTGTTCACGACTCTGTTGCTAATTTTCCAGGCAAAAGCAGTGCCTCCCTGTTCTGTCTGGAATGTGGTGAACTCTGGTTAGCAGTCACGAGCCGCTTGCATCTCCTGTTCTGTTGCTGCGTTTGCCCTGCAGGACACTGCCTTTTCTTGACTTGACCCTATGTGGTAGTCGGGGCTCTTTCTACTCAACCTCATCCTGGCTGGACATCCTGCCTGCAGCCCCGCAGGCATTTGGTGCCCAGGACGAGGGTAAGATTTGCATCCCAGGTCTGCTCTCTGGTGTGTGCCATTGACTGCCAGGGCCTGCCTGCTCCCAGCTGCTCTGCCAGGAACACGTTTCCCTCCCGATGGGCAGGCTACTGAAGCTGGAAGCTGTGCTGAGGCTCAGGCGCTGCTGGTAGACCTGTGAGGGGGAGATAACAGAATAACATCTAAAGTTCACTGCCTTTCAGAAAGGTGTGAAAGTCAAATGTGTCCACTCAGAGGCCCAGCTGAGACTTTGGCACCTACGGGAGCAGGTCTTGGTGGAGGGATCTGCATCTCCATCCGGGCAGCTGGAGACGATTTCTTTCACTCTAGATTCACAGAGAGGTTGCAAAAGTGGCATAAAGCGCTCTCACACCCCTTCCCCAAATTTCCCACGTACTATTGACCACGTTTGCTTCATTATTCTCCTATTTGCCCCTGAACCGTTGAGTGTAAGTTGCAGACATGATGCCCTTAAACCCCTAAACATTTAAGTGGTTTTTTTTCCCCTAAGAATGAGGATATGTATTCTCTAACGTAGCCACACGTGACGGTTGGGATGGGAAATTGACATAATACTCGTTTCTAATCTTCAGGCCTTATTTACATTTTGTCAGCTGTCCCCCTCATGTCCTTTGTCGCCGCAGGAATCCAGGATCACGTGTGCATCTTGTTCGGTCTCTCTAATCTCCTCTAACCTGGGCGTTCTTTAGGCTTTGTCTCTCACGACCTTTGACACGTGTGAAGGGTATAGGCCAGCTGCTTGTGGAACGTCTCTCAGTTTGGGTTTGTCTCCTGATTAGACTCAGGCCTCATGTCTGTGGCAGGAACATCCCCAGGCCCTTCTTGGCTGCCCGCCAAGAGGGGCTTTCGTGTCGGTGCTGTTAATCTGAGTCTCATATTGGGGTATCTGCCAGGTTTGTCCACTCTGGATTAATGAGGAAGGACAGTGTCCTCCATTTTAGAAGATGAGCCCAGCCCCTACATTCGCGCTGCTGGATTTGACCAGGGCGCCCGCCTCCCACCCTCATCTCTGCCCCCAGCAGCTCTGAACTCCCTAGAGCTCTCTTCTGCCCCGACGACCCGGGGCTTCCTGGCTTCCCTCCCTCAGTCTCCTTTGCCGCTCCTCCTCCTCCTCATCCAGACTCAGCTCTGGTGGGCCCGCAGCCCCTCTCTAGGCTGTCCTCCCCAGTGGATTGACCCCAGGCCCCTGGCTTCCAACACCATCCATCTGCCAACAGCGCCCGGTTTCCTGCCGGCTCGGACCTCTTCTGTGGCTCCGTCCCTACTCCCTATCTGGTCCCTCCTGTGATGGGGGAGGTCAAGTCCACCCACCCTTCCTGGGTTTCTTCTTTTCCCTCATCCTCCACGATGGGTGTTACCGAGTCTTGCCTGTTGTAACCCCAAATGTCTCCCCAGCCATCCCCCCGTCCCCCACCACTCCCACCCTAGTCACAGCACTGGGTCTCTTTTCTCAGCTCCCACACAGCCCCAAACCTGCACCCTCTTAACATCCCTACTGCTGCCAACCCAGATGTCTTTTCCAAACACGCAGCAGGTCATGCCCCTCCACCCCCACACTGTAAGGCCCAGAGGCCCTGCCTATCCCACCTTCAGACCTACTTCACCATGCGGGGTCCCTGTGCCCAGCTGTCAGACCAATATTTCTTGGAAACATCCAGCTCCTCCTTCCCTCAGGTCCTTGGCCTTCGCTGTTACTCTCCTCCGGGTGCGTTCCCTGCGGATCAGATCTGTGAGTGGCCACAGCTTCTCTCCGATTAGGTTCCCGCATCTGTGCCCTCCTGAGAGAGGCCTGCTTAATATCTGGCCCCACCCTGGTTATTCACAAAATGTTACTTGTTTTCTTGCCGTTGAGGCACTCCTCATGATTGGAAAGGACCTTATTTCTGTCTGGTTTTTCCCTTTTCTCCTTCCCCAGCTCTGCCTCCTGAGAGAGCCTTGTCCTCGCCTCGCCTGGCACTGTGCCGGTGGGCTGCCCTCTCTCCCCTGGTCTGAGGGCTTCCCTCTTCTCTTTCTTCTGTTTCTTTCCTTATTGCTTTTCTTCTCTTTTCTTTCTATTTGGTCTTTATTTCCCCTTCTCCATCTTGTTGGCTGTAATGTGACACTGAGGGTTTTGCAGTATCTTTTATTTATTGAATATATTTTTACGTTCCTTACTTAAAACAAAATGGTTGAGTCAAGTGTTTAAACTTTACTAAGAAATAGATCACGTGGTTAGCTAGATCAAGGCACCGGAGCAGGGGTAAAGGACCAAATGCTGATTTGGGCTCTGCTGTCACAGCTGTGTGATTTTGAATACATCTTTTGAAACTTGTCTGGGCTTTGGTTTTCACCATTTGTAAAATGAGGGGGTGGTTGACCTCTGAAGATGTTCTACATTCTGGGATGTAAGTTGCCCTCGGTTGGTTTGAAAAAAAATTCTTTTTAATTGTGATAAGGTATATAGAACAGAATTTGCCATCTTAACTAATTCTAAGTGTATAGTTAGTTCACTAGCATTAAGTATGTTATGTTACGTTATGTTACGTTACGTTACGTTACATTACGTTATGTTATGTTACGTTACGTTACGTTACGTTACGTTACGTTATGTTATGTTATGTTATGTTATGTTATGTTATGTTTGTGGTTCATGGAGTTACTAGGACTGAACCCAGGGCCTGGTGCATGCTAAGTACACGCTCTACCACTGAGCTAGACCCCTGACCTCCCAAGTACATTCACATTGTTGTGCCACCATCACTACTGGCCATTTCCAGAACTTTCTCATCTTGCAAAACTGAAACTCTGTGCCCTTTAAACACTAACTCCCCATTCTCCAACCCCCAACCCCTGGCACCCACCATCCTACCATCTTGTCTCTATGAATTTGCTGACTCTGGGAATCCCATCTAAGGGGAGTCATGCAGTATTTGTCTTTTTGTGACTGGCCAGTTTCGCTTGCCCTCAGCTGATTTTCATGATGAATTTATTTAGTAGCCTTGTGGAAAGGAAGGTTTCTGTTGTTTGAAGAAATCTGCATTTTAACCGAGCGAGCACACTGATGTGGGTTTACTCCTGAAGAGAGCCACTGTTACCCTCACTCCCAAGCCAGACAGAACCCTGAGAGGGACTCAGGGGTCAGTGTGCTGCACAAAGTTTCTGAAGCCTGGGGCTGCCTGGACTGCTGTGCCTGGCAGAGGGGACACTGACGATACACACTGTGGTCACGCAGGGCCTCCAGCTGGCCTCTGAGATTACTTCAAAAGCTTGAGGTGTTGAACTTTAGAAATCATAGTATTAGATAGGGTATTAGGGTAAGCTTGGGGTGCTGTTTGGGTTTAAATTTGCTCCCCTCCTGACATCCAGGCACCCCTGCAGGGAATGTTGGGCTCGGCTAGGAATGGAGGCCGATGGTGACTCTGGCTTCTATGAGGGGCCCCCGTGGGGCTGGGGTGGGACCCTTACTCTTCCTGGGGACCGTCCGTATTAAGGCTGCTCTAACCTGCTCTTCCCTCCCCAGATGCTGACGTTTCAAACTATCCGTGGGGGCCTGAGGCTCCTGGGTATCCGCCGAACCTCCACTGCTCCCGCTGCCTCCCCAAATGCCCGGCGCCTGGAGTACAAGCCCATCAGGAAGGTCATGGTGGCCAACAGAGGTGAGCGCAGTGGGAGGGCCCGGCATCCAGCCCCTTCCCTGGCTCTCTGCCCCCGTTTCTCATTCTCCTAGGACCCAGGAATCTAACTTCTTGTCCTGTGGCCTCACCCCTGCCCCCCAGGCGAGATCGCCATCCGCGTGTTCCGGGCCTGCACGGAGCTGGGCATCCGCACTGTGGCTGTTTACTCAGAGCAGGACACCGGCCAGATGCACCGGCAGAAAGCTGATGAAGCCTATCTCATTGGCCGCGGCCTCGCCCCGGTACAGGCCTATCTGCACATCCCAGACATCATCAAGGTGGCCAAGGTGAGCTGGGCCAGGCAGGGCTGGGCAGGGGCCCCTTGAGGGCCAGGACTGGGTTCTGTGGATTCCCTGTGCTATGCCTGGCCCCATGCCAACCGGCAGTGAGTCTCTGTGAACGGGTGAATGAATGAATGAGTGAAAGGGTGAATGAATGAATGGAGTAAGTGAGGTGGGCCAGGCTCGTGGGCTACAGGGTTTGGTGGGGTCCGTGTGAAGGGTTTGAGGACTTCTCCACTCTCCTGATCCCCGCACCCCCAGGAAAACAATGTGGACGCTGTGCACCCTGGCTACGGGTTCCTGTCCGAGCGAGCGGACTTTGCCCAAGCCTGCCAGGATGCTGGGGTCCGGTTCATTGGCCCGAGCCCTGAGGTGGTCCGCAAGATGGGAGATAAGGTGGAGGCCCGGGCCATCGCCATCACCGCAGGTGAGTCTGGTGGACAAGCTGTGAGGGTCCACGCAGCTCCTGAGAGGGGCCGTCTGGGCAGGGGCTGGAGGGTTTTGGCAAGATTTCCACCTGTTGCAGAGGCCTGACGTGTCAGTCTCCCTACAGGGGTCCCTGTGGTCCCCGGCACTGACGCCCCCATCACTTCCCTGCACGAGGCCCACGAGTTCTCCAACACCTACGGCTTCCCCATTATCTTCAAGGCCGCCTATGGGGGCGGGGGGCGTGGCATGCGGGTCGTGCACAGCTACGAGGTGAGCAGGAGCCAGAGCCGGGCTGGGAGGCCACCTGCAGAGGGGCCATGGGTGCCGAGCGCGGGCGGGGGCCATGCCGAGGGTGCGACAGAGCTGTGGAGGCCACTGTCTCCTTGGCCTGCCCTCCCAGGAGCTGGAGGAGAACTACACCCGGGCCTACTCAGAGGCCCTGGCCGCCTTCGGGAACGGGGCACTGTTCGTGGAGAAGTTCATTGAGAAGCCGCGCCACATCGAGGTGCAGATCCTGGGTGAGTGGGGTCCTTCCCGAGCGGCCCCGAGCTTTCTGGGCTTTGGGACAGCTCCAGGAGCCCTCCCCAGGAAGGCCCGCCCCAGGAAGGTGGGCTGCAGGGACCCAGCTCGGGGGCCGGAGGCCTCAACTGGATGGGTTTCTGTCCTGGCTGACCCCCGCTGGGAGGGTGCCAACGGCCACACAGGTTGTGCTGGGGGTTGTCGGGCATCTGGGAGGTGATTAGAGCCCAGGAGAAGCTGAGCCCAGTTCACCTCGCACCCCAGGGGACCAGTACGGGAATGTTCTGCACCTGTACGAGCGAGACTGCTCCATCCAGCGGCGGCACCAAAAAGTAGTGGAGATCGCCCCCGCTGCGCACCTGGACCCCCAGCTTCGGACCCGCCTCACCAGTGACTCTGTCAAACTTGCAAAGCAGGTGAAGGGCAGGGGCTCTCGGGGACAGAGTTTGAAAGCCAAGGGCCTGGGCTTCTCTCCACATGGAGACAAGGAGCCTGTTCCCACAGGCATAAGTCTCACAGTCAGTGGTCACTGGGGTCCAGGTGTGGCCAGCCTGCTGTGGAGCAGGGAGGCCCAGGGTGGCCGGCTCCCAAGGGAAGGAAGAAGGATGCTCCTGGAGGACTGAGGGCTGACACGGGGCCCTCAGGATCCCTGCTGTGCAGGCGCAGAGGTGCTGGGCCAAGGCCAAGCCTGGAGACCAGGAAAGGGTGTGGGGAGAGGCCGCTGGCCCCTCCTTAGCACCCTCTGCACAACTTGAACCTCTGGAACAAAGGGAATGAGATTCAGTCAGTTCTGTCAAGATTAAGGGACAATATTAAGGCTTTCTTCCTCACTTGTTCTTGACTGTCCCCTACATCATATTCATTGCAGCCCACGTGCCCCTAAGGTCCTCTTTCTGCCTGTCTCTGCTCTGCTGGGGCGTGGAGTGACCTACCCCCCCAGGCCTGGCCCGGGACAGTGCCTGCCGTAACCAGGCTGTAGCAGGGGTCCTGCTCTCTGTTCTTCTGGGGTCCTCCTGGCCCCACCCCAACTCAGAGGCCAGGCATCCTGCCCCCCTGCCCCTCTGCCTCTGCCTCCCCATCCCAGGGCCCTGAGTGAGGATCTTTTCAGATCTGCTCTCCCCAGCAGCCAGGCAGGCCCCTGGGCCCGCTCTCCTTCCAAGCTGAGCTCCCTCAGGCTCTCAGACCACCAGGGCACACTGAGCACAGATGATCTGTAACCTCCCCCAAACTGAAAGCCAGGGCTTTCAGTTGGCGCTTGGCCGTGAGGCCACGTGAGGCGATGCTACAGCTGACGTGAGGCATTGACTGGGGTCTGATTATGGTTGAGATTTTGGTTACTTCATGTGAGGCACAGTCTTACCTTGAGTTTGGTCTTATTCATTGGCTTACACCGTGTCTCATTCCAGAACAGATGTGAGGGAGCCTGGAGTAGTCTAGTTTGTGGTTTTGGTACAACCAGAATGAAGTTAGAATTAGTGTTGGATCTTGAGTTAGAGTCATCACCTGTGGGCTCCTCTCAATGGCATCTCTTTGGGTAGTGCCCAGAGGCGATGACAGAGTAAAGTAGGGGCAACTTACTGAGACTCTCTAAGAGTAAGATAAGAAGGGTCCAGGAGAGGGTGTGTGTGGGTGGGGCCTGAGCCTGAAAGCCGAGGAGTGGCTGGGGAGAGGGTGCCGAGTCTGAGTCTGGGGCAGACTGGAGCTCTGCTGGTGTCTCATGCCAGACACAAGCTGGGTGCGGCCCCCCTGAGGCCCCCAGTGGAGGCCTGGGGGAGACGCCCAGGTAGGGGCCCAGCCTCCCTGGGGGGCAGGGCTGGTAGGCTGACTGCCATCCACTGGGGCAGGGTTTGCCGCAGCCAGTTCTTTGATGGAATCAACCTGGTGGGTGAGACTGAATCCCTGTGGGGTCCCCATCACTGCGCCCATGCTTACGCAGCCGCCCTGCAGGTGGGCTACGAGAACGCAGGCACGGTGGAGTTCCTGGTGGACAAGCATGGCAAGCACTACTTCATCGAGGTCAACTCGCGCCTGCAGGTGGAGCACACCGTCACCGAGGAGATCACTGAGTGAGCACGGGGCTCGGCCGGGGTCGGTCCAGCGATGCAGAGGGCGGCCTCTGGGACCAGCAGCTGCAGACAGAGGGGAGCAGTGCCAGGAAGGGGCATCTCCCACATTCTGTGTAAAATCCAAATCATGGCTTTTAGGAAGCAGGTGGCCAGGAGCTTGGCTCACTGTCCAGTGGTAGAGAGCAGTTAGGGACCCGTGGACTTACTTTTTACAAAAGTTATTATAAAAGCATTAGATGGCTATTGTAAGAACTAGTACAAAGGAACAAATAAAAATGATTCAGAGCCCCTTCCCTCAGAACCAGGATGCCAAGGAGGTTCCCGGCGTGCTGTGCTGTGTGCTGCGTATCACGAGCTCACTGGAGGAGGGGACCAATCATCTCTATTTTTCAGATGAGGAAACTGAGGCCCAGAGAGGTTAAGGGAGCTGCCCAAGGTCACACAGCTGGTCATCTCCAACCCCGTGCTATATCGCCTTTGCCCATGCTAAAGCTTTTGGTTTCTTTCCATCTCTATTTACTTTACTATGTAAACAGTTTGACGCAATTGAGATGTTTGGTACAGAAATTTTATTCTACTTTTTAAATTTAAAATTTGTCAAAGGCACTCCCAGAGGCCATTATTATTTCTAAATACTTGTGGCTGCACGCTAGTCCATCATCTGTATATTTTCTTTTTTTTTTTTAAAGAATGTTATCTGTTACTGTCCATCATTTCTTGTTGCTCACAGTAGAACATTTTTCTTTTCTTTCTTTCTTTATCTATTAATTTATTTTAATGAAGGGACTGGGGATTGTACCCAGGACCTCGTGCATGCTAAGCATGCTCTCTACCACTGAGCTATTCCACCGCCCCCCCTTATCTGTATATTTTATAACTTATCTACATAGTCCTCTATTATTAGACATTTAGGTTGTTTTTACTTCTGTGATTATTAAAGGAGTGTTGGTTAACATCTTTGGGCCTAAATCTTTGCCCACCTCTCTGAAGAGCTCTGAGGACAGACACCTTTTAGTAGGGATTACCTGAGCAATGGATAAGTAACATCTCACTTAAATGGCTTTTTAGATTCCTTGTACCAGTTTGTTCTCCCACAAACATCGTGTATAGACATTAAAAAAAAATGCCCATTTTATTAACAGTTAAAATGGCCTTTTATTGTTTCAAGATACATACTTTGAGCCATTTAAGCATTATGCCCCAGCTTTGGGCTAGTCCATCTCACCACGGAACTTTCTTGACAGTTCTGTCCCCGACCCTCAACCCCACCTGAGACTGAGGATGCTGCTGGCGCTCCTGCCTTTGCTGGCAGGTGCACGG
The DNA here is from genome assembly GCF_048773025.1 of Camelus bactrianus. Taxonomy (NCBI): domain Eukaryota; kingdom Metazoa; phylum Chordata; class Mammalia; order Artiodactyla; family Camelidae; genus Camelus; species Camelus bactrianus. Next base: position 5,562,656 of record NC_133548.1, read on the forward strand.
AAGCCCCCAGAGTCCTTGCTGTCTCTTAAAGACTGAGCCGAGGCACATGCTCTAGCCTCATACTCTGGCCCCGTGAGACCTTCCCCATCGTGCTGCTGTAAAATTGCCATCAGTCTTGAGCCTACCCTGAGCCTGTTCTACTAGGGATAGAAATCTTTGCTTGCTTAAGAGCGGAGGTTTTGTGTCAGGCGGACACAGAATGGGGGCAGATTCCTCCCAGGGCACTAGCTGCGTGGAGCTTGGGGGTGCTGCAGCATCTCTGACCCCCGGGCTCCTCCTCTGATGGGAACGACAGTGTCTCTCAGAGCATCGTTGTGGAGATAAAGCTTGGGAAGAGCACAGCCATGGTCCATGGCGAGTAGACGTAGTGATACATGGTAATCATCATCACTACTATGAACTGGTTTAGCAGGAAATACAAAACACTGAGGAAAATCTGCTAGTTTCCAGGCTGTCCTTACCACAAGCCTCAGTGACCATAAATTTAAAACCTTAAGTTTCTTTTAACAGCTGTTCCACTTGGATTTGTTGCTGTCCGTAGGAGCATGGCAGTCAGCGAGGCTGAGCTTAGAAAACCAGGCACATTTGGAAAGCTTTGTACTCTTAAGAGTTTCTCCCGGGCGGGGGAGTGGGGGTGTCTTGGGCACAAGCCCAGCTGCAACACAGGCCCTGGGAAGGCGGCATCCTGACCACAGTGGCGCCCACCTGTTTGGACCCTCCAACAGCTGCAGCCCCATTTCAATGAGCCCAGCTTTCACCACAACCCTGTTCTTTTGCAAATTGACCCCCCTACTCCACCAGCACCACACAGGGGAGCAAATACTGCTCTAAGAATGAGGGTCTGAGGCTTTAAACCCAGGCTTGATGGTTTGGGTGAGGCAGGCGGACAGAGAGACCCCAGGGAAGAAGTGGGGCAAAGGTGGGGAGGAAGAGTTGGTGGTTGGTGCAAGACAGCTGCAGCCATCTCAGCCACCCTCCTCCAGCCGCCGCGTTCTCCTCATTCCGGCCGGAGGAGCAGGGTTCTCGGCCCCGGTGGGTGCAGAGCAGGGGCCACCAGTCTGGTTGGGAGGAGGCTGGTGAGGGTCAGCTGGGGTGGTGGGGTCAGGGCTCTCCCCGCCCATCCCCTGCCTCACGCTCTCCCCACTCCCCACACCTGCAGTGTGGACCTGGTCCACGCCCAGATCCACGTGGCTGAAGGCCGGAGCCTCCCTGACCTGGGCCTGCGGCAGGAGAACATCCGCATCAACGGCTGTGCTATCCAGTGCCGGGTCACCACTGAGGACCCCGCGCGCAGCTTCCAGCCAGACACCGGCCGCATCGAGGTAGGCTGCCACCAGCCTCAGTCTGTGTGAAGACACTCCTGGGCCAGACTGCTGCTCCAGGGAGCACAGGGGGGCCTAGGGGCCCGGCATTGAAGCAGACCTCCCACCTGAGCTGATCAGAAGCTGCCTCAGAGTACATGGGAGCCAGGCACTGTCCTGGAGTGAGGGGAGAGCATTCCAGCACAGGCTGGAAAGCCAGCTAGTGAATCACATGGACAGGGAGCAGACCAGCTGGGTGGGGCCGAGTGCAGGGTCCTCAGAAATGAAGCCCAGGCCCTTGGCTCTGTCTTCTCACAAGAACCCAAAGCTCTGCTGCCCACTGAGCAATGCTGCTGACCTCTATCCTGCCTTCAGTCTAAGGAGGGGAGGGTGGCTGTCCAGGCAGAACCCGGGTGCAGCAAAGGACACCAGATGTCCCAGTGGAGAGGGCAGGCTGGGCCAACGGACCCATTGGGGATGAATGAGAGAGTTAGGGAGATGGTGGGGGGGCAGGGAGGAGGCCGAGAGACAGGCTCAGGCTGTGGGGCTGAGAGAGGGCCAGGGCGGCTCCCCTGCACACCAGGACCTGCACCTCCTCCAGGGCACGTCTTTCCCCCCTCTGTCCCTGTGGCCTCCCCTCCGCACCCCAGCCTCTGGGCCCGTCTGGGCTGCTGGCGTGCCTGCTCCCTGGCCCTCTGTCTCACACCCCTGATAATACCTGCCGGTCCCACGACAGCAGTGCTGCCACCGGCTCTGCTGGTTTACGGCCTCCCCATCTGGTCTGAGCCTCCGTGGAAGCAGGACGAGGCGGAGCTCAGGTCCTGCTTGGGCGTCCAGGGAGATTCTGAGACAGAGACGGAGCTTCTGAGACCAGTGCCGTGGGGAGGGCTGGGAGCCAAGGGGAGCTCTCTGGAGTCTGAAGGTCGCATAGAGCTGGTTGGCTTGAGACAGAGCTGCCTCCGTTTCTGGAAGGATCCAAGTCCACAGGTGGGGGCCAGCCCAAGGCCAGAGTGCTGTCCAGTGGGTGGCCCCCCACTTCTCTGCCCTCGGCCAGGAAAGGGCGGCCCCGCCACTCAGCGCTGCCCACCACCTCCACTTCCAGGGCCTGGCTCCTCCAAGCCTGGTTTACCACAGAGTATTTTTAGCTGACAGTTCCTGCTCACAGCTGAGTGTTCGCCCTTAAATATTTTATTAAGTTCCTTTTTATCGAACACAGGCCCGTGTCCCTTAGACACGGAAACATGGTGCAGTGGGTATCCCAAGTCCCCCGGCCCCCCCCTCCCACTCCCCGGCTCCCTGACCTGTGCCTTCCCCAGGTGCAGGCTCTCCCTGCAGGGCTCACCCCTGCTCCCATCACGGTCTGAACATCTGCCCCCACCTGGGGCCCCTCCCTGTCTCCATGAGTCGCCTCTCTGACCTGTCACTCTCTGCTTCCTTCCCCATGTGGGCTCCCCGCCTCTCCCTGCGTCTGGCCCTCCTCTCCCTCTTCCTACTGTTTCTCACCTGCTTGCCTGCCTGCTCCTTCCTCTTTGCCTGTCTCCCTCTTCTTCCCCTTTGGAAGGAGGGGAAGGTGGGGGGTGACCGAGGCCTTCCCCGTCACTGCATATGTTCAACAAAGACCCCTTGGCCTGCCTCTCCCTGCCTTGCTCCTGTCCTGCAGTGTCCTTGTCGCCAGCCTGTGTGTTTCCTTGTTTGTTTGTCTGCCCCATCGCTTAGCAGGCTGGGAGCCCCTGTGAGCAGGGACTCAGTTTTAGCTGCTCTGTCCCCAGGGCCTGGCATGAGGTGGGCACACGTGCTGTGGAATGAAGGAGTGAACAAATGAATGAATCTGAAAGGCAAGACGGTTAGTCAGGCAGGAAAGCAGCGGGTAGGTGGGCTCCGGCCCGCCTGTCCAGGCCCCTCTGTGCCCTGTGGGCCCTGCGTCAGCCTGAGTGCTGGGCACAGAGCCCTGGTGCTGGCAGGGCATGCTCTCCCCATCCCCTCCTCTCAGGGTGGGGGAGTGGCACATAGAGAAGGTGGCACACCCCTGGGTTTGCTGCAGAAATTAAGCAGAACTTCACAGGCCAGAGTTGGGGTCCCCTGTGGACACCTGTGCATGGCCCTCAGCAGCCTGCCGGCGGCCTGCACTCATCCAGCCTGGGCTGGGGCAATGGCTCAGCTCCGGCTTCCACCCCAGGTCCTGATTCTGCTCACCTTCCCCCGCAGGTGTTCCGGAGCGGAGAGGGCATGGGCATCCGCCTGGACAACGCTTCCGCCTTCCAAGGAGCCGTCATCTCCCCCCACTACGACTCCCTGCTGGTCAAAGTCATTGCCCACGGCAAAGACCACCCCACGGCCGCCACCAAGATGAGCAGAGCCCTTGCCGAGTTCCGAGTCCGAGGCGTGAAGGTGAGAGGCTGCAGGCCCCAGATGTCCATTGGCCTCTTGGTTGGTCCTGTCCTGTGTCTGTAACTGGAGATGAAATCACAGCCACACGCTGTCCTGTTGCTGTGCTGCCCGTGTATCCTGGGTGTTCCCTGGGCAGCCACTGCCGTCAGACACCCTGCAAGGCAGGAAGAGCAGGAGGACCAGGCTCTGCCTTCGGGGACCACCCTGCCCAGCCCACGGTGCCAGGTGGCCTCCTCCTCTTCTGAGAGTCCCAAAGGATGCTCTCCGCTCGAGGAGGACGCCGTCCCCTGCCCACCACATATGGAGGGAGCTGCATGGCTGGTAGCCCCCCACACCGCCTTCTCCTTCCCAGCTGCTTCTGGCCCAGCCTGTGTCTAGGGTCTGGCGTGTGGGCAGCGCTGTCCTCTCCCAGCCCCGCGCCATTCCTCTCACCTGTCCACATGCTCTGTGGGTGCAGAGCCTTTTGAAAAAGCACTTGGGAGGCAAGGGCCTGTGGGGCCAGTGCCAGGCCCCCTGCCCACCTCACGGGAACTGCCTGTCCCCGGTGCCACGTGGCAGAGACGTGTCATGACGTCCTGTGCTCGGCCCCTTCTCGCTGCGGGGGCTTGATTTTCCCAGCACAGCGTCCTGGGGCTGCTTCCAGGTGGGTGGCCGGTAGGCGGGGGCCCGGCTACCCCACCCCTCACCTGCCCATGCCTGTTGCTCTGTGTTGTCCTTGTTGGTGACCCTGGCTGGACCCCTCTGGTGGTGCCCCTGGGCCCTCGGACCCTCTAGCTGACCTACAACTTGGAGGGCTCCCGAATACCCACTACCTTAGAGCCAGAAGGTGGAGAAGGGAGACCAGGGCCCCAGGGCCATGACGGTGGGGTGAGGGGAGGAAGGTGGGAGGCCTGCAGACGGACAAGTGTTTCCATTTCCTGGGGCACCACTGTCCTCCCCAGATGTGCACCCAGACCAGGCCACCGGCCCTGCCGAACCTGTGCCTGCCGCCCCTTTCCTGTCCTGCAGGCCACCTACCCTCCCCTCTGCCCTCCCACCCCTCTCTCAGCAGTGTGCCTCCTCCGCCCTCTCTCCGTGGCCCCTTGGAGGGCTCACGCTCTCCTGCTCCTCTCTGTTGAAGACTTTGTTTCATTTTATTTAAACCAGGATCCCTCTTGGGCCACATCCAGGTATGTGTTCCAGGGCTGGGAGGGCGGGCTTAGTGTGTGTGAGCTCGGCCTGCACACGTGTCCACATGCGCCTCACCACGCCAGCTCTCACCAGGCTGCCGTCAGAGCCAAGGCGGGCCCGACACAGGAAGCCCACGCCCCGCTCAGCATGGGTGCCCCGGTGCCGGCGCCTGCCCTCCGCAGTGGGGCCCGGGCACCTGCATGTTCTTGACGCACCTGGGCGCCCCCGGTGCTGGGAGAGAACCACACATGCCCGGGAGTGTTTGTGTTTGGAGCACTGACTCCTCAGCCACCGCCCGGGAGCAGCGGTGGTTCCGAAAGCTGGAGGGGGCTGTGCCTGGGCCCGGAGGAGGCAGGTCGGAGCATGCCGGCCCTGGGCTGTGACTCCTTGCGGTGGGAACGAGAGCAGCGCAGTGGCCAGGAGGGTGTGTTTGCCCCTGGATGTCCCACAAGAGCAAAGTCACAGGGGTGTCAGGGTGTCAGAGGAACAGTTGGGACCAAGATCCCACTCAGGGCTGCATCCCTGGAGGTCCCAGGCTGACAGCAGGGCAGTGGGGCTCCAAGCCCCTTACCGGTCCCTTCGGGATGACATGTTACAAATCCAAAAGATGCTCAGGCAGATGGTGAATAAGGCTGTCACCAATGGGAGTCATGGGGACCTTCTTACTGAGTTGTGTTTCCAGCCCAAGTCCCTTGGCTAGAAGGGCGGCACCATCTCCCCGCTGCTCCTGCTGCTTCTCTGTGCACTGTGACGCCCGTGCCAGGTGAGGACGGGACGTCCTGTCCACGCCCTGCCAGGAAGGGGCATTCTCTGCGCTTAAATTCGCAGGCACAGAGGCGCCTGGTCCCCACAGCACTCTAGGGCCTGAGGGCACCCCAGGCTGCTTGGCCACCTCCACAGGGCTGGTAGCCCCAGGCCTGACCCTGTCTTCTCAGGGCCTCCTGTGGCCCCTGTGCCCCCCTCCCCTCAGGGAACCTAGCAGGATGAGACCAGAGACTAGCACTGAGGTGTCCCCAACTATTTTATTATAAAGAAAAACAAGACTTCCACTTGGCTGCAGCCCCTGCCTCAGAGGCTGTGAGCACCTGTCACAGGGACCTGTCCCGTTTTGCCCATCTGAAGGCCAGAACCAGGGGAAGGGCCCCTTGTCCTGCCAAGCAAAAGGGGGCCTGAGGTACCCAGGGTAAGACTGGGAGGGACTTCCAGGCAGTGCTGACCCGCTAGGCCAGGAGGCTGCCCACCCCACCCCCTCTGCCCTCTGCCCCTGCCTGGGCTGGCTCCCTTCCGTTCACACCACACTCTCCTCCAGCCGCTCCGCACTGCCCCCCACCCCCCGGCACCCTGCAGTGAGCAGCCCCCCATGCACAGAGTGGCTCCGTCGGGCCCAGGCCCCCCCGAGGCGCCTGGCATAACCGTAGCACCCGCCAGTGTCTCCCAGGTCCAGGGAGCAGCTACGCTGGGGGCGAGGCGGGGGGCTCCGTGGTGGGTGCACCTTGGGTGTGGGGCTGGGGCCTCCGTTGGTCTGCGATTGGACGTGGCTGAGCTTGAGGGGGAGGCGGCCATTCCCGGCCCCCCGGCCCCGAACCAGCAAGGCCACAGTGAAGACCAGTAAGGCAGCCACCAACACACCCCCCACAGCCACGGTCAGGGTCCCGCCCAGCACGTGGGCCTGCAGGGCGTGGCACAGGGGTGTGGCTGGCAGCGTGGAAAAGTGGGCACAGCCCAGCAGCCTAGTGGCGGTGAGGTCGGAAGGCCCAGCGGCAGGTGACAGGGCCAGCAGGCAGAGGTCATAGTCAGCACCGGGGACCAGGTGCTTCAGAAGGAAGTGGTGGCTGGAGGCTGGGACGATCCTGCGGGCAAGAGCAAGTGGTCAGAGCCCAGGTTGGGGTCCAGGCCCTCATCCCCCCCTCCCCATGGCCACAAAACCTCAAAGCCCCCTTCACAGCCCGCCCACCCAGCTCTGAACACTCCACACCCCTTTCCCCAGGACCACATGGGCCTCTGTGTTCACTTTAAGGAGGCAGAGAAACCAAAACAGGCATGTGTGGCACTGGAGATGGTGTAAGGGGCCAGAGGTGTGCGAGTTGACACCCAGGCCCAGAGCCAGACGAGGCAGCCGTGGAGGAGCACATGCCAGAGGCAGAAACAATGCGCATGTGTGGGCCAAGCCCACGTGCTTAAACAGATACCAAGAGCCCAACATGGGAGGCCTCTGCACCTGCTTGGCCACATCTGAGAGACCTCGTGGGGCACAGCCCAGCCTCCCTCCTCCTATCATCCCCCACCTCCTCTCTCTGGTGCCTCGCCCTCCTCTCCCTCCTCCCCCTCCTCCCCCTGCAACACCAATACCCCCCAGGTAGCTCAGAAGCTGAGGAAGGGTGTGTGGAAACCCCAAGGGGAGAGAAGGAGCAGGAGAGGTGGCCAAGCCCGGGAGGGGTGGAGCAGGGCTCGGAGGGAAAGTGGCGGGGAGTGAAGCTGGGGTCACGGACCGCAAAGTGCTTCCTCACCGGTAGATGAGGGTCTCGTCCTCACTGCTGTTGTACTGGATTTGGAACATCCACACAGGGTCCGCTGGCCGCCCTGGCCCCCAGCTCACAAGCCCCGAGGTGGCGGTCACCTCCGTCACCTGCACGGCTGGCTCAGACTCCAGTGTCCCCTCGCCCTCAGCAGCAGTGCGGGCTGAGGCAGCGATGTCCGAGGGCCCTGGGCGGCCCCCCTCGGTGCTGCTGTTCCCACCATGGGGCAAGGCCAGCACCCGGAGTTCTACGTGGGCTGTGGCCTCGCCAGCAGGGTTGGTGGCAATGCAGGTGTAGCCCCCTGCATCCCCCGAGCCTGTCACCCCAATCTCCAAGGTCCCATTGGGAAAAGCCCGGGCTCGGGAGGAGTTGCCAACCAGCCGATCATCAGGGCCGACCCAGTGCATGGTGGGTGCGGGGTCGCCAAGGGCCCGGCACCGCAGTGTGGCCCGCTGGCCCTCCAGCACCCAGAGGCGCTGCGTGTGGCGGGCAATGAGGGGTGGCTCACAGGAGAACTCGCCCTCTGGCACTGCCCAGAAGTAGCGGCCAGCCAGGCCTGGCGGAGAGGCGCACGTCTCCAGGTCATCGGGCCGGGCCAGCCGCCGCAGCCACAGCAGCTCACAGTTGCAGTGCAGGGGGTTCCCGCTGAAGCTCAGCACCAGGGGGGCGGGGGAGGCCTCGGCGTCACGGCCCCGGGAGAAGAGTGGGTCAGGTGCCAGCGTGGCCAGGCGGTTGGAGGTGAGGTCGAGACGGGAGAGCTGGCTGAGTTGGGCAAAGGCGCCCGGGGGCAGTGCATCGATGAGGTTGTGGTCCAGGTTGAGGGTGTGCAGGGCGGGCATGGCACCGATGCCGGCCCAGGGCACCTGCCGCAGGTTGTTGTAGGACAGGTCCAGGTCCTCCAAGCTGTCCAGGAAGTCGTCGAAGGCCCCTGACGCAATACGGCCCAGCTGGTTGCCGCTGAGGATGAGGTGCTGCAGGTTGATGGGGCCTCGCAGGCTACCAGTGCCCAACTCCACCAGCCTGTTGCCGTCCAGGTGCAGGGAGCGCAGGCTCTCTAGGTCCCCGAAGGCGCGGGCCCCAATGCGGGTGATGGCATTGCGGGACAGCGTCAGGTCTACCAGCCCTGTCATGTTGCGGAAGTCCGGTGGCCCCAAGGCCTGGATGAAGTTGTCAGCCAGACGCAGCTCCACTGTGCGCCGGTCCACGTTGGGAGGCACAAACAGCAGGCCTCGGTGGGCACAGAGTGTGCTGAGTGACTCGGACAGGTTTTGGCAGACACAGGGCAGTGGGCAGGCGGCAGCTCCACTGGCCAGCAGCAGCAGCAGGAGTGGTGGGGCCATGGTGAGCACCCTGTAGGGAAGGGTCACAACCCAGGCACAAGTGGGGCTGGCACAGGTGCCCACTCGCCCCAGGGCCCGGTTCCAGGGGCCAGCTTTGAGAGGCCTGGCCTGGGGCTGGGGTCAGGGTCAAAGGCCCAAAGGGCTCCCCAAGGCTGAGAGAAGGCTAGGACCTGTAGGGCCAAGCCCCCCAGAGTAAAGGTCACACTCCCCAAGCAGTTAGGGGGAGTCCAGGCTCCGGGGACAAGGTGAGACATGAAGCAGGAAGCGGAGGTGGCCGTGGAGCAGGGAGGGTCCGGGAACTTCCTTTCCCTGGCGTCCCCTGGAATCGCCAGCATCCCTTCCGCGCCATCCCCTCCCCCGCCTGGGAAGGTGCCCCCACAAACCCTTCCCGAGGCCCATTGCCCCTCCCTTGCCAACTCCCACACTGTCCCCCACGGCCCCCTCACCTGGTGTCCGTAGCTCAGGGGGCGCGGGCCGGCCTCCCCGTGGGCCCGGCCGGCCCCCGCCGACTCCAGGCGGCTCTCCCGCGAGGGTGAGGCCCGGGGCTGACCAGCCGCCCGCCGCGTGCCCTCTGGCCCATGTCGCTCGGGCCCGCGGCCCCGGCTCACTCGGTTCCCGGCACCTTTTCCCGGCGCGGCTCACGGCGGCGGCTGCGGCGGCGGCGGCGGCGGCGGCGGCGGCAGGCAGGAGGGTGCGCACCAACGAGCACGCGCACCGCGGACAGGCACGTGGAGAGCTGACGGGGAGGGGCGCGCAGGGATCCACCCGGGCCCAGGCAGGCTCCCGAGGTCACGGGGACACGCGGCCACTGCAGCGCCCACGGGTGGCTCCTGGTCACGCCCGAGGCCCGGGCCGGCGCGGACCCGCCGCGTAGCCCCGGGGCGCTGCCGCAGCGCACTCACCCTGGTACTGGCGCGCGCGCCCCCGGCCACCCTGGCGCCCCGGCATCCTGCACCGCACGGGCGCCTGCTGCCGCTGCGCGAACCGTCACTCTGCAGAAAGCCAGACAAAGCGCCAGCTCGCGGGCCCCTTCACCATCTCCCAGAGAGAAGAGTCTTTGTCACATGTCGCTGGGCACCCTCCCCAACACACCCACACATGCCTACACACCCACACGTCCCCGAACCCACAGGCAGGGCCGGGCGCAAACCCGCACTGTTGCTGGGACCCTCGCATTCACAGCCTTACGCTGAAGGTCATAACCGTTCTGCATCACTGAGTCACGTGGAGGGTCCACAGCAGGCACGGGCCCTGTAGGGGGTTAGGGGGGCAGAGTTGGGGGCGATGCCCCCCGGCGGGGCTGCTGCGGGGTGGGGCCGAGAGGGCTCGGCCTCCTGGCTGGCGCTGTGCCCCGCCCCCGCCCCTCCCTCCTCCTTCTCCAGCTCCCCGCCCCGCCTGGCGCGCTCGGGAGCCAACCGGTCCCCGCCTCCGGCCCGATTGGTCTGCGCGCCGCGGTTTCCCAGCAGGCCGGCGGTGGCACGCTGTTTGAAGCTGTGCGTCAGTGATCGTGGCTGTACTGGCAGCCCCTCTCTCCCCCTGCTCCCCCTACTGGACCATTTCCCCGGAGAGTGGCCCGGGACGAGATCCGCTCCGCCGAGAAACGGCTCCCGGAGTGTGTTTGTGGGCGGGGGTGGGGGATGAATTTCTGGCTTTCTGCCTCCGAGATCCCGGGCTTTGGTGGGGGCGCTCAGGGCTCAGAACCAGGTCCGGCACCCCAGTCGGGAAACAAGGGAAGTCACCTCCCCCACCCCAGATATCTCCCGGTCTTCAGGCTACCCAGATCCCTCCCATGCCCTGTTCCTTTTCCTTCCCTCAGGGAAACAGACTGATGTCTAATACTGCCTGATACACCAAGTAACCTTGAGCAAGTTACTTAACCACTGAAAACAATTTCCTTATCTAGGCCAAGGGGTATTGATTATGTGTACTTCATAGGAGTGAGAGGAGAAGAAATAAGGCAGCCTGTGAGGGGCTCAGCCACCTGGCAGCTGGAAGCCATTCTTACTATTGCTACTCCCCGGGCCTCAGCTGTTGCATCTGTAAAACGGAAGCACCTCGGTTCTAGCCCAAGTCAACCGTGATGCTCAGTGGCTTCAGGTGTCTCCTTGTTCCTTTTCTCCCATCAATGGTGTTTTCATTCATTCTAAACATACATGTTTCCTAGCATCCATCATGTGCCACACTCTGCGGGGAGCTGGGGGACATCAGGAACCAGATGGGCCTGGTTTCTGCCCCCATGGAGCAAACTCCATGCAGTACAGATGGGATGACAGATCCTCCAAAAAGCAAAAGGGGGGAGGGGTCTACAAAAGGGAAATGCAGTGAGGTGGAGAGGCCTCTGAGGATCCTTCTCACTCCTGTGTGATTCTAGATTCTTTAGATGGTTTAACTGGTTTCCTCTTCCCAAATGCCGTGCCTTGGCCCAGTTGAAATGTCCCCATCTCTTTAAGAGGAGCATGGACTAGTCTCAGGGACAGACAGGCAGACCTGTCACACCAGACAAGGCAATGTTGGCTGAGCCCCATGCTGCAGTGGCCACCAGGGGGATAATGGTTGGGGAGGCACCCTTCCCATTCAGGTCTCCAGGTGATAGGAGTTCTGGGGGAACAGGCAGAATCTCTCAGAGTAGCAACAGGGCCCAGCGGCCCATCCTGGGCCTGGAGTCCCTACTGAAGGTGCCAGCAGAAATCATGAGTGGGTGACACCCTGAGATGCCTTCTCTGAAGTGACAGCCAGACTGTAGCCTGTGGTCAAAGACATGCACGCTGGAATCCCATCCACCTGAACTTGCAGTCATGGGGTATCTCTCAGCGCTGCCTCCCAGGCCCTACATGGCCTCTAAGTTGGACTTAACCGCCCCAGCTTCCTGCTGTCACCCAGCTGTTTAATGAGCAGAACTGAGGATGCTTGTGTACAAAGCATGTGGACACCAGCCCCTCAGACAGTGCCCCTGCTCCTAAAGCCTCCCAGGCAGGTGAGGAATGCAGAGAAGCAAAAGATGATGAGGCCGAGGGAGGGGCCTTCCAGCAGCTGTCGCACAAAGTCCTAGAAAGTGGAGCATACAGCTCCTCTGTGAGGGCAGGAGGTGAGGACAAAGAAGGCCTTCCAGGTTCAGATTTCCAGGAAAAGCTTACCAGGCAGGTGCAGAGGTGTGGAGGTGTGAGAGCACAAGGCAAGTTTGGTGTGACTAGAGGTGACCATGACAGGGAAACCTGGTAAAGACATGGCCTGAAGGCACAGGGTCACAGAGTCTAGAGATGGCTGTGGTAGAGTTGTCTGGCTTGACCAGTGACACAGGAGTGGGTGGTGAGGTGGATGGAACATAGGTTTTGGCAACTGGGTAGATGGTGACACCCACCAGGAGGCAGAGGAGGACTGGGTGAGGGAGGCTGATTTTGGTCCTGATGAGCTTGTGTGAAGGACACACAAGGTAGAGGTCTCCAGGAGGGGTTTCCACTTTGGGTCTGGAGCTGGAGGCCCAGGACAAGGCCACCCAAGAGGACTGTGCTGTGTGAGGAGAGGAGGCCCAGGGACAGCCCTGAGAATTCCTACCTGCAGGGGTGGAGGAGCCACCAGTGGGGACTAGCGAGGGAGCAGGAGGGGAGCAAGATGTCGTGGAAGCCCAGAGAATGTCCAGGTGGGAGCTGTTAGCAGGAGACGGTGGGAAAGTGTCTGCTGGGCTTCAGTGGAAGTGGAGACCTCAGTGAGAATATCATTGTGGCCGTGTGCTGTCTGGGCGGTGGGTTTGTTAGAGGTAGGGGCTGCTCTGAAGAAGCGTGGCTGGGAGGGCAGAGGGTGGTTGCTTTATGCCACAGTGCTGTGGGAAAGGCCGAATCGGTTTTCCAGGGAAGGGATCCCTGAGGAGGGATGAGGTGGGATTCAGCACAGGCTCCAGGATGAGCAAGGAGAGAGGAATGGGCTCAGGCCCCTGACAGCTTAAGGGACTCTGCCAGAATGGGGGTGGGGAGAGATGGGGAAACACCACTCCACAGGGAAGCTTGAACCTCAGCCTGGTATCCTGGGGAACTTGGGAAGCTGTGCTAGCCTAGGTGGCACCTTCAGCCTCTCCTTTCCCTGTCCATGCTGCCTGGTGACACCCTCCCACCTGCCTCTGTTCTGCAGACCAACATCCCCTTCCTGCAGAATGTGCTCAACAACCAGCAGTTCCTGGCAGGCACAGTGGACACCCAGTTCATCGACGAGAACCCGGAGCTATTCCAGCTGCGGCCTGCACAGAACCGGGCCCAGAAGCTGCTGCACTACCTCGGTCCGGCCCCGAGACTGCCCTCCCCTCCCCTCCCAGATGCCTTGCTTCTGGCGCCCCGCCTCCCCAACCCAGAGAGCTTCTAAGCACCCCTGCCCGTCCCCAATCTGGTCCTGTGCCTTCCTCCTTTGCTTCACCTCCCACCCCACCCGCCCTCCTTGCTCTGATCTTAGAGGCCCCCCTTTTCTATCCATGTGGCCCTCAATAGGTCCCCACTGCCTGGACCCAGGAGGCCCTGGCTTTGGAGAGGACAGGGGCCAGCTGGAAGACCAGGGATCCTGGAGGAATCCCCTGATCCCCGGGCCCAACTACTCTCACTTCTGCCCTCAACTCAGACTTTGCCCAGCCTGCCCTGACCTGCTGCCCACTCTCTCCCCAGGACACGTCATGGTGAATGGCCCAACCACCCCAATCCCTGTCAAGGCCAGCCCCAGCCCCACGGACCCTATTGTCCCTACAGTGCCCATAGGTAGGTGAGATTAATTTTGCCAACTTGTAGGGGAGACAGCGAGGAGGCTGCCCCCTGAAGGATGGGTGCTAATGCCCTGGTCTGCCCTAGGCCCACCCCCAGCTGGTTTCAGAGACATCCTGCTGCGGGAGGGTCCTGAGGGCTTTGCTCGAGCAGTGCGGAACCACCACGGGCTGCTGCTGATGGACACGACCTTCAGGGACGCTCACCAGTCACTGCTGGCCACTCGTGTGCGAACCCACGATCTCAAAAAGATCTCTCCCTATGTTGCCCACAACTTCAGCAAGCTCTTCAGCATGGAGAACTGGGGAGGTAGGCTAGAGGAGGGACGGAATGTGGTACCCACAGTACAGGCAAGCCACTGGGGCTTTCCAGAAGAGATGTTAACACCTAGGGAACCAGTGAGAACTGAACAAGGCACAGCATTCATTTGTTTAGCAAACGGTGACTGGTGCCCACTCTGGCCAGGCCTGGTGCCGGCATGAGATCTTAGCGCTGAGGCCCAGGCAGCTCAGAGTCAGAGAGGAGATTCCAGCCTCTTAGTTAATTACAGCACAGAGAATTGGGTGTGGGGGCTCTGAAAGGGAGCACAGTGAGGCTGAGCTGTCCCGAGAGATCAGCAAAGGGCAAAGTCTGCAGGGGTTGGGGCTGGGATGTGCAGAACCCTGAGGATGAGTAGGGTTTGGTGTTAGGGCCAGAGGCTCAGGCTGCAGAGCTGCAGGGCATGGTGGGGTCCCCAGGACCTGCGTGGCTGACCTGGGCTTCTTGGTTCCTGTGCAGGAGCTACATTTGATGTTGCAATGCGCTTCCTGTACGAGTGCCCTTGGCGGCGGTTGCAGGAGCTCCGGGAACTCATCCCCAATATCCCGTTCCAGATGCTGCTGCGGGGTGCCAATGCCGTGGGCTACACCAACTACCCTGACAATGTGGTCTTCAAGTGAGCCTGGGGTGGGGTGGGCAGACACTGCACAGGACCCAGGCCACAATGCAATGGCCTGTGCTCCCCACAGTGGGCTTGAAACCAAGTTTCTCACCAGCTGTATCCAGCAGGGGCTGCTAAATTAGTCAGAGAATTGGAAGGGCTTCAGTGGAGGCGCCAGGAGGGCAGATAGTGTAGAGCTGGGGTTGGAACCCTCAGCCTGCCATTCCTTTGCAAAGCAAAGAATCCCCAGCTGATCCTGCTGACCTGGGCAGACTGAGCTGTGCTGCACGTGACTGGCACAGACAGCTCTCCTCCTTGCCCAATGCCTCTGGGGCGACCCTGCCCAGCCCAAACTGCCCTGGAGAGGCCTTGTCCCCACTGCGGTGCCCCCCTAGCTCTGTGGGTGCCAGGCACCCTGCCAGGCCAGACTCTCAGATCTTATTCCCTGGGAGTTGCAGGTGGGCCAGGAGCCAGAAAAGGATGTGCCCGGAGGAGTGGGATAGAGCTAACCCGTGTTCTCCTACCAACTCAGGTTCTGTGAGGTGGCCAAGGAGAACGGCATGGATGTCTTCAGGGTCTTTGACTCCCTCAACTACTTGCCCAACCTGCTGCTGGGCATGGAGGCGGTGGGCAGTGCCGGTGGTGTGGTGGAGGCTGCCATCTCCTACACGGGCGATGTGGCTGACCCCAGCCGCACCAAATACTCTCTGCAGTACTACATGGGCTTGGCTGAAGAGCTGGTGCGGGCTGGCACCCACATCCTGTGCATCAAGGTGCCTGGGCCCGGCCCACCCCTGGGAGTCTCCCCCACTTGCTCATGTCTCCCTCTGCCTCCCCACCATCTCCCTCTTCTCCCCCACTGTGCACCCAGCATGCCCCCTCCTCACGGTCTTTCTTTCTCCTCCGCTCTTCCCTCAGGACATGGCGGGGCTGCTGAAGCCAGCGGCCTGCACCATGCTGGTCAGCTCCCTCCGGGACCGCTTCCCTGACCTCCCACTGCACATCCACACCCACGACACGTCAGGGGCGGGCGTGGCAGCCATGCTGGCCTGTGCCCAGGCTGGGGCCGATGTGGTAGATGTGGCAGCTGACTCTATGTCCGGAATGACTTCACAGCCCAGCATGGGGGCCCTGGTGGCCTGTACCCGAAGGACTCCCCTGGACACAGGTGGGCACAGCAGCAGCCCATGGCCATTCCCCTCTCCAAGCGGCAGCCCTCACCAGTCTCAGCAGAGTTGGGCGTATCCTAGAACCCAGATGTTCTTGCCAGGCCTTGCCTTCCATTACCCACATCTCAGATGGGGCCTGAGCTGGTCCTGGGGTCCTGGGAGGAGCACCTGGGAGCACATTTCTGAGCCCTCCCCTGCCTCTGGCCTCCCTGCAGGGGTGCCCCTGGAGCGTGTGTTTGACTACAGTGAGTACTGGGAGGGGGCCCGGGGGCTGTATGCAGCCTTTGACTGCACGGCCACTATGAAGTCTGGCAACTCGGATGTGTATGAGAACGAGATCCCAGGGGGCCAGTACACGAACCTGCACTTCCAGGCACACAGCATGGGGCTTGGCTCCAAGTTCAAGGAGGTCAAGAAGGCCTATGTGGAGGCCAATCAGATGCTGGGCGACCTCATCAAGGTGAGCCAGGCCCAGTGCTCTTACCCCTGCCTCTGGGCCTCTGTAAGATGGCTGGAACCCTCATCTAGGGGGCTCCTCTCCTCAGGTGACACCCTCCTCCAAGATCGTGGGGGACCTGGCCCAGTTTATGGTGCAGAATGGGTTGAGCCGGGCGGAGGCTGAAGCCCAGGCAGAAGAGCTGTCCTTTCCCCGCTCTGTGGTGGAGTTTCTGCAGGGCTACATCGGCATCCCTCACGGGGGGTTCCCTGAGCCCTTTCGCTCCAAGGTAAGGAAGGTCCAGCACAGTGTGAGGGTGGGAGTTGGGTCCAAGAATCAGGCTTGACCATCTGCTTTGCACCCCAGGTGCTAAAGGACCTGCCAAGGGTGGAGGGGCGGCCTGGAGCCTCCCTCCCTCCCCTGGATCTGCAGGCTCTGGAGAAGGAGCTGCTAGAGCGGCATGGGGAGGAGGTGACCCCGGAGGACGTGCTCTCAGCAGCCATGTACCCTGACGTCTTTGCCCACTTTAAGGACTTCACTGCTACCTTTGGCCCCCTGGACAGCCTCAATACCCGCCTCTTCCTGCAGGGACCCAAAATCGCAGAGGAGTTTGAGGTCAGTGGCTCTGGCCCCCATCTGCATGCCACCCCAGCACCCCTGCCATCCCTAAGGAGCCTACCACATCTGGAGCTCCAGGCTTTGGCTTGGCTGTCACTCGGCCTCATAAGCTGTGGGTTCACAAAGTATCCTTGAGAGACCAGGAAGTTAGGCCTTTACAAGTAAGGAGGTGAGACCCAGGGTGAGGGGACTTGCCTGGGACTAGGTCAGGGGGCTGCTCTCCCCGCACTTGCCCCTGCCCCTAGCTCTGAGCCTGCACGTCCTCCCTGCAGGTGGAGCTGGAGCGGGGCAAGACGCTGCACATCAAAGCCCTGGCCATAAGTGACCTGAACCGGGCTGGCCAGAGGCAGGTCTTCTTTGAGCTCAATGGGCAGCTGCGATCCATTCTGGTCAAGGACACTCAGGCCATGAAGGTACGGCTGCCCCAGGGCCAGCCAGGTGGTGGGGATGGGCAGAGCTGGTGTCTCATGTCCCCTCTGCCCTGTCTGCAGGAGATGCACTTCCACCCCAAGGCCCTGAAGGATGTGAAGGGTCAGATTGGGGCACCCATGCCTGGGAAGGTGATAGACATCAAGGTGGCAGCGGGGGCCAAGGTGGCCAAGGGACAGCCCCTGTGTGTGCTCAGCGCCATGAAGATGGAGACTGTAGTGACCTCACCCATGGAGGGCACTGTCCGAAAGGTCCATGTGACCACAGACATGACACTGGAGGGTGACGACCTCATCCTGGAGATTGAGTGATCTTGCCCTGGACTGGCATCCTGGCCATCCCCACCCCAAGCCTTCGAGACGCTGTGCTGCCAGGGCAGGCCCAGGCCAGCCAGTGCCCAGGGGCAGGAGGGCCCAGCCCTGGAGCTCCTGTCCTCCGCTGCCTGTGGCAGGAGGCATGTCTGCAGTGGCCCATTCCCTTCCTTCTGCCATCTGTCCTTTCCCTGCTGGTGGACAGTTGCTCACATACTCATCTCTTGCCAAATAAGGGTCCCCTCCTTGCTGGAGATTACAGCTGGGAGCACAGGTGGGTCCCCTAGGACCCAGGGGAGCAGACTTGGGGATCCTACCTCCTGCAGGGGAGACCTAAATCCCAAGTCCTGAGAACTTTGCTCAATAAAACTGGTTTTCCCCTGCTCTCCATTCTGGGTCCTGTGCAACCCACTCCACTTCTTATGCCACTCAGCAGAGGGGCAGGGCTGCTGCTTGGACTCCCTCATGGGCAGGTCAGTTGTACCTTCCTCCTTGGAGGGTAGTGAGGATGACAACAGTGTGGCCCTGGTTTAAACCACTACTGAGTGCCTAGTATATACACACTCCAAACAACATTAGCTAATTGTTACTGAGGGCTTGGACTGGGGAATGGGTTATTCTAAGCATTTAACACCTATTAACTTAAGGAATCAATCTCCACCGTTTTATAGACACAGTGGAGTCACAGGCAGGTTTAATAACTTGTCCAGGACCCCACAGCTAGTAAGAGGCAGAGAGGGCTCAAACCCAGGCTGTTGGTGGACCTGCTTCTCAAATACACTGATTTATTTTCTAAACCAACTTCCCACCCCACTAATTCAGAACTAGATGCCGACAGACGCCATTTTCTAGGGGGCAGGTGAGACCCTTGGGTGTGAGTGTGAGGATTTTGGTGGAAGGTTAGGAGCACTGGACTGAGGGTCAGGATCTAATCATGCCCACACCCTACAACCAGCCCTTGGGACAATCCTAATCCTGCCCCGCAGTTCCCTCACCTGCAAGGTGGGACAGCAAACCTGCCTGTATCAATGCACCACCACACTGGGGAGGTAAGGATGGAGAGTGAAGAGAAAGGTTGGGTGGGACACTGGTCTATTCCCGAGCAAAAGTGTAAGGAAGGAGAAGGATGGAGCCCAGATCCCTGGACCTTCAGGGGACCAGGCTGGAAGCACACCCCGTGCACCTGCCAGCCTAGCACTTGGGTACCACATCTAGTCTTTGGGGTGGGACTAGGCTGCCTTCCCTTTGGACTCTCAGATCCCAAATGTACCCTCTAAAACCAGTCTGTGCTGACTCCCTCGGCTTCCCTGGCAGCTGCCACACAGGGTGGGGGAGAGGAAAGCTCTCCAGCAAAGTAGGTACGTGACTGTCACAATGCCCTTTTAGAGCCAGGTATAGTTTAGTTACAATCAACCTGGGGGTGCCACAGGAGTGACTGCACACCCGTTTCCTTTCCTTCAACCACCAGCCTCAGAGAAGGGGACTCAGGACAATGTCTTTGAGTCTGGAATGGGACCTGAAGGGATAATTAATACTCTTCTAAGAATTTCTTTCAAAAGGGGGGCTGTCCTAGGGGCAGAGGAATGAGAACATAAGAACCATTCTAAAAACAAGGGGAAAAGCAGGTGAAACACTACCAGGTTCTAGAAAGAAATGTGAGTTACAGTGTTGCTTGGCAGGGTTGCTCATGCTCTCTGAGCCTTTGTTTGGGTTCCTCCAAGGACCAAACAAGTGGCACAGTGGCAGAGGTCTGAGGTAGAGACAGCCAGAAAGGTCTCTACTCCCAGGTGACTGAGCTGGCTCCTCTTCCGTTTTAGACTTATTTCCTCTTTTGTAATGTGAGGCTGGTAGACTCAGGAGGTCCTGATGGAAAAGCTCTCAGTGGACTCGCCACCCTCTCAGAGGACAGAGGCTGGAGGCTCCATCACTGGGGTCAGGGCCCTGGGTCCAACTGCCTGACCCTGGTAAAGAAAGGCACAGGTCCCAGGATGAGCTGGACCCACACCTGGTACCTACAGTCCCAGGCCCACATATGCTAGGACTTGGCCCCTGACTCAGGAAGGAGGAAGCTATAGACCCAGGGCAGCCTCAGGCCCCCATTCTGTCCAGTACTCCAGGGAACTGTACCTACTGGGCTGACCTGCCTAGAGGTTAGTGTTCAAGGTAGCCAGGACAGGTGGTGGGCGTACTCCCAAGACACCAAACAGATTGATTCCCAAAGGTCCAAGGCCATGTTACCCAAGTTAAATCTCTTTAATATCCCAATACAAAGTCCCAATGCAAAAAGACAATGAGAAAACCCTGGGAAGTTGGGGGGAGGGTTTTTATAAATTCCACCCCCGAGCAGCTTTTCAGTGGCAGGGGGGGCAGAGAAGCTCAGAGAAGCAGCAGTCCAAAGTGAAGAAGGGAGTGCGTGGCTCCTGGGACCTGCCCCTTGTCCCCTCACTCCCAGCTGCTCCTCAATCCCCTTTCAAGAGGGGCCGCACCCTTTGGATATCTGCTCCTTTCTCTTGGTCCCTGGGATTCAACTAGCTCTGGCTTCAATCCCCTACAAAAATTCCTGAGTTCTCGGGGACCTCAGCCAGCTCCTCCCCTGCAGTACCCCTTGATGGGGAGGGGCTGGGAAGCCCATGAGAGTTCATAGGAGTGTGTACAGGAGCGTGGGTCAGGGACACAGGGGAGCCTCTGAGTCCCCTGCCCGCTCCAAAAGCACACAAAGGGGAAGGCTGCCGTAGAGCTTAGGGTCCGTGAGGGGCTGGAGCAGAAGCAGGAAGAGTCCCACACCCAGGGCATAGCCTGCCAGCAGGGGCCGCCTCTGCGGATGCTCCAGGGCTGCACATACGGCAGGAAAACCCATGTAATTGCAGAAGGAGTGGCAGAGAACCGGCCCAATCAGGTGTCCTGGGAAGGGGAGACAGAGTAGCTCATGAAGCAGTCCTACCACCTCCCCGAGCCCTTCCAGGGCTAAGACCCTTATCCCCCAAAACAGGAGATCAGTGCCCCACCCATCCACCCACACACCATGGCCTCTGCTTCCTTCTTCTACCTCTCAGGCCGGACCAGGCTGAGGGCCCTGGCTAAGCCTGTCTCAACGGCTACGGTAGAAGAAACTTGTTGCTCCTAGAACAAACACAGATTCCCAATCTCCCACCCACTCCTGTGGGCTCTTGAGCCCCCGGGGACCCGTGAGAGACTGAGGACCAACCTGTACGGATGAAGAGGAAAGCAGTGTAGGCACCGAAGACAGCTGTGTAGGAGAACTGGAACGCTGGAGACAGGGAGGCCGCGAGTGACCACACCTGCGTGCCCTACCTGCCCCAGCACTGCACACCCATCAGCCAGAGATCCCCTTCCCCTGGGGGCAGTGGCTGCCTGCCCCAGCACCTGCTGTCCTCTACACCCCAACTCCCATGGTCAGCGGCCCCTCCAATACTATAGCCTTCTGTTCCCAATTCTTTCTCCAGACTGACTATCAGGGATACCCTCACACACCCAGCCCAGGACTGCCCCAGACAAGCTCTCTAGGACTCACCTGCAGACAAGAAGATGCTCCCCACACTGCTCTGGCGGAAACGAAGCTGTTCAAAAATGTGGTGAAAATGGGCTGAATGGAAGAGGAAAATCACATTACATTCCTCCCGGCCTGCCCAATAGGCCCTACCCTTGCCTCAAACCCCACTCCCAGTTCCATGCTAGGGAACACCTTAGCAGGACCAGGTTAGAGAAACTCACCAACTCCAAAGAAAAGTGGGCAGGTGAACACAGCAGGGCCCAGGCCTGTGCACGGTGCTAACATGGGCAGCATGCAGGCCCGGAACACCAGCTCCTCTGTTAGGGGTGCAATCACTTGGTTCCGAAGCCAACGCATGTCTGTGAGGCAGCGGGCCCAGGAGCGAGGGGCTAGGGAGGGGATTCAGAACAAGCAATGAACGACTAGCTATTGAACAAAGTGACTCTAGAGGCCCCAAGGGCCCTCTCCCACAACCTCCCCCTGGCCAAACTCAGGTTAGGCACAAACACTTGTGAGAACAGGTAAGGGTCGAGTTTTCTTTATCAGATCCAGTATAAAACAATGTCTCAAGGGGACTGAAAGGGAAGGCATTAGTAGCTGAGGCAGGGTATCCTGATAGTAAACTCTGGAAATACCAGAATTTGCCTAAGACCACTTCTAGTTTGGGAAACTAAAGGTTAAAGGAAGCAAGGGACAATACTTCCTCATCCACACCAAGTAATGCTGGGGGTCCCTGTCCCTATGGGCTTGGACATCAGGAACTAATCTTAGAGCCTACCTGATATGTGTTCCCATTTTACTGATAAGGAAACAGAACATCTCATGTCTCGTGTCCAGGTCCCACCATAAGACTACTGATCCCCTTTCCTCATTGTCTTGGAATGCCTGTGCCTACTTTTTCCCTCAGCCCTGAGGACTCACCTAAGACAACCTTCAACCCATCTGCCAGGTCACAGGGGCAATCCATTGAGAGCTGCATCAATGGACCCAGGAAAAGGATCTGGGGACAGAAAAACAGGAGCGATCAAAGGAAAGGGTCAAACCATAATCCACTGCCCTTGCCCAGGCAAGGCCTCATGAGACTTCAGGCTTCCTGTTCTCTGCCAGGATCTCCCGACGATGCGTACTCGAGGGCCCTGGGCCATCTCACAATTCCTGTCTTCCATCAGTCAAAGGCTGGACACAATCAGGATAAGGAAAAAAAGACCATGAAAAGGAGCCTCACGCCAATAACAAAGAGCAGAGGAGGAAAGCTCAAGCAGGAGCACTCACCATGGTCAGCAGCAGGGGCAGCAGCGCTGCTGGAAAAATGCCCTCCAGCCTGAATCCCATCAGGGTGAGCAGGGATGTGCCTGGCTGAGCCACAGGAAAAGGGGCATCAGTTTTGCTCCCTCCCGGAAAGAGCCCTGAGATCTCTTCCCAGCTGCCCTCTGCCCCGCCTCCTTCGCACCTGGATGCCTGTAAGTTCCCTCCAGAGTAGCACGCAGAGAGGCGAGAGACTTGACACCACCAGGACACTGGTGAAGCGCCGCTTGATGACGGCAGGGTGGTCCCTACGAAGCGGGCAGTAAGTTCAGGGGGCCCACAGCCGCCTCCCGACAGCGCGGCCCCGCCCCCTGTTCGTCCAAGCTCCGCCCGCAGCCCCGCCTCGCAGAAGCGCGGGTTCCGGCCGCGCGCGCAGCCCCCGCACC
This sequence comes from Camelus bactrianus, assembly GCF_048773025.1. Taxonomy (NCBI): domain Eukaryota; kingdom Metazoa; phylum Chordata; class Mammalia; order Artiodactyla; family Camelidae; genus Camelus; species Camelus bactrianus. The sequence goes on from NC_133548.1 coordinate 5,585,191, forward strand.
TTGGCAGCTCGCTCTTCCAGACGTAGAGGCTGCCCACGTAGGAGCAGGCGAGGCTAAGACAAGAGAACACGGACACCCAGCAGCACAGCCCGGGGCCTGGACCGCCCAGAGCCGCAGACTCGGGTTGCCGCTCCGGCCGTGACACCGACAGCAGGCGAAGCCCGTCCCCGCCCAGCGCCGCCATCGCGCCCGGACCCGAGGCGCACACGAGTGACGTGACCCTGCCACTACTCGGCCCGCGCCTGCCGGAAGCGCAGTGACGTCATTAGGCAGCGCGGGCTCCGGCCCCGCCCCCGACTCCGCCCCGACACTGAAGTAGACTCGGCGTTCGCTAAGCAGGTTTATTGAACAACAGACAACGCGCGGCTCTGGCATTTCCCCGTCGGGTGTGGAGGCGCGGGGTGGGTGCCGGGTTCAGGGCCCAGGGCCGGGACTCAGCCACTCGGACAGATTGGAGACTTCCTGCAGCCACAACGCGTCCTGCGGGAGGAAAGGGGGCCCGGGTGAGGACCCCTCGGCTGCAGAAGGGTCCCCGCCCTCCCGCCTCTCCCTCCCTTGCGCGGCCTTAGCCCGGTTACCTCCAGGCCGCTCCCGGGGCCCGTCCTGCTTCTGCTAGGGGTCAGAGGGGGCACGGTAGCCTCTGCGCGGCGCCGGGCGGCCTCTGACGGGCTCAGGGCCCCGGTAGAGCGGAAAGCCCGAGTCTCCTCCACGCCTTGGTGGAGGCTGCTCCCCTTGAGCCTCTTGTTTCCTACTGGTCCGCTGGTCCCTAGGAGAAAACAAGATGCCCGCTCATTTTACTCCCACGTCATGTGCTAGACCCTTGGGGGAGACCTGGGAGAAAGGGAGCAGCTGGGGTCTGGCTCTCTTAGCCCTCCCACCTCAGAACCCTTTCATCTGCTGGATCAAAACCCTGCGGCCCCGGGGCCTTCAGGGTCAGGCTGAGGCTGCACGGTGGCTTCAGCGTCTCCCTATCCCCACTGAGCTGGGCTCTGGAAAAGTCATCTGGGATTGTAACAGGCTCTCACTTGGGGCTCGCGCCTACTCAGTCACTACACACAGATTCTCCGTAGTCTGCACTATCCAGCTTCTCCCTTCTTGCCAGAAAGCTTGCCTCACCTCTCTCTCCCTTTGTTGCTCACGCTGCATTAGGCAGTGCAAATTTAAGAGTCTGGATCTATAGATTCTTCCTGAGCAGGTGCTGAGAATGTAGATCAGCGAGCTGTTCCCTGGGTGAAGCTCACACATGCTCGGACTGATGCAGAAGTGTGTACAAAGTCCAAGGGTAGAACAGAAAGAAGCTGTTAAACATTTCTGTAGATGAAGAAAGGTTTCCTTGAGATGTCTGAGCTGGGTTTTGAAGGATGAAGAGAAATACGTCGGCTGACAAGGTAGAGGAAAGGAATTCCAGGCTGAAAGAGTTAGGCATTACACCCAAAGGCATGAAACAGTTTCCTACTGCAAAGTGACGGCCCAAGGAGATGAATCTGAAGGGGTTAGTGGGAATCAGAGAAGGCTAAGAAATGGATTTTGATCTGTAGGAAATAGGAAGGCCGTGAAGAGTTTTAAGCACTAGAGATATATTGTAAATTATGTATTTCAGAAAGATCATTTGTCAGAGGTGTGGCTTAAGAGTCAAGTTAGAGGAGGGAAGACCTCAAGAGCCCAGGGGAAGTGAAGGCAGTGGGTATGGAAGAGTCAGAAGTATTCATGAGGCCAAATCAACAGGCTTTGGTTAGAGACTGGATGTGGAACATGAGAATGAGGGGCATCTCAAAACGAATCTCAGGTTTCAGATGAAAAACTGGATAGGTTGTGGTGTTATTAATCATGACAGAGACAAAAGAACTGATCTAGAGGTGTGTATGCAGAGGGCAAGATATCAGGAGAGGAAACTGAGGTACCAATGGGACCTACACATGGAGCAACCTAGTGAGCAGATAGATCTCCCATCTAATGCTCAAGAGAGACCTGGGCTGGTCATACCAACTGAGGAGTCTTGTGCCCAGAGGCAGAGGTCAGTGCTTGGGATGAAGAGAGCAGCTATGAAGGGAGTGCAGTATGAGCACATTTGGAGATGGCCAGAGGAAGCTAGTTGAAGAGAGAAGATCAGAGAGAGGAGGGCCGGGTGAGTCCAAGTTCTGCAAATAGTTCAGGTATGGTAAAGATAAATGCACAATCAATTTGGTAATTAGGAGGCCTTCCCAAACAAGAGACCTTGCAGTTCACAGGCCACAGAGAGAGCACGTGCCCTGGGTTAGGAAGAGACTAAGAGAAAGGGAAACAATGCAGCTTGTTTTTTTTGTTTGTTTGGTTTTTTTTTTTTTTTTTTTTTTTTGAGAACCTTGAGTGAGATGTAATGGAGAGAGAGAGGTGGAAGTTCAAGATCAAGTGAGATAACCTTTTGAGGAATGAGAGACTGATCTGCTGAGGAAAAAGAACTCAGAAAAGAAGTTGAAGGGCAGAAGTGATAACTGATGCTATGGAGAAAGCAGTAGGGATAATGCCACCCCTGAGTCTGGAGGGGGTGGGTCCCCATGCTGGTAAGGTCCTGGCAGTGAAGGAGAGTACAAGTTGGGTGAGTTTACTGAAAAAAGTGATTAGTAAGTGAAGTAGGAGGCTAAATCAGGAAGCAGAAGCTGGATAGATTTTTAAAAGAATGGAGTAGCCACTGAGAAGACCAGGAAGACAATGGAAAGAATTGACAAACTGAAGGCTCCTCAGTGAATGGACCACAGGTTTACAGTGGCATCACACAGTGTTTGGTGTTTTTCTTCAGCAGAGCTGCCCACGTAGGACATAGGACTGATGGCAGCTAGAAGTGCAGCTATGTAAGGCAGAGCAGCTCAATCTTCCGGGGGCCCACCGGGTCATAACACGTAGATTTTAAGGCTTACGTTGCACGGTGGAGAAAGCATGGGCTTTAGAGGCAGCAGGCTGAGATTCAGATCCTCCTACCTGCTAAGTGCTCTACCTCTAAACCTAGGCTGTCTTTTGTGAGAGGGGACCGATGCTGCTTACTCCCAAGGGTCACTGTGAAAGAGTGGTCACCGGGAGAGCCTAGCATCTCCCTGGGTCTATAGAAGGTGCTGATTAAATGTTAATTTCTTCCTTCTAAGGAAAGTACTTATTCTTTTGTCTCTTCACTGCATAAATACTGATTTGTATGTGCTGAATACTGAATTGTAGAATGTGATATATTTCCATTCTTTTAGATCACCAAATCTAAATTTATAAAAATAGATTCTTTGCTTTATACAAGCATTCACTGCAGGGTTCTTTTCAGTAGGAACAGAGCCCACAACATTTAAAATATGGTTCAATTGACAATGATTCCGAAACGTGTCTTAGAACTAAGCATAGACAACACACAGTGTGTTGTAGTTGTTACCCTGGGAAGAGGAATTTTACCAACAAACATAGGTGTTGAAGTCAGTCCCCATATTCCTTCAAGCCCAGTCACTGTTTGTCTGACAGTTCATCCCCACTAGTCTGGCTTTTTTAGAGACAGACCACAGCCAGGCTGCCTGGGTTTGAATTCTGGCTCTGCCATTTACTAGCTGTATGACCTCAGATAAGTTTATTGACATCCCCGAGTTTCAGTTTCTTCACCTGTAAAATGAGGATATAATAGTACCATAGTATTGTTTCTAGGATTAAGAGTGTTAACACACTTTCAAAATCCAGACTAGTGCCTGGCACGTGCACCATACAGGTTCAGACACCAGTGGCTATGATTATTTTCTCACACACACACACACACACACACACACACCTCTGCTGTTGCAAGCCCTGAAGGTTATTTAAGAGTTGGAGGGAGGGGGAAAGGACTTCAGTATAATCACCATCACATCACACACACTGACACCTCCCCATAACCTTGATACATCATAACCTTGACACAGCAAGGTTGTAGTATTTGCACCCAGGAGCAGCCTCCAGAGCCCCAGAGTAGTATCCAAAACTAGGGAGAACCACAAATCAAGAGAAGACATGAAGGAACCAACTGGATTCAGGGCCCTGGCCCATCATGTGCAGCTATCCGTAACCACAAACTACTAGAATTTCTAGTCCGGTCATACCAGCTTTTGGGAGGGAATGCCTCCTGCTGCCCCAGAATACCCATGGTGGTAGGAGCCAACCAAATCCCAGAAGGACATTGCTGTGGTATAGGGTGCAGTTTGAAAGCTTGAAGTCATGTTTTTTATCTCCCAGCTTTGATCCAGGACTCACCTGAAAAGCTGAAACCTTACCTGCAAGGAGCTCCAGGCTGCTGTTCTCATGTGCATCCTCTGTGCTCTGCTCTGCATCATCTCTCTCTGGGAGCAGCTGCTTAAAAAATTAGAAGCCCTAAGTGAGTTGTGCAGAAGCACGAACAAGCCCCAGTGAGATCATGTGCCTGGTTATCTGGCTTTGTTGACCTCACAGGGCTGTCTTCCCTTACCTGGAACTCCCTCTTACTTCCTCCTGGCTCATGTGAACCACCCTGCACAGCCCCCAACTTTCAAGGCTTCCCTCTGTTGGAGCCTTTGCAGCTCACTCAGGCCACTCCCAGCATTTCCTTCCTCTTTTGAATGCCAGTTCCTCATCTGTCTGCTGCATTCCTTGGGCTCTGAAGTATGCACTGCATGCTCCTGTTCATCATTTTACGTGTTTATGTCCATTTTCTACATCCTAAATTCCTTGAAAGGTAAGGTTTATCATGTCTGTATCTCTTTACAGCTAGCATAGTGCCTTGCACAGGGTAAGTGCTCAAAAAATGACTGAGGACAAACATGGGAATCCACAGGGCACATTTTGTAGTCCTTTGTAGCCTTTCAGAGTCCTGCTATTTGGTTCAATTTGGACAGAGAAATGAAGGTCAGAACCCAGTCCTCTGAGCCCCGTTTTTCAATATAGGTATATAAAAATAGATATCCTCTTCATCAAAACTAAAAACTTCTGTGCTTCAAAGGACACTTACAATGAAAGTGAAAAGTCAACCCACAAGAATGGGAAAAGAATCTGAAAAAAAAAAAATATATGTATATGTATAATTGAATCACTGCTATACACGTGAAACTAACATTGCAGATCTACACTTCAATTAAAAAATTTTTTTAAAGAATTGGAGAAAATATTTGCAAGTCATATCTGATAAGGGACTTATATCCAGAATAAAGAATTCATAATTCAACAATAAAATAGCAACCCAATTAAAAATGGGTTTGACAAAGGACTTGAATAGACATTTCTCCAAAGAAGAGATATAAATGGCCAGCAACCACATGAAAAGATGCTCAACATCATTATTCATTAGGGAAATGCAAGTCAAAGCCACTGTGAAATACCATTTTACACCCACTGGGATGGTAATAATAATACTAATAATTAACAACTGCTGGCGAGGATGGGGGAAAACTGGAACCGTTATACAGTGCTGGTGGGAAAGTAAAATGATGCAGCCAATCTAGAAAACAGTTTGAGTTATCACAAGACCCAGCAGTTCTACTCCTAGATACACACCAGAGAGAACTGCAAACCTCCACACAAAATGTTCATAGCAGCAGCATTCCTAACAGCCAAAAAAGGGAATAATGTGTTCATCAACCGATGAATGCATTAAAAAATGTGGATAGCTATACAACAGAATATTTTATTATTCAACCATAAAAAGGAATGAAGTACTGTTACATGTTACAACACGGATGAACCTTGAAAACATTATGCTAAGTGAAAGAAGCCAGACACAAAAATCCACTTGTAATTGTGTAAGTCCATTTATATTAAATACTCACTATAGGCAAATCCATTGAGACAGAAAGTAGATTAGTGGTTTCCAGAGGGCAGGAGATGACTGCAAATTAGGTAAAAGGTTTCCTTTTGGGGTGATGAGGATGTTCTGGAATTTAGTGGTGATGGTTGCAAACCAGTGAATATACTTAAAACCACCGAATTGTATAATTTAAAGTAGTAAATTTTATGGTATGTGAATTATAACTCAATAAAAAATATACTCTATCGTATGTTGTTTACTAAAGCACGTTTCAATTTCTAAGTAATTACACTGCAAGGAACACAGAAAAGGTAAAGATGACCCTAAAGGGGTGAAAGAAGAAACAGTATTAGGAAAATTTCCAAAAATTTTTTACTTCTTTGAGAGAAAGCTTATTCCTTTACTTCATTCTAGCCTAGAAAATCTCATACAATAGACAAACCTTTATCCTATCTTGAAATTGGTCTTACCAAGGAAATACCTACATTCAGAAAGAAATCTTTGAGCCCTAGGGGAGCCTTGCACACCCTCCATTCATCATCAGGCCCCCCAGATGGGACAGCCCTATCCTCAGGATAGACCCCCTTGGATTTAACACCAAGGAGATGTTTAATTCTGGTCGACCACCTGGGAAACAAAACCTTTCCTTAAAAAGCTGCTTCCTTGCTACTGCTCCTGCTTGTTCTGGGTTTAAGTTTTTGGTCCTATACTCATCTGTGACAGTAAGCCTGGGATTACTATCTTGTCTACTCCTTCATGGCCTACTGTCCTCTGTTCCAACACACAGGTTTAAAACCTCCACTCCTGGCACAACCTTTCCATGAATATGTTCTGTCAAACTCTAAGTACACATTTTCTCTCATTTCTTCCATTTATCCATAAACTATAATACAACCATAGTTGGCTTTATTTTATACTATGCAAGAGATCAGCTATTCGACTTTACCTGTTTAGAAATGGAAACTGGGGGACTGGTCCAAGGTAAAAGAATTGGATCTATCATCATTGGTCATACAGTTTTGGGGTTTTTTGGTTTTTGTTTTTGGTGTTGTAGTTTTTAGCTGGAGCCACTAGGTGCCACTCTTCTGCCACTAACAAGTTATCACTAAATGGCCATTATCAGAGGGAAACAGTAATGATCTTGAGTAGACAAGTATGGGTTCTACTCAATGCCTGTGGTCACTCAACTTCCCTGGGCTTGAGATCCAGTCCTTTATGATAAAAATGTTACTAGGCTTCGGACCCAGGAGACCTAACTATAAATCCGAACCTTGTCATTTACTGACTCTGATTCTGGGCAAATTAGAAAAGTTCTCTAACCAGTTTCCTCATCTATATAATGGGAAAACTACAACTTACCTCGTAGGATTTTTGTGGTTATTAAAGTGGAAATCTTGGCCCAGATTAGGGATTCAATAAATGTTCCTTCCTTCCAAGACTTATAACTTATACCGGGGCAAGACGTTGGGTTCACTACCCATCTGCCAAGTTAACTGGGCTATGAATGGCCCCAAGGCTATAAGCCATCACTGTAGCAACACAATAAGGCAAAGGAGGTCAGATCATATCCTTTTCAGATCTCACTGGGATATCAGAGAAGCCCAAGCAAAAGGACTTCAGAGGCTGAAAACACTTCTAGATCCTGCCCTTATGTCCCAGGTTCTATGATAATGCCACATGCCTGACCCTGAATCTATCCCTAGAAATTTGAATATATGGATGGCTGTAGTGAATTGAATAGTAGTCCCCAAAAAGATATGTCCAAGTCTTAACCACTAGACCTTAGTGAACGTGACCTTATTTGGAAAAAGGGTCTTTGTAGATAATTAAAGATCTCAAGATAAGATCACTGAGTATTTCGAGAGGGCCCTAAATCCAATGACAAGTGTCCTTATAAGAGAAAGGTAGAGGGAGATTTGAGAGACAAAGGGGAAAGGCCATGTGAAGATGGAGGCAGAGATTGGAGTTGTGTGGCCAGGAGTCAAGGAAGATCTAGAGCCACCAGAGCTGGAAGGGATAAGGAAGGATTCTCTCGCAGAGCCTTTAGATGGAGTGTGGCCCTGCCCACACCTTGATTTCAGACTTTGGGACTCCAAAACTGAGATAATAAATTTCTTTTGTTTTTTAGCTAGCAAATTTGTGATAATTTGTTATAGCATCCATAGGAAACTGATACAATGGGTATTGGCTTTTATTTGCTCAAGTTGTTGGCAACAGCTTTCCAAGTTGAAGGGAAACAGCAAGAGTATTTGCAGTGAACCAGCTGAAAGGAACGGCAGATGCATTCCTAGGAAGGTGCTTCCTAGAAGGTACATAGAGCCATGAAAAAACAGTGTGGTGAAGGAAGAATTCACTACTACAAAGCAGAGGAGGGTGGGCAAATCCATGAGATGCTGTGATCCTCGGGTGCCTAGGTACCTAAATCTCCCCATCCAATCAGGCAAACAGAAGTAGGAGAGGGAGAGAAGCAGAAGAGATGTAATTCTCTCAGAAACAGTGTCTGTAATTTTCTGTAACAACTTTATTGAGATATAACTTGCATATACATAATAAATTGCATATTTATAAAATGCACAATTTGATAAATTTTGCCATATGTACATATCTGTGAAACTATCACCACATCAAGATAATGAACACATCCATCACCCTCAAAAGTTCCTTTGCCCTTCACAGCTCCTCCACTGCCTCCAACGCCTACACCTCCCATCTTCCAGCAACCACTGATCTGTAACTAGAGATGAGTTGGCATTTTATAGACTTGTATATGAATGCAGTCAAACAGTATGTACTCTTGGATTTCCAGGTTTTTTCATTCAGCATGGCTATTTAGAGATTCATCCATGCTATTGTATCAATAGTTCATTCCTTTTATTGTTGAGTAGTATTCCATTAAACGGATATGCCACAGTTTGTTTATTCATTTACCTGTTGACACTGGGTTGTTTCCAGTTTTTGGCTATTACAAATATGGCAGAAGTTTACACAAACATTAGCATACACGTTTTTGTGTGGACGTATGCTTTCATTTCTCTTGGGTAAATACCTAGAAGTAGAATGGCTAGGTTGTGTGTTAAGCGTATACTTTTTAAAAAACTGCCAAACTTTTCTCCAAAGTGGTTGTGCCATTTTTCATTCCTACAAATAGGGTCTAAAAGTTCCAGTTCCGCCACATCCTTGCCAACACCTGGTATGGTCAGTCTTTTTATTCTATGTATGTTATTTCATTGTGGTTTTGATTTGTACTTCCCTAAAGACTAGTAATGTTGAGAAACTATGTATATTTGCTGTTTGTGTATCATCTTTTGTGAAATGTGTGTTCAGATCTTTTGCCCATTAAAAAAATTGGGTTGTTTGTTTTCTTATTATTGAGTTTTAAGAGTATTTAAATATTCTGAATACCACTGTAAGGGTTTTAACTAAAAATTGAACTTCTTTAATAGTCGCAGAGCTACCAGGTATATGGAGTTATTTCTTCTTGAATGAACTTTGGTCATTTATGTCTTTCAAGAAATTTTCCATTTAATCTAAGTTGTCAAATTGAGTGCAGTGTCCATAATATTCCCTGATAATCCTTTTAATATCTGGTGCCACCTCTGTAATTTCTGATAGTGGCAGTTTGTGTCAGCCCTGTGTAAGCTCTGCATATTGTTCCCTCTAATCCTTCTGGGTGGCTCATCCTTTACCTGGATAGTGTCTTCACATGAATGAGCGGACCAGTGCTCAGTTGAATACTAGGGAAAGCCCCAGAACGCTCTTTGTGTAGCTCTCTCCTCTCTGGTACTCTGCCCTGGAAACGTACTGCCTTGGCATCCCTAGGTTCTCAGCTTCTCTGTTCAACTCAGGGAGATCACTAGGCTTTGCCTGGATTCCCTCTCCCTGTTTCATAGCCTCCATACTTTCTCTAGGCAGCGTGCTAGGGTAATCGTAGGGCTCACTTCGTTTGTTTTTTATCTCTCAGGAATGACTATCCCATTCATTGTCTGAGGCCCAATGTCTTGAGAACCACTGTTTCATATGTTGTATTTTTTGTTATTGTCCAGATTTTTTGTTATTTCAGGCAGAAGGTAAATCTGATCCCTGTTACTCTATCTTGGCCAGAGCCACTGTATAATTTCAGCCTTAAATCTCTTTTATTTACTCATCTTATACTTTAATTCCAGAAAAGTCAGTCCTGCTGATTGGAGCCAAGAGAGCCAGAAAAGTGGGCTTCAGTCGGAACACTACCACTACCTATACCTAGAATCAGGCAATATATAAAATTTGCCAGCTGTGATTTCTCTTCACTCATTAGAGAAGCCGATCTCAAAACCAGATGAAACTGACCTACATGAGGTCAGAGAGCCCAACTAATGCAACTCTGTATCTCCAGCATCCAAAAAGGTGAATAGATAAAAGTATGTTTTTCATTAGGCAAAACCAAACGTAAGAACTTCATCACTTCACCATCATCATCAGAGTAGCTATGTGCTTAGCACTGCACATACATCATCTTATTCAAACCTCACAATGATCGCTTTAGGTATGCACCATTCCTATTTTACTGATGAAGAAACTGAGGCTTGGAAAGGTTAAGTAGCTTACACAATAATACCATCCAGCTAGTTTGTGGCAGAAGTGGAACTCAAGTGACGTCTCTAAGCATGCTCTTAACTTCTGTGTAATACTACATTCTGTAAAGTTTTTCTTAACCACAGGCTTCCTTGCTGAAAGGCTCACCTCAGAAAGTACAGTCTAAAGCATGGGTACTACCCATCCTGTATTCAGGGTTCCCAAACATCAATAAGGAAAATTTCCATCAAAGTATTGATTATTACTTTACACTTACCTGCTTAACCTCACATGAGCAGTGGTGAAGAAATCGGTGTTGGGTCGTCTCATGAAATGATTTATGAAGTTTGGTCCTAAACTCCTGTGTGTCAGTTGCCTAAAATGGGCCAGAGATAGAAAATGCTGAGTTCCAGTACAGGCAACCAAAGGATAAGTACCCACAGTAAGTTTATATGGGGACAGGACAACTAGGAAGGTAAACCACTGACATCCTTTATGTGTTACAAGTTTCCTTAGTTCCTCTGGACACAGGAGAAGTAGAAAGAACGTCGGAGTAGTTGACATGAAATAGGTAGTCGTGGCTCCTATATATCTCCCAATTTCAGTTACCAAGCAAGATCTTTCAAATGAGATCTTTGTTCTCCTACCTCTATAGGAGCTAAATATCCCAGAGATCCATCTGCCTGTGAAGAGGTTATATAAACTGCTCTCCTTTAAAAAAGAAGTTCCAAGAGAACAGAGGTTCCACTAAACAACTAAGGTTGATACAGGAACTTTTCCCCAAATAAATCTTTTAGGGAGGAAAGGAACAAAAATCATATAGTTTGCATCCATAAGGAATGGGTAACAGCCATTCCATTAAAAAGTATAGAATTATAAGATAATAGAGTTGAAGGGGACCAGAGAAATCACCTAGTGCAACACACTAATTTTATAGATGAGAAAACTGAAATTCAAAAAGGAGAAGTGACCCACCCAAAATCTAACAACTAGTTAGTACAAAAGTTAGGGCTGACTTCAGGATTGCCAGGATAGTATTTTCTCTATAATGTAAACAACTTAAATGTCTATCATTAGGGGAATGGTTTAAATTAGATTAAACCAACACAGTAGAATATTGGTTAACCACTACAAATTTTAAGACTGCTGACGCAGGGGGAAATGTCAAATTATATATGAACATAGAATACTTTGGTTCCAACTATAAAATATAAAGTACATGAGATAATATGCAAAAATTAAAAATTAAGTGATAAAATTTATTAGTTATTATTTAGAGTTTTGTGTATATTATACTATCTCTTCAAGGAAAAAAAGCACAAGGAAATGAAGCAACAGACATGGAATGAATGTGTTACCCCACTGATAATACCAATTGATCAGCACACACTAGAAGGAAGGAAGGAAGGAAAGAATCCAACAATTATTAAGAAACTACCATGTGGTATGCAAGTTCACATTTAGCCCTCAACTTCATGATAACCCTGTGAGGTACTATTACTTTTTCCAATTTGTAGATGAAACTCAGAGAAGTTCAGTACAGGCCTAAGTTCACATAGCTAGAAGTAAATGAGCCAAGATGTGAACTCCAGCCTCTGATTCTAAAACTTGTTACACTATTCCATACTGCCAAACACATGTGATATTTATAGTCGTTCAGTTATTTACAGTATATTCTGTCACCATGAAGTAATGGAACATTCTTCAATGAGACATTGGGAACTACTGATCTAATCTTAGTTCTGCTTGTAACTACCTGTGTGGCCTAAAGGAAGTAGAAATTTTAAATAACTTGTTTTCTCATTTATAAAATAGTATATGCATCACTATCTAGTCAACAAACATTTCTTAAAACACTCACCCAGACCTAGTACTTATGTAGGATCACAATAGGATCAAATTAAATAATGTTTCTAAGAGCACTGCACATATACTAAGATAGGTATTGAAATGTCTCTAAAACCCTGGCACTTTTAAGCATCCCCAGTCTCCTACTAACCTGAAGGGTCTGGAGGCAGATCTTTCGGAAGCTGCTGCTGGTGCTTCCAGTCATAATACTCATGATGGAATTCACAGCCACTGAGAGTGAGGCCTGTAGTTTCTGATGAGCCTAGGGACAAAACAAGTAAGAGGGAGACTGTAGTTTATAATAATCCTAATCAGAAAATCCCACAGGGACCAAAGATTTTAGTCAGAGCAGGATTTCAACAATTCTTCCCCTGCCATCAATGATACTTACTGAGCTCATGACGTATAAAGGACATGACAAATAAAGGACACTAAGAAATTGAAATAAACAAAAAATTTCTCTCCTTTCATAGAGGTGACTTACTGACACAGACACATTCAGAAAAGACAAGCAGTTAAGACACTGGGCAATAAAACAGATACACTTACTATTAAAGAACAAAAAGCTTTAAGCTTTACTCTTTTACTATGGCTGTTTTTTTCCCTCAAAAGGGGGCCATATGCAGTAAGAAATGTGTTACCAAAAGTACACAGGAGTGGGGGGTGGGTATAGCTCAGTGGTAGAGCACATGCTTAGCATGCTCGAGGTCCTGGGTTCGATCCCCAGTATCTCTATCAAGTAATAAATAAAATAATAATAAATAAATAATAAATTAAAAATTTTTAAAGTACACAGGATGGAGGAATTCAGAAAGTCAGGTAAGGAGACAAAATGATGTTATAAAAGATTAGGAAATGGGGGAAGAATGTAAGATGTAGTGAAACAGTAGTTCCAGAAGCATGTGTGGGGAGGGGAGATGTATAGATAAGAAGGAGGCATATTATCAGTTATTTTTTCCTGCCTATTATTTGTCCCTATTTATGCAAACTCACCTACTGGGAGGTATGACTAAAGCAAGCTGGTTACAGTGACCCATCTAAGTTAAAGCTTGAGTTCCTAGGCTAGATATAGTTTATAAGATCAGCCAGGAGACTAAAGAGGAGAGGAAGAGCATTCAGGGAAGAAAGGCTCTGTCTGCCACATACTGTATCTTTTCCTGAGAGAGAGAGGAGAAAGGGAGTTGTGAATTTCTTATCACCTTGACAGCCTGGTGATGCTGCTCCAAGACCTGGCCCACGGTGATCTGGATGGAATCTTGTACTGCGCTATGGCTCTCCATGAAGATGGCACTGAGATGAGTTGTGAGCAAAGTCTGGACTCCTAAGGGGAGGGAGAATGTTGGTAACCTTGAGTGAGAATGACACTTCAAGACTCCTGTTCATGCGCTGAGTCAGAGCTGAGAATGGGAAAGAGGCCTCTTGAAAGAAGAGGCCACTCCTGCCTATCCACAAACAATTACTTTTTTAGACAAAAATAAAAAAATAAAAACAAAAAAAGCTACCAACTTACAAACCTACCTAATTCTCACTTACAAACAAAAGAAAGCTCATGAAAATTAAAGTGAAGAACAACAATTTTTGAAGAATCAATCAAATGAAGGATCATGTTTAATTCACATTAAAAACAAATATATACCATATACTAGAAACAATGATACTGGTGATTCCCAAAGGAGAGGAAAAGCCTCCTGGAGAGTTGTCCAACCCTACTCTGTTCTTATTTGAGTGTCACTGTTGTTGTGAGCCACTGTTACTGTCAGGGTGTCAATCCTTTCAGATACACTGTGGTATAGAAAAAGTTAAAACTCACAAAGATGACTCTGAGAACTGCTGGTATGAGGTCTTTTTATATGGGGGAATATCTCTGATAAAGTAACCACAGGCACCACTGCTCGGCATCCTGCTCAGCTAACATGAGACCAACAGGCAAAATATGTCATCAAACAATATGCTAACATTGATGATCCTGATACAGGAAGACAAATTCACTTTTCAGGGCACCTAGAGAAAATGCTTCCTAATTAATCTTTATTTTTTCCTTGTTTCTCTACTCTCCTCTGGATAGTCTGTTAAAGACACTGTGGTGAAGCAGCCTAAGGCTGGCTGGGTTTTCTTAGGCTGAATTAAAAATGCAAGCCAGAAAGAACATATTCTACCACAAGGCACCACGATGCTTTTCTGGAAGGGAAGGTAATAAGTGCTCTGCTCAAAAGGGGTCTGGAACTGGAGTTAAGAGAACATAGATTCTAGGGTCAATTTTACTGCCAATTAGTGGTAACCAAGTCACTTCACTTTTCTCACTTTAGTACAGAAAGTGGCTTTATACCATTTGCTCTCACAGGTATTTTGTGCAGATAAATGTGGATAATATACATGAAATGTTTTGAAATGTACATTGCAATATTCAAAGAGAAAATATTGCTATTGCTATGATGATATCATCTGGATTACTATTTTCTATAGTTTGGTTCTAAGAATAGCCTCAAGAAATGAGTTAGACCCCCTTTGAAGGCAGACATTTAATTAAAAAGCTGCATTTTCGTTCCTAAAACTGACGATACTACCAGATGCCTTTCACATGGTGGCAAAATGAGTTAATCATAGAAAAGTTACCATGACAAGGTAGGCAGAAAGCCAGTTAAGTGATTTTTTTTTAGACACATGGAAACAGACTGTAGTTCTGCACAATCTGTTTCCTAAAAGGAGCTCTGGAGAAAGCTTTCAAGGATATGAAAAAGAAGATAAAATTACCACATATATCTGTATCCATGTATCTATATCTACCTACCCTCACAGTGCATCTTCTGCAAAAGCTAGTCCTAAACTATCAGATGTATGAAATTTTAAAAGATACTTACTATGTTTACTAATGTAAGTGATGGATTTCTATTTAATCCAATACTGAGTACAACTACCTGAGATGCTACAGGCCTTCAGAGTCAAGCTAAACAAAGGTGTATAAACTATGCCAGTGCTACAAGAATGATAGGCAACCCTGGTTTCTGAGGAAGTATGTTCAATAGGATTCAGAACGTGGTATCAGACTTTATGTCATTATAGGGAAGACTGAACATGGTGCTCCCTCTAGCAGACCTAAAAAAACCCAAAACCAAAACCAAAAAACCTGCCAGTGATAGCAGATCTTATGTCTTAAGAGGGTCTTTAGACTTGTAAGGGCCTTTGATATCATCTAGTCTAACAATCTCATGTTAAATATATGAAAAGGGAAGATCAGATGATTTATGTGACTTGCTTCGGAAAAATCATTAAGGAATTTGGTAGCAGGACTAAAATTAAACCCAGGTCTCAATTGTACCCTGGAGTCCTTTCCACCATACTAAGCTGCTTCTCTTATGAGCCTCAGTCCATGCAAGCACAAGCTGGGGAACAGCCCTAGGCATTCTCACCTTTGACCTCCTTGTGGAAGCCTCATTAGTTTGAGTCTCTTCTACATTCTCATTCCAGGGACTTAATGGATGGAACAGTGGGACACCAGAGAACACCAGCTCCTCAAATACAAGAGTGGCAAGCCAGAGCCCAGGAAAGCAGTGCTTCTCTCCTAAAGAATATATGCACGATGGAAGAAGATAGGAGAGCCATAGAAGGAAGGTAGCAGGAAGAATCCCACAGATGACAATGGTTTGTTCAACAAATAGTTGGTACCAGTCAATGAGAGCTCTTATCAGGGTTGTAAGCTGTCTCATTTCTCTTATGACTCAGTGGGAGCAGGGCTACACCAAACAGCATGGGAATGCCTGGAGAGTAAAGTCCCAAGGAAAAACACTGGCCCACAAGAAAAGAAGAACACAGAAATGCATCAGGAGCACCCAAAGGAAGGCTTGTGAACCTTTCCCCAGACATTTATAAACTCCACTTCTGGCTATTTCCTTCAAAGTTGAGGAGAGCACTAAGAAACACTTAAATGTATGTCTCAGGCTTTATAGGATTGAAATACATAAGCCAACTCTCACTCATACCCAATGGTTTTCTAACTATACTACGTTTAAAAATCAGAGTTAACCCTTGCCCAGGAAGCTGTACGTTTCCAAATACTATGGGTGATTCTGATGCACGTATTTCATGGACCACAAAACACTGAAACCACTGCTTTACCACTAACAGAGAGAACGTTTCTAATAACAGGTTTTTACTTAATTGTTAGATAAATGCCAAAAGCTCCCCCTTGTTTGGCTGAACAAAGACAATTTCTCCCTTTCCAGAGGTTGATGTGGCAATCACACAAAGTAAATCATACCAATGCACTCCCACACCTCCTCATGTGGTATTTGAGATGTTGCATCAAGGCCAAGTAAGACTGATAACTATTCTTGATTCCACCTGGACGAGCAGTAGGGTGGTGAACAGTTTTCAAGCCCTAGAAGCTTTAAAAAATTACTGATATCTAGGCCCTACCTCAGTCCAAGTCTGAATCTCTTGGGATGAGGTTTGGGCATTTTTTAGAAGCTCCCCAGGTAATGTATTGTGCAGCTGAGGTTGAAATTATCCATCTAAGGTCATATACTCTGTAGAGACCAAGAGGAAGTGTCTGCTGATTTTTGGCCAACCAAATCTGGGAATGTTATCATCTAAGTGATGCTTGAAGATATAGATCTTTTCCATAGAGCATAAAATTTGTTTAAGTTATTTAAGCAAGGTTTTTCATTGAACTGTTATTCTACAGAAATACATCTAATTCAGATTTGTGCACCATGTAACATCTCCCCTCTTTATTCTCTTAACATTTAAGTACACCCAAGCAGGCAGCCCCATTCTCCTATACCTACCCCAGAGTTCCATTTGCTGGACTGGAAATCTGCTGTGGAAATCCACAAAGAGAAAAAGCAGCAGAGTTTGTCCCTGGGGGTCCATATTCTGAGACTGATCTCCTTCACTGGATTCCACCTGATAACTCACATCTGGAAGCACCAAATCTAGAGGACAAGGTATTACAGAGTATCCTAAGATAAGTAAAGTCCTCAAAATGCTAAGAGAATAAAGACCTACACTCAAACAAGGAAGGACCTGAGATAGATCTAAATTTGAACATTTCCTTCTTCTCCTGAATCTGTTTCTCTACCCACATGATGGAAGCAAATAATAGTGACTCACTGGAAGAACATCAAAATAATAACTGGGTGTGTAAAATGCAAGCCAAAAAGCATTCCTTAGAATTTACTAGGAAGCATTATACAATAAATTCATTTATTCCTCATATAACTTTCCAAGTTAAGTATCTCTAGAAGGAGGCTAGTAAGACGTAGGTATCACTAGAAAGAGAAATGATAATGGTAACAGCTAACTTGAACTGAATGCTTACTCCGTGCCACATACCATATTAAATTCTTGGCATGTGCTGTCTCAACATTTAGGCTTCACAACACTATGGTATGGGACCTAGTCTTACGCCTTTTTACAGATAAGAAAACAGTAATAGGTAGGTTAAATATATTGCCCAACATGAGACAGTAAGTGGTGGAAATGTCTTATACTAATTCCAAAATCTGTGCTTTTCACCACAATGCTATAGGATATTTGTATTTCCAAGTAATGTGAGTCTTACAGTCACTTTCTAGCATCTTGATCTTTTAGAATACAATCACAATAGTCCTAAATTCCATCCAGATCCGTAGAGAGAAGTACTTCCATGTGGATCCTGGTTCTGTCCTTTATAGAGTAATGAGCGAGGGCGATGAGGGGACGTTTTCTATATTATTCATTTCCAAAATTAACTGAGCAAGTCCAGGTACTACAAGGTACTACAAGTTGGCAAAAATGAAGGAAACCAACAAAGCATGAAAATAAAATAAAAATGGAACAGAAGTTATAGAGAGCCTTAGAGATTAAAAAGTCCTGGTGGCATGACATCTCATCTGTTAAGACCAAATATTCTCCCCCCCCCCCCCAAAGACATCAATGGTTTAATGAAGAGGAGGATCTTACACATCTGAAGCAAGGTCCTGGAGCAACACCCCACTGTCTGTGGCACACAGCAGACAGGACATGGTTGCCAAGATCTGGAGACTATTTTTGATAGACATTCCCAAATCATAATTATTCCTATAGAGTCTACCTAAAGGCTCTTATCTCATTTACATTTACTTAAAGTTTCATCATATCAAGTTATGTTCCTTGCTGACAAATCTGCAACAGATACAATCTATTTGGTCTCTAATAAACCTAGGTACAACAGAAGTATTATACTTAACATTGATGACTCTAAAGACATGTCTATATTAATCAAACCAACAAGCTTAAGCTACCTTCAGTACCAGATATTGATTCAGTACTGAACATTTCCCAGATCATGTGAACCTGAAATTCATTTTGGAGTTTCTTTTATATTTCTGAGAATTTATATGAGCATTTAATTTTTTTTAAAGCCAATTAAACAGAGCTCATCCACAAACCAATCTTGGCAATGAGAGACACTGCATATTTATAAGGTAGACATAGACATACATATTTCTATTTGGACACAGAAATCTCACAATCTTCCTGCTTGAGTTTAAAAGGCCTCCTTTTTTTCCCCATTCACTCTTAGGGATCAGGTGATTAAAGTTCGTGAGAGCCTCAGTTGATTATTTACATCTCAAAGGCAAGAGAAGAGAAATACCAATTCCTTCTAGAAAGCTAACTTCCTTTTAGGGCATATGCAAAAACCAGTTTTAGAATATCAAAAGAGTCGCATCTTGGACATTTTCAGGGATTTTTTTTTTTTTTTTTTTAGTTTCTAAATAGCCAATTCAGTTTTAAACAAATAACAGTAATAGACAATAATACTTATCATTCACTCAGATTCACTTTTCACTTGCCTCGCTTTCAGAGGAACGTGAATCACTGTTTGAGTTACTAAGGACCCCCTTATGAGGGTCAAAACCAGGAAGGGAGAAAAGGATTTGGACTCAGACATTTACACACACACCCAAGATAAAAGCCAAACCAACTCAAAAAGGCTCACTTTGATACAAAAGCAGAGCCATTTTAGGGGCCAGTGTTCTCAAGAGGTGCAGTAGGTACATCCCCTTTGTTGGGCCAGGCAGCACTGCAGGTGGGCATTACCCAAGAGATCAGGGAAAGAAAGCACTTTGCCTTCACTGATGGCCCCATAAAGTGCTGCCAGGGGTCTGGGTGGCTGGTCACAGAGGCCATCTTTGCAATGTCCTGGCCAGTTAAACATAACGTCTTCCCTGATGCCTGGGCACCTAACCTTCACCTCCGCTGTTAGCTCAGTGTCTGTGACCTTTCTTAATATAAAAAGTAACGGCCAGCCCATAGTTTTGTGGCCACCACTGCCTTATTAAGACCGAACATTCTTTCTTCACAAAACTACTTACCTACAGGAACCCAAGGACACCCTCCTTTCATTCTACCCTCTGGAATAACTACCTACACCAGAAAAAAGAGCCTTACCATGAGGCCTGCTTCCTAGATGAAGAGTCTGTCTTTCCCTGGAGATACTTCCCTACGCCAGGAGGCTTTAGTCTTCTCATACCAGCCACAGCTCTAGAGTACCTCCTCCCCACTGGTGATCTTCCTCAGGATCCAACTGACCAGACTACCTTCTAAATTTCAAAGGATTCTAGCTAACAACAGTCAAGCCCAAGACTGTAAACCTCCTAGACACCAGCTCATGGTTGCATATTCCTATTTCTCAGTTTTATTTGTTGGTCCAATTTTTAAGGATCCAACTTTCAGCATGATTTACCCAAAACTAATGTGGTCAGGCTCTATAGGAATAGTACTGCCAGCATCCTAGGTTTATTATTATATAGTTTGTCCTTGTGCTTTGCTTTTATGTAGTATTACATTTTACTATGTAATAGTAATGTAATTGTAATAGTAATACAATATTAGTATTACAATTCTAAGTAATTTTATATGGATTTTCTCATTTCATTAAGAAACATTTATCTTCCACAATGGTTCAAAGGTGTCATTGCTCCTTTACTAACCTTTCTAAAACCCCAGAGTTGACGGATTAAGGTACAACAGAAACCCTGTGAACAAGTCTTTAGAAGATGAAGGCCCACTGACTACTTCAAGAGGACCAGGAATAGAGGAGGCAGTAGAACTGACAGAAGCAGCATCAACATGTAATGGCCAAACGGTTAGGCTCTGATGGAGCTTTGCCTGTTGACACCTGTTTGACTCACTTCACGTGGACTCTCAAACTTAGTCTCCCACCTGTATCCCTCAACCTAAGCCCTCAGATCACTGGGTCCTATTCTTAAGTACCCCTGCTATTTATATTTCCTTGCATTTCTCTAATATTCTCCAAATTTCTTTATTCCTATGCAAACAAAGAGAGATATATTTACCTCTATCTAAATTGAGGTCCAAATTGGGCACCACACATAAGTGATATTTCTTCCAGTCAATGAAATAAGAGGTATCTTTGAAGATAGCAGCAGTTGGCTTCTCCTGGCTTGGCAATATCAGAGGCAGACCTAAAGGTCCATATAGAAATATGTATAGTTGTTAAAGAAAACTGCAAAATTTTAGTTTTTTATGATTATGTATTCATTTGCATAAAACAAACAGAACACTGACCTGGTTCACACTCTCAGAAATAAACTAGTATGCAAGGCGATTATATATTAAGCCTTTTCCACATGGGGGATAGGTGTGAGGCACTAGAGATAGATCCACTAGACTCCGCAAGAGTTTATTCTGGGTTTAATGAGTGTGAGCTGCAAGTATAGTACTGGGACAATTTGTTTATTTATTGATTCTACTCACTCTATTATAGGTTTGAATGGTGTCACAGGCTAAACACTATATTAAGTTCTAGGGATACAAAGATGAATATACAGATTTAATACCTACTTTCAAGTTATCATATTTATAGTATGGGAGACAGTTACACATAAAAACCAGTAAGCTGTAATATGATATGATACATGTTAGAATAAAAGTATATCAAAGGAGTATTTTCCAGTAACTATCTGAGTATATTCAGATTGAGAAGGAAATGCTTCACCTTCTCCAATCTGTTCTCTAACCAAGACTAAGGAAGGTAGGCGCCTGAAGTGGTTTCCTTCTCTTGACTTCCCATTCCCACTTTCACCTTCCCTTTAACCCAAGATTTCTCAACCCTGGCATTTTGACACTCTGGGCCAGACAACTCTTTATCGTGGGGCCTGTCCTGAGCATTGTAGGATGTTTAGCAGCATCCCTGGCTTCTACCCACTAGATGCCAGAATCCCCTCGCCTTCCAGTCATGAGAATCAAAGTGTCTCCAGACTTTGCCAAATGTCCTCTGATGGCAAAATGACCCAGTTGAGAACCACTGCTTAAACTTTTCTGTCCCCTGAACCAAGGCTAATGAGATCAGAATATACATGTTCCTTTATCTTTCTTTGTTTTCATCCTCTTTTTAATACAAGGATTAATAAACACAAGGCATTAAGTGTGAAGTTTAAAATCCTTACCCAGTAGACACTGGGACGGAAAGCCACAACAGAACAAAGGGAGGCAGTGCCTATAAATGAAGTCTCCAACACAAATCCAAGAAGGCAGTAACATGTAAGCTAAGGCCAACATATTCACTGTTGAGAGCCAGGGGAGCTGTAAGGTGCTGCACACTCAGCATAAGAGTGGGGTATCTGAAGAGTCAAAACATGTGAATTCTTTTAATTGGGTGGTTTAAACTATTTAGATTTAATATGAATACTGTTTTGGTTGGGTTTAAATCTATCATCTTGTTACCTGTTTTCCATTTGTTCCTTGTATTCTATTTCTTTTTTCTTCTTTTCTATTTTTGGATTCTATTTTGGATTGGGTATTTTTTATAATTCCATTTTATCCCCACTTTTGACTTGCTTACAGTATCATTATTCTGTCAGCCATCCATGGAAATCTTTTTTAAAAGTTTTATTGAGACTTAATTTACATATCATACAATTTCCCATTTAAAGTATACTGGTTTTAGTATATTCAAAAAGTCATCCAACTGTCACCATCATCAATTTTAGGGCATTTTAATCACCCCAAATAGAATCATTCCCCACCTATTTTCTGTCTCTATAGATTTGCCTATTCTGGATATAGAATTCTTGACATCAACTTTAGCCCTATTGTCTCCCTACTTCAGCAATGAATTGGTTACCTCATTATGTTGATTCCTTCCAGTGATAAGTCTCTCCTTTCCACGCTCACCACACTTTTAAACTCACGCATTCATTTTCTCTTGCCCAGTTCACTTACCTATTTACTGAATGATTACTGCCTTCTCTCTCCCACCCATCCTGCACAGTGCTGCTAGAGATTCCTAAAACATTCAATGGTTTCCCATTATACAGAGAATAAAGTCCACAATCCTTAGTGTGGCACTCAAGATCCACCATATTCAACTAGAAACTACTTTTCCAGCCTCACCTCTCTCTCATGCATCATTCAGAATATGAAAAGAGTGTGGCATATGCATCATATTTTATAGTTTTCAGTTTCTTGGAAGAATTCTCAAGCTTAGCTTTCATACTGGGTTTTTGTCTTTATATAGATCATACTGGCTTCTAGACACAGAGTTTATATGCTACAAGCTTTTATGGAATTGAAATACAAAAAATTCATTTTCAAAGACAATGGATTTGAACATTTTGATGGACTCTGTCATCAAAAGGATATGGAAACTGAAGAAATCCTATTCAGCTGGTTGGAAAAGACCTTTGGGCAAGGACAGAGAGCAGCAGCTGGAGTCAGTATCAGCTCTCCCAACAAGCCCATTCCCACCACATCATCAGGGATGAACAGTACTACTGGATGTCCCAGCACAGGATGGATTCTGCTGCAGAGTAATTCAGTTGTACCAAATTTTGGTGCCCTGTCAAAAAACAGGTAAGACAAATTTAGCTTTTTTCCCTCTTCAGAAATTATTTTAAAGAGAATTCAAAATTCTTTTTATAACCTCTAGCATATGCATAACCATATAATGTACCATATAAATTTTGTTGGAATAAGTAACTTGTGTCCCACTCAGGAAATCACAAGGAATGGAAAAAGGAGACAAATTAGCATTTCAGGAATTATAGCATGACTCCTGCTTTTGCTGCCAGTAATGGCAGTTTTATAGTCTCAAAAGTATATTTCTTCCATTAAAATTACTCTATGGTTCTGAGCAGAAGTTTCCAACATCATTCAGATCAGCATGGTGAGGGTGATGGTCGGGGTTCCCTGAATCACAAACAGCCTAAACCGGTCTCATGATAGTTAGATGTCTGCTCTTATACATGCTATACCTTCCCCTGAAGAAGTCTGAGTTACTATTTGACAGGAGTAATGAGGGAAAAATGGGACATTTTCTCTCCTAGAAAGAATCTAGTGAAATTTCGTATTTGCCTACTTTCCAACAGCTCTCTTCTAAACAGAAAAGAAATATTAATGAACCTTTCCCCCTCTCTCTAAACTAATCAGATCACCCAGGGAAATATGTCTGCAAACATTGGCTTAGAGGCTTAAACTCTTTCAGTAAATCTATGATAGCGTAGCTGTCTACCTGCAGGGAATGTATGATGCTAGAAGATTACTGAAGAAAATAAGGGGGGGGTTGTTTCCTACAGATATTAAAGTATAAAATATATTAGAATCTGAGATGTAATTTTGGGCAAGAGTAAGAAAACAGACTGAAAAACCACAGGTAGTCTCTTCAAGCCTTAAGATCCTGTGACTACCAACGTTGATTCAGGACATAAAAATGAAGGCAGAAACTATTGAAAAAGAATAAATTAGTTGGACTTAAACACAAGTTAGGCTTTTTCTTGCTATAATTCATGTTCACTTTGGATTCTGTGGTAGTTGGGTAGCACAGGAAGGCAAGGCACACGGTTCTACTCCATTTGTTTTTTCACCTTCTCCATGGATTTTTTTTTTTTTTTTTTTTTTTTTGTAGTCTGGAGAAGGTGGAGGTGGGAAGAGAGATGATTTCCAAACCTCTGCAAAATGCTAACACACAAACAATAATAAAAAAGATTCCCTTCGTGTTCATAGTATCTCTCTAGCCAAGAGTTCTATTAACCTTTTAAAATCATTCCTCTCTTGGCATGTCTAAATGGGATTGGAATTAGCAGCGTTTGTTTTGTTTCATTTACAGAAGAAATTAAGACATGGAGAGGAGAAGGAACATGTCCTCAGGTCAATTAGAATATATGCAAGGAGTATCTGTTTTTAATACAGATAGCTTAAAATTTTTACTTTCACTTTTCTTACAAAGAATCTTATACCTGGCACTAAGAATTGACAAGTGAGACCATTTTCAACTTCTGCCCACATTCATACTCATAACAGGAGAGTAAAACATGGAGAGGGACAACAATGCTTCCCCCTTCACCTCACATAATGCTGATAGTTTACGACAAGAGCAATTCCATTCGACAGGTTCAAAGTAGGTTCGTTCTCTGCCCTGCAAAGCAAAGAAAAGCTAGCCATATCTCAAAGATTCTAAAACCAGTCTCAGAGGGGAGAGGGCATAGCTCAGTGGTAAAGTGCATGCTTAGCATATATAAGGTCCTGGGTTCAAACCCCAGTGCCTTCATTTAAGACCAACCAACCAACAAACCAACCTAATTACCTGCTCCCCCTTCAAACAAGAGTCTAAAAACAAAAAATCAATCTCTGCCTGATACAAATTTTGGCCCATAGGTACCAACCCCAGAGATTTTACTAGAATATAGTAACCAGTTAACCAAGGAGAAAATGGCAATTTTTAAGTTCACTCATTCTAGTAAAAGGGAAAGATATGAAAGGTTTAGATTAATTTATCTACTCATTAAAAACTAATATAGAATAAGAAAATGTGGAGGTGTCTCAGAAAATTAGTTTCAAAGCAACTTTGAGTCAGGAAATCAAACTGTGAACCTACTGAAAATAGGCTAATAATGACTGAGGAAAAACTGTACAGCCATTGCATAAACTTAAGCCATGGATTAAGGACTTACTCAAAGATCTCCATGGAGAAGATTCCATTCACCTTTACACTGAAATTAAATCTAATCTGCAAAATAAATGGGGTGTGAGATTTAACAGAACAGGGATTAAAAACTTCCATATCAATTCCTAAAGGAGAAGGTATTTTTTATATCACCCTTTTTTCATTGCACTTTCCCCAAACATAATTAACACTTGTCTGTGTTCAAATTCTGCATCTGAAATATACTGAGTGCTACACTACAATTCCAAGTAGTCACAAATTATCAGGAGATACTACCGTTTTGTCCTCTGCTGTTCTCCTAATGTATCTCTTCTCCTCCTTAAACAAACTACCAGTTTCTCTCTCTGTTCTTTCCATTGTTTTCATATGTGGAATAGTCTGTGCTTTTTAGTTTGCTTTTTCTTCCCCTATCTCCATCTGACTCAAGTCCTCTCTCCCATTTACTTCACTGTTCTAATTATTTTCTACCGTCAACCTATATTTTTCTTCCTATATAATATAAAAGGTAACAAGGGACTCTAAAGCCAGGCTGCCTCATTTCAAATCCTGGCTCTGCAAGTTATTTACCATCTGTACCATGGTTTCCTCGGCTATAAAAGGGGGATGATGGTGATAAAATCTACTTCACAGGGCGTGTTGGGAGGGTTGAATGAGTGAGTATGTGGAGAGCACTTAGAACAGAGTGACTGGCAAACAATAAGTACTGAATCCTGTTTAAAACAGAAAAAGGAGACTTTCAAGAAAAAAGGGTAAAGTTATATAGCATACTTAATTGTGAGTAACTTTATGAACATATCTACCTATAGATAATAGTAAAAATTTGGGGGAGGGTATAGCTCAGTGGTAGAGTGCATGCTTAGCATGGACAAGATCCTGGGTTCAATCCCCAGTACCTCCATTAAAAAAAACATAAATAAAAATAAACCTAATTGCCCCCCCCCCAAAAAAGCACACACACACACAAAATCTTAAAAAAATTTTTTTTAGCTCCCCAGAGTTCGAAGTACTTTATCGAATTTTCCTTACTGGCTCTTTCAGTCACTTTAGAAAAGGAGATAATCAGCAAGGTTTATTATCCAGGTTTAAAAGAAAAATGAAGCACAGAGGAGGGAAACAAGTGATTCAAAGTGATACAATAAAACAGTAAGGTAGTGAAAATAAGAGCCCAAAAGAATGTTTTCTCTATATCCAAGGGTTCTCAACTATGTCACATGACCAACATCAGACCTGCCTTAAGGATACAGAAACCAAATCAATTCAGTATTAAAACTTGTAAATGTCATTAAAAGAAAAAGAACCAATCAGATCCTTCCATGTCCTACAGAGTAGAGGTCTCTTAAAAACATATGACTTAAACAAGAGAATCATTGTGCAAAAGAACATCTTACCTTAGGGAGCACTATGATGATTTTGTGTAAAAAATTCTTTATAATCAGACTATCTGTCATCAAAGTTTTGGGCTTTTCATCAACCTGTAATAATATAACAGAAACATCCACCACACATGCACAAACCCAAGAGCACAGATGAATTAAATTATGGTATTTCTTCTTATAAAAGTTAATTACATCTCAGAAGGTTTTTCAGACATCCAAGGTGAAAAATCTTTGTGTCTGAGACCTGGACATAAAAGAGAATCTAACAGCCATCACTTCTTGGGTTAAAGTACCTATTTCATGGAACTTCAGGGGACACATATAAACATCAGAGTAAAACGCACAATCTCAAAACCACCGTTTGGAATAAATTTAAAAGGAATTTAGATTGGAGCTGAGAAGAGTAACCCTACCTTAACCCTACCATCCTAATGTGGGTCAATTTGCATTAAGAGTCTGAGTGGAGTTAAAGGAGTAGACACTAAAAGGAACCTATTTTTAAATCTTAACCTGTTCACCTAAAATTTTGTTTTTAAAGAAAAGCTGTAAAGCAGAAAGCTCAGAAGACCTGTGTTCTAATACTGGCTCTGTAAAAATTACTTAAGTAACCATGAAAAAAAAAATCACTTAATTGCTCTGGACTTTATTTCCTAACCTCCAAAGCAGGGATAAAACTTACCCTCTCTACCTCACGAAACTATTTTAAGAACCAAATAATAATCTGAAAATATATATTATACATGATAACAATAATAGATACCACTTGATGAATGCCTAGTATGTGGCAAGCAACGTGTAGGTGCGGTACATACGTTACCCCAATCCTGGAGGCAGGTATTACTATCTCCTCTTTGTAGATTAAAAAAAAATGAGGCTCAGAGAAGTTAAGCAACTTGCCTAAGGTCACTCAGATGTTCAGTGACAGAGCCAGAATTTGACCCTACATCTATCTAACACCAACTATCCAAGCTCTTTCCAATATACCCTTATATTTCTCTACAAATCTAAGATTTATCACTTAATGAGGTCCTTCTCCATTCCAGGAATCATGCTAAAATATTTTACTTATATCACTTCATTTATCCCTCACAAAAACAATATTAAATACATATAACCTACATTTTATGGGGAAAAAAATGAGTCTCAAAGAGATTAAACAACTTTGCCAAGGTCTGGCTGATATGGCTCCAAAGCTTTAGTGTTAATCATTTTCCTGTTCTGATTCACTATATTTAATATAGTGTCCCTAAAACCAAAGTTAGAAGGAGTCTCCTAAAAAAATGGGTAAGTCCAGGAGAATAAGAAGAAGAAACAGAGTCAGAAATCAGTAAGTTCTTATTAGTAGCTCAGAGAATACAGAGCCATGTATTAGGCGTATATTAAAGGAGAAAAATGGTCCCAGATCTCAAAATCTCTAAACACAATACAAAAGAAACATGTAAATATCTAATAAATATAGTATTATAATACATTTTAGAAGTACATTGAAAAAGAGATCAAGAACTGTGCAGTGGGTGGGGATAATTAGAAAAACTATTACAAAAACACTTACATTCCTTTGATAACTATGTAAGTTTAAAAAGCTAAAGCTCTAAATTGTTCTTAGAAACAATGAACAGTTCATCTATGGAAATTTAAAAAAATATGTGCAGTATAGTGTATGTATTTATTTACATACAATACATTGTATATGTGCAAACTGTAACGATTCTACCTAATAAAACTGAAAAATGAAAAAAAAGAAATAAACCTTTGTTTTCCTAAAAAGAATATTTGAAAGTATTAGAAAAATGGATGGGGACTGTTAGAAAATTCTGGAAACAAATCTAGGATTAGTCATACATGCAAATAGCAGCAATTAAATAGTAACTGCAGCATATATACCATAGTCATATCTTTCTTTTACAATTTTTTATTATAAAATGTTCAAATAACAGAAAAGCAATGGTCTCTTAAAAGCATTTTCTATACTTAACACTTCCAAAACAACTTCCTGGAACAGTTTCAAACTTCTGTAACCTTAGTGATTACAGGCTGTATCATAGAAAGGGCTTAATTATATCCAGCAGTAAGGCAACCAAATAAGTGAAAGTTCCTTGAACAGCTACTGGAGAGGGTCTACAATTAACAATGGTGGGGGCTACCATTTACTGAACGCCTGCTACATGCCAAGCGGTTTATACACATGTAGGAAATACCCCCATTTATTGATAAGGATAATGACTACATAAGCTAATTAATTTGTCCAAGGTCACACATAGCTAATTAAGTGGCAGAACTGGGATTCAAACCTAGATCTTACTAACTCCAAAGCCCACATTTCACTGTGCATTGCTCCCTCTCCAAGAATGTTCATTTTCTGTACATCTAGCTATATGAATCAGATATTACGTAATCTGTCATTTTTTATGAAGCCTGACAAGACAATGCTTACGCATGACTACTGAATATGTATATGTAGTTATTCACTGATAAAGCACTTAATGTGGTTTATTATGTATTTGGGCCTACAGAGAAAAATAAAACAATCTCTGAATTTGAGAGTTTACACTTAAGCAGAAGAGAAAGACAAATAAATAATTTATATGACAATGTGAAAAACTTTATGACTTAAATATATGAAAGATGCTAAAGAAATACACAAGAAGGATTGGCCCCTAATCCAGGGTGGGAAGATAAAGTGACAAAATATCAGGTCAACAGAGGATAGCTGACACAGAGCAAATAGCTCCTTTGAAGATCTACTCATAAAATAAAAAATGAGAATTTTTTTAAAAGGAAGGCACCATTTGCTCCAGGGCAGGAAAAGCATTTTGAGCCTTTTAAGTAAATTTCAAAACACTCTTGAGTTAAAAATATTGTTACTATAATAACCTTGGCTTTTTAAAGCCAAGTAAAAGAGGGTTTTAAAATATTCCCATTGCTTTAAAATGTACTATTAGCTCAACAATGTTTTTTGTAAGTGAGTATGTTAGTTTACATTTTGGGTTCTTCAGTAAATTTTAGGTAAGATTCTCTCTTACCCTTCAGAGTGACGACTTCCTAGAACAAAGAAAATCTCTCTCTGTGAGTCCAGGGATAGGAACTACTTTTATTTATAACAATGGGCTTCAAAGTTTCAAATGTAGCATTATTTTGGGAAACCACATTAACAGAACATCCTTTCTTTGCATATTTCCTTAATTAACAAATAATATTCTTTCTGTTGGGTAAAACTGCAATAGACTTTGAAACGAAAAAAAAAATCTACTCATAAATTACTGAGACATACACACACGTACTACACAGTCTTTTACAGCCTTTTACAGTTGGGTGTTAGAAACCCAATATCCCAGGACTGACATACCTACAGAAGCAGTTAATTTACTTACGTGTTGTTAGGAAAAAATAAATGCTGCCAGCCCTGGGCAGCGGGAGCCATTATTGAATCATGTTTCAGCCTTTACCTTTAAATACAAGCCTAATTATATGATAGAATTTGGGAGCTGTCTTATATTTTCAAACGTGAACTTACGTGGTTACGGGCTCTACATGACTTTCTAAGAGAAAGTCAGTGTCTCTGTCTCTGTCTCTTTACTTAGATAAGTATATAGATAGTAGATAATAAAGAAATACAGAGATAGATAGGTATAAATACATAGATATGTTTGTATGTATATATGTGTATCTCTACCCATTTTATCATTTCGTATCATGGCAACAATAAATATAAAAATGGATAAAGCTGCCAAGAAGGTCTTGTTTTTGGAAGGACACATTAACCAGCCTAATGGACCCCCAAGATGCAGGTCTGACTGAACATAAACATAAAACCCAGCATCTCTCTTGAAGCTTTCCTCAGTCCTCCCTGGAATCAGCTCTCTTCACATGCCCAAAGCAGCGGATCATTTATTACAGCTTTTTCATGGATGTCTCCATTCACTAGCCTTTACTATAAATCTCACTACTTGATCCTTCTCCCCAGTTGAGGTATATGTATATGATGAAATCTTTCACAATCTCCCCTTTTTCTCTTCTCATTCTCTTCATTCAAATATCTTTTAAATAGCTTCACAGTACCACAGACAGTGAGATGTAATAGAACAAATACTCTCAGGAAATCCTTGTTCTTCTGAGGTTATACTGCTCTTTTATCTCTCCTCACCCATCACCAACTGATTACTGGGCACTAAGCTCACAGTTTTCCTCTGTGCCCTAGGTCCTACCATCATCTTGGCTGACTTCCACATCCAAGTAGCTGACAAGTCTAAGTAACAACTTAGTCTCACATTTCTCTGACCTCCTCAACTCCAATAACCTTGACCTCCACTCATTTCCAGCCACCTATTTCCATGGCCACAGCTTGGAACTGTACCATCCTGGAAACCTTAAACTGAAATGTTCCACTCCTATGTAAAAAGATGCACACCAAGATGTTAATAGTGGCTATCTTAATTAGTCAAATTATCTGTGCTCTAAATGCACACTTTAATTTTCCTGAGGGAAACACTGCTTTTGCGGTAAGAAAAACAAAAAACAAAACAAAAAAGAGAGAGAAATGTTATCACTCTGATGACAACTTTCTATTCTTTCAAGTCTCTGAACCCCATATACCCAGAAAATCTGCTGTTCGGTTTAAGACTCTAGACTTTGACCCCTTCCCATTGGATTAGGTCCCTTTCTCTATGCTACCACAGCATTCAGTGCTTTCCTCTACCATGATATATTTTACACTGTATTGTAACTATTTGTTTACTTGTCAGTTTTTTCCAAGTTCCTTGGGAATCAAGCAATATGTCTTGGGACTCTGTCTAGCACAGTGAGGCCGACCTGAACAAATACAGGTTTCTGAATAAACGAGTGAATGAATGAACACTGAGACAGCACTGATCAATATGAGTAAGACTTTGGTTCAAATTCTAATTCTGTCACTTAACTTTGGCATGACCTTGGGAAAGTCAGCCAAATTTTTGAATCTGTTTTCTTGTATCTGTAAAATGGTGTGATGAACCTTGTCCTATCTACTTCATGGAGTTGTCAGGAGGCTTAAACAGCATATATTAATGTTAGGTATAAGAATTACTATTGTTTGTTCAGACTAGCTAAAACATATGATCTCCTTTTCTAGAACTGCTTTCCTTGGTTCACTGGAATCAGCTTTTTTATTGCTACTTGACATTAATAGTTTTAGAGCTGACTAACCATTAATTGCTCTAGACTGTTCACCCTTCGTTCCCCTAAAGAAGATAAGGCACGGACAGGGATATCTGTTGTCCTGATATTGTACTCATTTCCTTTTAGAAGCAGCATATAATTCTGACATGGAGAGAGGCCTCCCAAGTGTTTTTTGGGAGAATGTTTAAAGTACTCTAATTCTTTGTCTCCACCAGCTAAAAGGAAAGATGGGGATCAGAGAACTATTAAGGGGAACGGAGAACTCAATTGTTGCTCTCATAAAGCTGGGCTACAAATAAATCAATAAATATCTTTAAATCAACCTAATAAAAATGTACCCAAATAGGATCTGCACTGGGAATCCTTTTTTGTTTCCTTTTTCAGGAGGTCCAAATTCAAATAATGGCTTGTTTCAGTGGTTCTCAAATTTACCTGCACGTTAGGAATCATCTAGGATTTTAAAAATATTCCAAAGCCCAGGCCACACCTTTTATGGACTGAATTGTGCCCCCCAAAATTCATTTGTTGCAGCCCTAGCCCCTGATGTGACTATATTTGGAGACAGGGCCTTAAGGATGTCATTAAGGTTAAACAAGGTCATAAGGGTGGGGCCCTAATCTCATAGGACTGGTGTCCTCACAAGAAGAGGAAGAGACACCAGAAAGCTCTCGCTCCACATATGCAGAGGAAAGGCCATGTGAGCAGAGTGACAAGGTACCCTGATCTTGGACTTCCAGCCTGCAGAAGTATGAGAAAATAAGTTTCTGTTGTTTAAGCCACCAAATCTGTGGTATTTTTTTTTGGTGAGGGGGAGGGAGGTAATTAGGGGATTGAACCCGGGACCTTGTACATGCTACTACTTAAGGTATATCTTCCCCCACAAATCTGTGGTACTTTTTAATCGCAGCCCAAGGAGACTAATCCAAAACCCCAGACCAATTAAATCACAATCTCTTGGAGTCAGACACAAATATCAGTAGTTTGAAAGCTACCAGGTGATTTAAAATCTGCACAGGGAAGTTTGGGAACCAATGCCTTATTTCATTTCAACGTGGAACTATAATGGACCTTGGCTTTTCCTTCCTGTTATTATATTTGTACAAAAATAAGAATCAAAACATCATTAATTTATAGAACAACAGCAAAACCTGCCTCAAAAATCATCTGGAAGGGTGTTACCCCTGATGAGTCCTGAGAATAGCTGGCTTCCTCTGAAGTCCAATTCAGCTTTGCAGAGAATCCATGCAGTATAGATTGTATTTCTGTGTGAGAAGAAATGGTGACAAAATAGAACAAGCAGTTTGGATAAGAATCAGAGTTTCTGGAATTGTTTATTAAAATAATGAGCCAAGAAGGCTTTTCCCTGATGAAAAGATTATCTGCAAAATTTAAAATATAACTGGAAACAGCTATGCATCAGCAAATTGCTTGAACATTTAGAATTACTTTATGGGGTTAAGACATCTAATCTCATATTTTCAATTTTACACAAATTGAAAATTTGCTAAATCAATTTGTATTTTCAGTTAATTTCCACAAGGTCATATCCAGTGCCAGAAATCTTCAGAGCTGATAGCTCTAACTGATATTCTTATATTTTTTAATAAATTAATTCATTATTTAATAACACAAATCCAGTAAGCGAGCTAATTTAGAACTGAAATCAGAAAAATTCAAGAATGACCCTCTCAGGCATTTTCCTAATATAGTATGTTCTTTTTTTTTTAAAATTTTTTTATTGAGTTATAGTCATTTTACAATGTTGTATCAAATCCCAGTATAGAGCACAATTTTTCAGTTATACATGAACATACATATATTCATTGTCACATTTTTTTCGCTGTGAGCTACCACAAGATTTTGTGTATATTTCCCTATGCTATATACCGTATAATCTTGTTTACATATTCTGCATATGCCTGTCAATATCTACAAATTTTGAACTCCCATTCTATCCCTTCCCACCCCTCCCCCAGCATGTTTGTTCTTTAAGAGGCAATCTTTAACAAAGAAGAACAAACTCTTGCTAATTTAATTTGTATTTTAGCCACTTGGTATATCTACATATGTTGACTCAGAACTCTTTCCACAAAGCCTCAGTGAATCCTGGGTCATCATCAACAAAGAGAATCTCAAAGTATGCACCATCCTTCTTTCTTTCTGTACCGTGGCACTAAAATTACAAAGGTGAAAAACCCAAATCTCCCATTTTGTAAAATGCCATCCCTTAGTCTTCCTCTACAGTAATATTATAATGGAGAACTAAATATGAATAAAGATATATATCTCAGTCTCTGCAAGTTCTACCTTATAAATGAGGTTGATAATGTTGATATTATATAAGAATTCAACTCTAAAAAGTAACAATAAAATACATCCTAAGATAATAGCATAACTTTCTTCTAAAGAATTCATACCATATATCTAATAAAACTTAAACCATCCCCAAAAGTATGGAATTTACCAAGATCAGGTTCTAGCTATCAATCATAATGGGCAATATTTTTCTTGCCATTAGTTTGTTTTTAAACTATAATTCAGTCATGAAGCCTGAGATAATATGGGAGCAAGATTATGCTACACTGAAGTTTAGTGAGCTTAGCACTAAACCAGGATGACTTGCATCAGTCTTCAGTTTTACTAATGACTAACTTTCTGACCTAGGACGACCCTTTTTCCTGTGATTCAATTACTTTTCTGTGAAATAAGAAACAACTGTTCCAGAATCCTACTTCTCTTTAAAGTAGTAATGTCTGCGGAATGGGGAAAACATGTAGATACATGAGAAAAAGGCTTGTGAATAATTTTGAATTCTCTAGAACTCTTAATAACAATTTAAAATAAAATGAGTAGTTATTTGGGGGAAATCAATTTCAGTAAGCTCACTCCATACATCAAAAAAAAAAAAAAAATCCAGATGGACTGACTAGAGTTACACGTGAAAAGGTAAAACAACAGAACTAAAGAAAAAGCTGCCTATTTCTAGGTAAGTCGAGCATATGGTGAAGTTTCATCTTCTCATTCAAGCACATAAAATGATAAAGCAAGTATTTTAAAATCTTAGTAAAACATAGTCATGGTAAGAAAAAAGAAAAGAGAAATCTTTATAGACCAGAAATAGAGAGGTATTCTTCCCTAATCTTCAGAAACAAAAAAGAGAGAGAATCTACAATGCTAAGTAAAGACCAAAGATGCACTGTATGTGGGACATGGAATGGAAAAAACATGGCGCTACTATCGTAACATCAACTGGTTTAAGAACAAGAAACACAGAGGCCACATATAGGAGGTCTAGGCAAGGGACCAAAACATGGACAAAAGCTAAAGGTATGCCACCTACCTATGTGAGGGTTGGTTAAAGCCAAGTGATGCTAGTAGCAGCCTCAGTAATGCAGGGTAAGGGTGTTAGACCCATGTGATATAAGTGCAGACGAGGCTCAGAACTATATATTCTATTAAGATGCAAGAGTTTTTTTTTTTTTTTTTATCTTGCCGCTCAAGCAAAGTTTAATCCAAGATATATGCTCTGTAGATTACAGCTCAACAACCCAGAGAACCTCCTACTGGAAGGCTCTCAATACAGGATGTGTTCAGGACAAAAGGATCATGAACAATTAGCTCTTAACTAAAAATTACCAACCAAAAAAGATCAATACCATGAAAACTATGACACCAACAAAACATATACCCGAGGAAACAGTTAATAAAACAATCTGAAAGGGACTTTAAAATTAAGTGCTCTATATATTATACCCTCAAATATAAAAAGAAAATACATGCCATCAATTAAACAGAAAGTAACAGCAAAAAACCTTATTAGAAATCTTGGAAATTAAAGATACAGTGTTTGAAATGAAAACCCTATGGATGGTAGATTAGATACTATTAAAGAGCACATTTAAAAGAAAAGGTGGTCCTTGAATGTTCATAGAAGCATGATTCATAATAGGAAAAAGTGGAAACAACCCAAATGTCCAACAAATGATGAATAGATTAACAAAATGTGGAATATTATTCAGCCATAGAAAGAAATGAAGTACTGTTATGTTACATGCTACATACAAACATGGATGAATCCTGAAAACATTATACTTAGTGAAAAAAGCCAAACACAAAGGCCACATATTGTGTGATTCCATTAAGCTGAGGTGATAGGGAATAGAGCTCAGGGTTGTGAAAGTACCTGGAATCTGCAAAGTAGGACACTGGAGAGGAGGGAGCTGTGCAGAAGTGAGTACCAAAAGTCTGTGTGGAAGTTCCTCATGAGCCCTTGGCCAAGGGCAGGGCTATGTACGCACAGGTGAGACTATGGAAGATTTCCAGGTGAGGCTATGGAATATTTTAGTGGTGAAGCAATCCTGGAAAAATGCTGACCTTCAGACCCAACCAAAATGGAGGGAACTTGATAAAACTGATGGTGTCCAGATGAGATGGCAAAAAGGTAATGCTTTAGTAGTAAAAACCAAATTCTAGAAGAAAGTCTGCTCCTGATCCACTGTAAAAAAAAGCCTAAAACCAAGCCTCAACAAGATTCATAGAGAAGATACAGTTTGGAGGTCAAGTTAGAGGGGTTTGGAAAATGACTTGGCTTTCTACAGATCCATCCTTTAAAATGTATAAAAAAAACAAGCCTGCACAAATTTAAGGTGATTAGTCTGCTAGAACTGCTTGCTAGAACAAAAATCAACTCTTCAGAGGTAGAAAAGAATATAAAATATGATCACATTATCCAATAGAAAATACATAATAGACATGCAAAGAAAAAGAAAAATATAACTCATACAAAAAAGCACTAAATAAAAATCAAGCCTGTCACAGATGTTACATTTAACAAAGACATTTTTTTTTACATTTAGCAAAGACTTCAAAGCATATATAAGAAATATGTTCAAAGGCTTAAAAGGTAATTTAAATGAAATGAACTGATAGGGAATGTCAGAAGAGAAATATGCTGTTTAAAAAAAAAGAACCAAATGGGAAATTCTATAACTGAAAAGTTCAGTAACTAAACTTAGAATTCACTAGATAGGTTTAATGGTAGATGACAGTATAATAATATTGAGATGACTGAAAAGTCAGTAAAATCATTGAAGGCAAAGAACAAAAATTATCCAATCTGGAGAGCAGAGAAAAACAGGTTGAAGAAAAATAAATAGAATTTTAGAGACTTGCAGGATAATACCAACTAGTCAAAAATATGTGTAATTAGAGTCCCAGAAGGAGACAAAAGTGAGAATTGGACAGGAAAAACATGAAATCAAACAAAATTTTCTAAAATTTGATGAAAAATAGTAAGATGTGAAAAACTCAACAAACCTCAGTACAGGATAAATACAAAGAAAATTACACTTAGGTACATAACAGTCAAAGTGACTTGAAAAATGATAAGGAGAATACATTGAAAGAAGCTAGAGGAAAAGCACATATTACATATAGAGAAACCATAACATGAGTTACAGCTGACTTCTGAGAAACAGTGGAGGCCAGAGGACAATGAAATGACATCTTTAAAATGCTGAAAGGAAAAAACTGTCAAGCTAGAATTTCAATTCCAGTGAAATATCCTTTTAAAATGAGGGTAAGATAAAGACATTTTTAGATAAACAAAAGATGAAATAATTTGTCACTAGAAGACCTGCACTACAAGAAATGCTAAGGATGCTCTTTAGGCTAAAGATGGAAACCCAGATAAATAGGAAGAAATGAAGAGACTCAGAAATAATGAATAAGTGAATAAATATAAAAGACTATTTTTTATTCTTGCATTTTCCTTAACATACAAGTAAAAGATTAAAGCAAAAATAATAACATTATGAGGCAGGAATTGTAAAAGTTGAAAATACTCAAAATAGTATTGAATTATAGCCCCCCAAAATAAAAATCCACAAGTTCATCCTCTTATAAATAACTGAATTAATAAATTAAAGGTGAAGGGACAGCTTTTCCTTACAGATATTCCAATAAATATGTAGAAGGAATGAGGACATATTAAATCACAATAACACTATAGTAACAATCACTGCAGGTAGATCCATCAATGAATGCTAAGTTAGTAGATGAAAGTTTAAGAAGAAACAGGATATTTGCATAGCCTCATTGTATTTCCTCCAAATATCTAAAAATTACAAAGAGTAACTCTGCTTGGAAAAATATGGCAGATAACACCTTAATCAAGTGATCAAAGTTAATATTACCAACAATAAGACATATCAACATCATCAGTCCCCTGATATGATGCATTGAAAAGGACACATCATCTCTGTGGTATTCTGACAATGTATAACCTCAACTTAACAAAAGAAAACATCAAACAAGCTCAAACTGAAGGACATTCTACAAAATGTCTGACAGGTATACTTCAAAAATGTTAAGGTAATGAAAGAAAAAGGAAGACTGAGGAACAATCACATATGAAAAGCAATTAATAAGACATGACAATTAAATGCAAAGTGAGATCCTGGAATGGATTCAGGAATTGAAAAAAGAACATTAGTGGAAAAACTGATAAAATCTTGAGTCTGTAGTTTAGTTAATATTTTACCAATGTTAATTTCTTAGTTTTGGTAATCATACTGCAGTTATTTAAAATATTAATTGTAGGGAAAGCTGGGTGAAGGTTATATAGGACCTCTCTGCACTGTTTTTGCAGCTCTTCTGTAAGTCTAAAAGTATTTTTAAATTAAAAATGTAAATACTCTGCAAAAGGATGAAACTAGACCACTATCCTACACCATACACAAAAATTAACTCGAGATAGATTAAGGGCTTGACTGTAAGACCTGAAACCATAAAACTCCTAGAAGAAAATATAGATGGTAACCTCCATGACATTGGTCTTGGCAATGATTTTTTCAATTTGACACCAAAAGCAAAGGCAACAAAAGTAAAAATAAATAAGTGGAACCTACATCAAACTAAAAAGCTTCTTTACAATAAAGGAAACTATCAACAAAATGAAAATACAACCTATTAAGAAAAAATTTGCAAATCACATATCTGAAAAGGAGTTAATATCCAAAACCCCACAAAGAACCAATACAACTCAATAGCCAAACAACAACAACAACACAAAAAACAAACCCAAACAGTCTAACTTTAAAATGGGCAGAGGATCTGAATAGACATTTTTTCAAAGACATACAGATGACCATCAGGTACATGAAAAGATGCTCAACATCACTAATCATAAGGGAATGCAAATCAAAACCACAATGAGATATCACCTCACACCTGTTAAAATGGCTATTATAAAAAATACACAAAATGACAAGTATTGGTGAATATGTGGAGAAAAGGAAACACTTGTACACTACTGGTGGAAATTGGTACAACCACTATAGAAAACAGTATGGAGGTTCCTCAAAAATTAAAAATAGAACTACCATATGATCCAGCAAATCCATTTCTGGGTATTTACCTGAAGAAAACAAAAACACTATTTTGATAAGATATATATACCCCAATTGTTTATTGTGGCATTATTTACAATAGCCAAGTCATGGAAACAACCTTAGTGTCCACCAACAGACAAATGGATAAATAAAATGTGGTATGTATATATCCACAATGGAATATTATTTAGTCATAAAATAGAATGGAATCTTGCCTTTTGTGACAATATGGATGGACCTTGAGGGCATTATGCTAAGTGAAATTAGTCAGAGAGAGAAAGACAAATACCATACGATCTCACTTATATGTGAAATCTAAAAACAAACAAAAAAAGAGCTTATAGACACAGAGAACAGATTGTTGGTTGCCAGTGGTGGGATCTGGGGGGATGTGGGGTGAAATAGCTGAAGGAAGTCAAAAGGTACAAACTTCCAGGTATAAAATAAGTAAGTCATAGGAATGCATAGGAATATACTGTACAGCACGGGAACTGCAGTTACTGTATTGCATATTTAAAAGTTGCTAAAAGAGTAGATCTCAAAAGTTTCCAACAAGAAAAAAGTTTGTAATATATGATGACAGATGTTAACCAGACATTGTGGTGATCACTTTGCAATATATACAAATAGTGATACACTATCTTGTTTACCTGAAATTAATACAATGTTATATGTCAATTATACCTCAACTTTTAAAAAATTCAGACTTAACCTATGTAGAAGCTGCATTTATGAAGAATGTCAATTACCAAGTATGCTAAGGAGGGGATTCTTTGGACCAGAGCTGATCATAAGTAGTTTAATCTATTTCCAGTAAATATACAGAAGGTAAAGGAAGAAAACTTTAAAAAAATGTAAATACTCAAAATTAAAATACTGCGCACACACACACACACACACAAACCCTAAGAAAACAATTGCCTCCAATGACATAGAGGTTTACTCGACAAAGGATAGACTTTTGTATCAATTAGAAAAATACTAAGATCCTAAAGGGGAAAAGAAGCAAAGAATGTGAACAAACATCCAACAAAGAAATAAACAAATCAATAAACGTTAAGACAGTCATTTCACTTGTATGAAAAATGTAAATGAAAACGAGATACAATAATTCTAGTTTTATTCTAAGTAGAAATAGAAATACACACAAACACCACTAAGATAATTTGAAAAGAGGTATGCCAAAGTATTAAGTATGGTTGTCTCTGAGATTATAATATTATAAATATTTTCACCTTTTGACTTATTTTAACTTTTTTATAATAATTGAAATTGCTTTTAAAGTTTTTTAAGTGTTTTAAATACCTGAAAAATGAAATACAATATCCTGCCTATCAAGTTAACAAACCCTTCTGGAGTCAGAGGTGCTTGAGGTCACTGTCAAAGTCTTCTTTAATTAGTAGTACACAATACTGGTGAGAGGGGGATCAGACAGGTGTTTGTATGCACTGATGGCAAAAATGTAAGTTGCAATAACTTTATGCAAAACAATTTAATAATTTCATCAAAGTAATATTTATAATACCACAAAACTGGGAATCACCAAATGTCTTGAAAGAGGGGAAAGCTTTATAAATTATTATAATCTTCCAATGGAATTGTATACATTTTTGTCACTTATTATTATGTAATTTCAAACTTACAGAAAAGGTGCAAGAATAGTACCAGGAACGCCCATACGCCCTTTACCCAGATTTAGAAATTGTATATTTTGACACATTTGCTTTATCCTCTTTCTGCTTCTCTGTGTGTGTATGGATGCATATTTTTTCTTGAACTAGTTGAGAATAAGTTGGAGGTATTGTGCTCCTTTACCCCTAAGTAATTCAGTGATTATTTTATAAGAGAAAGGTCTCTTACGTAACCTCAGTATAATTATCAAAATAGGAAATTTTGTATGAATATAGAATCATCATCTAATCCATAGTCCATATTCACATTTCAGCAACTATTCTAATAATGTCTTTATAGCTTT
The DNA here is from genome assembly GCF_048773025.1 of Camelus bactrianus. Lineage (NCBI taxonomy): Eukaryota > Metazoa > Chordata > Mammalia > Artiodactyla > Camelidae > Camelus > Camelus bactrianus. Next base: position 5,626,163 of record NC_133548.1, read on the forward strand.
TTTTTTTCCAGAAACTCCACCAAAGTGATGTGTCCTTCTCAGCACCTATCAGGAGGGATGTATCAGTTTGTTCTAATAATGGTGATGTTGACTTTGATCTTTTGGTTAACATCTCCTATAGATTCCTTTACTGAAAAGTTAGTATTTTCCCCTTGTAACTAATAAATATTTTCAAAGTACCTCTCCACAAATTATGTATATATTCTTTTCCTCATCAAAGTTGCACTCATTAGTTTTTGCACCCACTGATGATTTCCTAAGGGATAAAGGGATTTCCTTTATCCCTTCTACATTTATTAGTTGGCATTCTACCTGTAAAGAAATGCTTTCCTTTCTCCCTTATTTATTTCTATCAGTATGGAGTCATGTGTTCTTATTTTATTCACTGAGTTATAATCTCTTACTATCATTATTTACCCTATATTATTTTCCTATATTTGGTCAATGAAAGTCCCTGCAAGCTGGCTCCATTGTCCATCCACATAATCGTTGAGGAATTTCAAGGATGTTCTAGGCTCATCTTGTATTTTCCCTACCCCAACCCTGGAGTCAGTGTTTTATCCAAGGAGTTCTAGTTCTTTTTGGTGGAGAAGGGTGTATTGGAAACCAAGATTTGAGAGCTAAGCAATTGCTATCAGGATATCATTATTTCTAGGCTCTGTCAACAGATAAAAGCTAGGATACACACGTGTCTATTTCTATATTTATCTATCATATACAATACATATATATACACAATTGGAACCATGAGTTCCAATTCTACAGTGTGCATTTTAGTCTGCCCCCTTTCCATACTTGCAACTTCCTTATCCAACAGTGAAAAATCAGGTTCCCTGTAACCTCAAAATATTTACTCAATTTATCAAGCTAGAATACAGAAAGTAGTCTCAGAATTGTTAAACCATATCTCTGCAAAAGCAAACCTACTAACTAGATTTCAATATTTGTGTTTACAGTTCTTTTACTTAGGTAAAATTTACTTACAATATAATGCACAAATCTTAAGTGTAGAGTTTGCAGTTTTGACAAATGTATATATCCAGGTAACTTATGCTCCATCAAGATACAGAACATTTCCATCATCCCAGAAAATACCTAATTGCTTTTTTTCCTGGTGACCACTTCTCAGAGGCAATCACTTAAATTTTTTTTCACTAGTTTAAATGTTCTTGAACTTTGTATGAATGAAATCATATACAGTGATTCTTCTGTGTCCATTTTCTTTCTCAGCGTAACATCTGTGAGATGAATTCATGTTGCTGCATGTATCAGTGCAGGCATATCTCGTTTTATCGTTTCACTTTACTGTACTTTGCAGACACTATTTTTTGAATTGAAGGTCGGTGGCAACCCCACGTGGAGAAAGTCTATTGGTGCCATTTTTCCAACAGCATTTGCTTATTTCATGTCTGTGTCACATTTTGGTAATTTTCATAATATTTCAAATTTTTCATTACGTTTGTTATGGTGTTCTGCGATCAGTGATCTTTGATGTTACTATTGCAAAAAAGTTATGACTCGCTTAAAGCTCAGATGATGGTCAGCATTTTTTAATAATATTTTCAAATTAAGGTATGTTTATTTTTTAGACGTAGTGCTATTGCACATTTAATAGACTATGTATAGTGTAAACATAATTTTTAAATATTTATTTTTTAACATTTTTAAATTGAGTTATAGTCATTTTACAATGTTGTAAACATAACTTTTATATGTACTGGAAAGCAAAAACTTTGTTACTTGCTTTATTGTGATGTTTACTTTATCTGGGTGGTCTGAAACTGAATCTGCAAAATATCCAAGTATGCCTGTAACTTATTCCTTTTTATTTCTGATTAGCATTCCATTACATTAATACACTCATTTATTTATCCATTCTATTGTTGGACATTGGGATTTTTCCAGCTCTTTGCTATTTTTAATAAAGCTGCTATGAACAGCTTTTGTAAATCTTGCTTTAGACACGTATTTTCATTTCTCTTCGGTAAATACCTAGAAATAGAATTGAAGGGTCATGGCATAGGTTTATGTTTCACTTCATAAGAAACTGTCAAAACAGACAGTCTTCCAAAGTGGTTGTACCATTTTACACTCTCACGAGCATTATATCAGAGTTCTGATTGTTCTATATCCTTGCTAACTAACACCTGGTGTTCTTTAATTTTAGCTCTTCTAGTGGACTGTGAATTTAATTTACATTCCCTGGTGACTGATGATAAGCACTTTTTCATGTGCTTAATAGCCATTTGGATGTCTTCTTTTGCAAATTATCTATTCAAACCTTTAGCCCACTAAAAAAAAACAGCTTTATTCAGATCCAGTTCACATATTATACAATCCACTCATTTAAAGTGCAAATTAAATAGTTTGGAGTATATTACATTCTAAATTTTTAAGCTGTGGTAAAATACACATAAAATTTGCCATTTTAACTATCTTAAAATACACAATTCATTGCCATTAATTACACTTACAATGTTGTACAACCATCACCATTATCTGTTTCTAAAACTTTGTTCGTTTGTTTAATTTAAAAAAATTTCTTTTAATTTAAGTATAGTCAGTTACAATATCTCAATTTCTGATGTACAGCACAATGTCCCAGTCATGTATATACATACATATATTTGTTTTCATATTCTTTTGCATTAAATGTTATTACAAGATACTGAATATAGTTCCCTGTGCTATACAGAAGAAATTTGGGGGTTTTAATTCTATTTTTATATATAGCACTTAATATTTGCAAATCTCAAACTCCCAAATTTATTCCTTCCTATCCCCTTTCCCCCTATTTCTAAAACTTTTTCATCATCCCAAACAGAAACTCTGCAACCATTAAGCAGCAAGTCCCAATTCTCCCTCCCTCCCATCTCTGGTAACCTCTAATCCACTTTCTGTTTCAATGAATTTGCCTATTCTAGATATTTCATATTAGTAGAATCATACAATATCTGTCCTTTCTGTCTGGCATATTTCACTTAGCATAAAGTTTTCAGTGTTAATCCATGTTTTAACACATATCAGAACTTCATTCCTTTTCATAGCTGAACAATATTCATATGCATATCACAATTTATTTATTCGTAAGTTGATGGACACTGGGTTGCTTCCACTTTTAGGTTATTGTGAATGATGCTGTAATGAACATTGGTGTGCAAATCTCTATTTTAAGCCTCTGCTTTCAACTCCTTTAGGTATATCCATAGAAGTGGAACTGTTGTATAGCAATTCTATGTTTAGCTTGTAGAGGAACTCCCAAACTTTTTTTCTGTGGCAGCTGAACAATTTTACATTCCCACCAACAACGTTCAAAGTTTCCAATTTCACCACATACTTGCCAACATTTGTTATCTTCATTATCATTATTATTCTCTTTTTTTAATTGAAGTATAGTAGACATACAATTTTATATTAGTTTCAGGCATACAACATAGTGATTTGACATTTGTGATTTGATATACATTATAAATTGATCACCACAATAAGTCCAGTAAGTCTTTGTAACATTCTGTCACCATACAAAGTTATTACAATATATTGACTATATTCCTACATTACATCCTTGTGACTTACTTATTTTATAACTGGAAGTTTGGATCTCTTCATCTCCTTTACCTATTTCACCCCCTTCCCAGCTTCCCCCCCATCATCATCACTGCCATCATCATCATCACTGCCATCCTAGGACGTGTGCAGTGTTTGGTCCATTTTTTTTTTTTTAAATCAAGATGTCTTTTTTATCGTTAAGTTTCAGAAGCTGTTTTTATATTATGGATATTATGGATAAAAGTTTGTTGCCAGACATGTTTTGCAGAAATTTTCTCACAACTATTGATAACCTATTCATTTTCTTAAGTCTTTTGATGAGCAAAAGTTCTTTATTTTGATTAATTTTATCAACTTTTTTCTTTTATGGTTACTTATTTCTATGCCCTAAGATCTTTGCCTATTCTTAAAGGATATTCTCCTGTTTTCTTCCAGAATCTTCACAGCTTTTATTTTTAGGTCTATCTTCTGCCTCTAATTTTTGTGCAACCTGCAGTAGATGTCAAGATTCCTTTTTTCCCCTTACAGACATCTGGTAGTTCCAGCAACATTTGTTGAAAAGATTTTCTTCATTGGATTGCTTTGGTGCCTTTACAAAAAAAATCAAGTGACCGTATAAGTATAAGCCTATTTCTGGACTCTATTCTCCATTATTTTATTTGTTGGCCCTTGTATTATTTAATTATAAATTAATTATTGTTTAATTATTTTATTTTGAGTAGGGGGAGGTAACTATGTTTGTTTATTTTTAGAGGAGGTACTGGGGATTGAACCCAGGACCTCATGCATGCTAAGCAAGTGCTCTACCATTTGAGCTATACCCTCTCCCTATTCAATAAACAAAGAGAATTGATGCCATCAAGTTTCCTGTTAGCTTCCCCAAAACAAGTGTTTTATATTCAAGAAATCCTTTCAGAAAGTTTGGAACAAAACAAAGAGAAATTTTATTTAGAACCGAGCCTGATTATTCAGATTAAAACTGAATGTGTTATTATTAAACAATATTTATTAAGCATTCCCTATGTGTGAGGCACTATATTAACACTTTATAATATTACCTAACTAAATTTGCACAACCCTATGAGATAGGAATTCTATTATTATTCCTATTTTTATAACTGAGAAAAACTGATGTTCAATGTTACATAGTGTGTAAAAGTTGGGACTTAAGTAAAGGGCTGACTGACTCTAAAGCCTGTGTTTTTAATCACTATATATACCTATCTAGAATGAATTAAATTAAAAGACTATTATACACATATATGGAGACAGACATATATGTATAGACACTCAGTATCTATATATACAGTTTTCACTATTTTATTCTCTTTGGAAAAAATCATCATATAAGTAGCTGTTGTTTAAAGAACATCTCTAGGTAATATTGTAATTCTTCAAGAATACCCAGTGATATTCTTGTATCAGTAGAGTATTAGAAGAAAATGAGATTTAGGAAATCATTACATTAGACCTATCATTCTATAGCCAACTGTGCATCTTGAAATAAAATGGCATCAGAACAGTGAAATTGAATCTCACTGATCTGTATATCATGGCGTCAAGCCTAAAAATACAACTAAAACAGTATCTGAGTCCATTTGGGCTGCTACAACAAACTACCACAGACTGAGTGGCTTATAAACAACCGAAATTTATTTCTCACAGTTCTGGAGTCTGGAAGTCTAAGATGGGAGTGCCAGCATGGTCAGGTTCTGGGCCCTCTTTTGGATTGCAGACTTCTCACTGTATCCTTACATGGCAAAAGAACCTAGAGAACTCTATTAGGTCTTTTTTTATACAAGCATTAATCCCATTCATGAGGGTGCCACCCTTATGACCTAAGCACTTCCCAAAGGTCCCATCCCCTAATACTATCACATTAGCCATTAGGATTTCAACATATGAATTTTGGGGAGACACAAACATTCAGATCATGGCACTCAGCTAATGACTGAATTTACACTAAACTTCATCTTAGAAGTTTTTCCCTAAAGACAGGGAAAAAGTTCAGAAAAAGTACAGATAGTAAACACTTACTAAAAGGTTCAAATAAATACAAATTTAAACTATATACCATTTCACTAACTAGTAAATTGGCTAAAATAGTTTAAGTAATTGAAGTTCCTAATGCTAGCAAAGTACAAGAAGTTGATATCCTTACATAAAAATGCTACTATTACATGACACAACTTTTTAAAAAGCAATTTCAAGAGCTATAAAAATATAGGCTTTTTTCAAGTTAAAGCTACTTCAAGAAATTAGTCCTAAATTTTTCAATTAAGTAAAAAACTATATGCATCAAGATATTCATCCCAGTGACATTAACATTAATTAGCACTTATTGAGAACTATGTACTCAGAATAACCACTGTCCTACATGCATTATGTGTATTACCTCATTTAATCCTCAAAACAGCTCTGTAAGGTAGGTAATGTCGAAAGATCAAACAACTTGCTCAGGGGCACACAGTATGAGTTCTTAACCACTACAATATACCACTATTCATAGCGATGGAAAAAAAAAAAGAACAAACCTAAATGCCTAAAAATATTAAATGGTTAATTAATTTATGATACATCTTTTTATGGACAACTTATCCATTAAAAATAATGACTAGAAGACTACCATAACATAAAAACACTTACATGTCAATTGAAAAAAGCAGTAGGACAAAATTGTGTATATATTGTGATTACAACTATACTAAAAATACATGGAAGGAAAGTTTGTAAGAATCTTTTTCCTCTTCTCTATTTCCCCCTAATTTTCTAAAATGGGCTATCTTGCTTCTTTAACAAAAAGTTCCATCTAAAAATAATTTCTCTGATGATGGCAAAAATTGAGATCTGGTTGTTTGTTGTTATTATTTTTTTCCCAAGTGACTCACCAAACCAGTAACTATTTAGTTTTCTTGCCTTTAACCAGTGAATAAAGTAGTAATATCAAGCTTTTTAAAAAATGAAGCTAATTAAGCCAAAAGATGAAAAGGTCTTTGGTTGGCTCTGTGGTTTGATGTCATTAGTTAAATTGGCTAATGAGTTCCACATTATAAAACAACCCCAGACATGCTTTAGAGAAGGAAATAAAAAGCGGGACATTTTAATGGAGAATCAGCAACCTTTCAGAAATATTGTGTCAAAGCTTTATTCACTTCCTCGAAAAGCAAAGAGACTAGTGTCCGTTTCTACATATTCAGTGGGATCACCCAGCCAAGCAAGCCAGTCAACAAAGGCGTGGTAACTCAAGTCTCTAACAAAGGAATATGCACCTGAGTCTCACACTACATTGGTTCCCAAATAAATAGGACGAAGATTGAAAATGGAAGGAGAAAAACATGACCATTTTCCCAAGACTACACTTGCCTCTTCATACAACCTCAACAACTCAACCAGCAAATGTGATACAGGCTATAGATTTCTTCAACTTGCTGTATGAGAGTAAAGTGAGAAGTAGTCAAAAGAAAGAGAAATTAGTATCTACTCATTCACTGAGCATAGATAAAAGAGTTGATTATCTGAAAAGCTAATATAGTAGTCAAACCTCTAGCAAAACAGTATACTGTAGAGTAGAACAAAATACTATGAAATAGTGGTTAAGACATAGCCTCTGAAGCCAGACTGTCTAAGTTCATATATCCTACTCAACCACTTACTAGATTTATGACTTTGAACAAGTTACTTAATCTTTTTGAGTTTAAAATGAAATCTTTCCTGTTAGTGTTATCATTACCACCGTTAAGAAAAAGAGAAGGCACAAAAACAATATAAGAAACCCCAAAGAGATAAGTACAAATATTTTTAAATCATAAAATAATAATATAAATAACTTTACATCAATTAATTTGAAAACTAAGATGAAAATACCTAACACATAGCACATGCTCAATAAATATGTAGTGGATGAATGCTTGGGAGTAAGGGACTCTGTGTGTGTGTGTGTGCACGCACATTCATTTAAAAAAAGAAATATATATACAGTTGACCCTTGAACAACACCCATTTGAGCTGCATGGGTCCACTTATATGTTGACTTTTTTCTTCTTTTTTTAACATTTTTTTATTGAGTTATAGTGATTTTACAATGTTGTGTCAAATTCCAGTGTAGAGCACAATTTTTCAGTTATACATGAACATACATATATTCATCGTCTCATTTTTTTTTTGCTGTGAGCTACCACAAGATCTTGCATATATTTCCCTGTGCTATACAGTATAATCTTGTTTATCTATTCTGCATATGCCTGTCAGTATCTACAAATTTTGAAATCCCAGTCTGTCCCTTCCCACCCAACTATGTCAACTTTTTCAATAACTATAGTATCTGCACTTTTATTTTACAGATCTTTAACTATGTGTGGGGAAAAGTTTGTGTTTGATTAGAGATCACAATATGTGGAATCAAAAGAACTAGGGTCTGAGTCCAGATTCTATTCTCTATATATTCTATTCTCTCTATATATAAAGAAAACAAGTTGGTTAAGAAGAATATTTCCTTCTTCAACTCTCCCCACCCCAAAATACCCGGTAGGTTTGAATGATTTTTTTACAGGTTAGCTTTACCAAATTTTCAGTGAAAAAGACACAAAAAGTTCTAGAACAGAAATGGATAAACCTACCCAACTCATTTTATAAAGCTAGTATAATTTTGATACCAAAAGAGGACAAGAATAATATAAGCCAATCTCACTAGGAACACAGATGCAAAAGTTAAATCCAGGATATGCAAAAACATACAATCAAATTGTGATACAGCTGCAAGGTGTTTTGTTTTTTTTTTTTTTTTTTTGGTCAGAAAGTCTATTACCATAACTCATCATATTAATAAAGATTTTTAAAAAATATCATGGTGGGGAGGGCATAGCTCAGTGGTAGAGTGCATGCTTAGCATGCACAAGGTCCTAGGCTCAATCCCTAGTATGTCCATTCAGATAAATAAATAAATAAACCTACTTACCCCTCCTGAAAAAAAAAAAAAAAAAGAAAATGACAGAGCTGTGTGGTTGTGACTAGGTCTCAGAGGGAAAATAATGTCCCAAAAACATTCTCAATAGGGTGAAAATAATGTCACACATATATTCATGATAAGGTGAACACTGGTTCTTATGGGCAAAAAAAAAACATAGCATAATCCCAAAAGACGTGGAAAAAGAACTTTAGAAAATACAACAAACACTACTAGCAAATTAAGAAGGTTAGAGAAATTCCCTAACCTGACAAGGAGCAAATACCAAAAAACTATAGTAAAATCATACTTAATGGTGGAATTTTAGGTTATCTCACTGAAGGAAAGCAAGACACAGATGGCTAATATCACCCCTACTCTTCTATCCAATACTAATATTGTTCTATCCAATGCTATATGACAAGGAAAAGAATATAACCCATATAAGAAGTAAAAAGGAAAAGAAAAACTGTTAGAGTTTAGAGATGCTTCGATTGCCCATATAGAGGATCCAAGAGAATCTACAGAAAAACTAGTAAAATTTATAACAGTTCAACAAGAAAAAAAACAAAGTAAGTAGTGGTTACCAGGTGCTGGAGGTGTGTGGGCGAATGGGACAGATGTTGTTTAAGGGTGCATACCAGTAACTAGTAGATAAATAATTCCTGGAGATATAATAGTACAGTAATTAGAGATGACAAATATGTATTATAAACGTTAATCATGCTGAGAGACTAGATCTTAATCATTTCCACAACTAGGGAAATTGATAATTGTATGTCACGATAGAGGTGTTAGCTACAATGTCAATCATATTGCAGTACATATAAATATCTAATCAATATGTTGTGCACCTTAAAATTACAGTTATGCATCAATTATAACTAAGTAAAAAATTACCAGAAAAAAATTTGTAACAGTTCAATTCAGTAATATTGAAAAAAATAAATACTAACCACAATAGCAAAAAAAACTATAAGACATTAGGAATAAATACAACAAAAGATGTCTAGGACTTATGAAAGAAATTATAGTGTTAACATAAAAGAAGATCTAAATAGGAGTGACATCAGCAAGATGGCAAAAGAGCAAGGCCCAGGTCCTCACTCCCCCTTGGAGAGACCAACTTAACAACAATATCAAATTGCCTCTGTGAGAACTCAAGAAACCAACTAAGAGGTTGCAGCACGCCAGGCAAACACAAAAAGGCGCCACTCCAAAGTAGGACCCAGGCTAAAGGAGCACTTTCTCTCATAGACATCCTAGTCTCATAGCAGAAGAAAAGGAGTTCTGATCAAAATACACACGAGCTCTCAAAGCTTCTCCTAGAAGGTGGTGCACATCACTTCCACTCACATTTCCCTGGCCCAAGCAAGTTACATGGCCTAGCTTTACATCAGTAGGGCAAGAAGTGCAGAAAATATTTTAAACAAATAATAAAATCTAGCAAAGTGGCCTCTGGAGTCAGGCAGGCTTTGGCTTTGGTGTTCTTGGGAAAGCTCCTTATTCTCCTATAGAGTCTATATACTGGAGATTATAGTGCCTACCTCCCAGTTGTGACAATTAAAATTGAATAACATATTTTTTTAAAATGAAGACCTAAATAAATGATAAGGTATATCAACTCATAGATTGAAACATTTAATACTGTAAAAATGCTAATTCCTACCCAATTAACTGATAAATGCAGAATAATAACAAACAAGATCACAATAAGATTTTTCATGGAACTTACTACGTGTAAAATTTATAGGCAAGAGTAATGATTTTAAAAACCAAAGACAATTGTGAAAAAGAACAAGGAGGGGAGATTTGCCCTATCATTCAACAAGATTCATTCTAAAGCTTTAGGAAATAAGACTGTGATACTGGTCTAGAGACAGACATAAAGACTAGAGGACCCAGAAACAGATCCAAACATATATAGAACCTTAGATAAAATAATAACACAAACTATTGGAGAAAGGGAATGATTTAAATTAGATTCCCTAACTTGTACCATAAATTAAAAAAAAAATTTCCAGACTAACTATAATAATAATTAAATATAATTTTAAAACTTTAGAACTACTAAAAGAACTATTTAAAAGAATACCATTACTTCAGTGTAAAAAACAATGGTCTCAAATCAATGATTACAGCTTCCACTTTAAGAAACTAGGAACAGAAAAGCAAAAGAGACCCAAAACAAGCAGAAGAAAGGAAAGATAAAAGATGAGTCAAAAATCAATGAAACAGAATACAACAGAAAGAACATGATTCTAGCCAGACTGGTTAAGGAAAGAGAGAGAGTGAGTGAGTGAGAGAATAAACATAAATTACTAATAGCAAGAGTGAGAGAAGTGATACTGCTAGAGATTCTACGAGTACTGGAAGGATAATAAGGGTATATGAAGAATTTTATGCCAATAATTTAAACAACTTAGATGAAATGGACAAATTCCTTGAAAGATACAAACTAGCTACACTTACTCAAAAAAAAAAAATAGATAACCTGAATATCCCTATACTTACTAAACAAATTGAATTTGTAGTTAAAAGATTTCCCACAGAAGAAAATGAAGATGGCTTCATTTAATGAACTGGACCAAATATTTAAGGAAGAGCTAAGGTCTTCCATACAAACTCTTCTAGATAACTGAAGAACAGAAAATATTTCCCAACTCAATCTATGAAGTCAGCATTACTCTGATACCAAAATAAGACAAAATCATTATAAGAAAAGAAAACTGCAAATATCTCTTATAAACAGAGATGGAAGAATTCTTTTTAAAATGTCAGCAAATCAAAGCCAACAATGTATAAAAGGATAATACATCACGACCAACTGGGATTTATCCCAGAAATGCAAAGTTCGTTTAACATTTGAAAATCAATGTAATTCACCATATTGACAGACTGAAAAAGAAAAGTCAGAAATAGAAAAATCAAAACAGAGTTTCCTCCAGATATACGCCCAGGAGTGGGATTGCTGGATCATATGGTAAGTCTGTTTTTAGTTTTTTAAGGGCTCTCCATCCTGTTTTCCATAATGGCTGCACCAAACTACATTTCCACCAACAGTGCAGGAGGGTTCCCCTTTCTCAACACCCTCTCCCACATTTATTGCTTGTGGACTTTTTAATGATGGCCATTCTGCCTGGTGCGAGGTCATACCTCATTGTAGTTTTGATTTGCATTTATCTGATAATCAGCAATACTGATCATCTCACATGCCTATTGGCCATTTGCAGGTCTTCACTGGAGAATTGTTTGTTTAGGTCTTCTGCCCATTTTTTGATTGCGTTGGGTTTTTTTTCTGTTGTTGTTATTGAGCTATATGAGCTGTTTATATATTCTGGAAATTAATCCCTTGTCAGTTGCATCATTTGCAAATATTTTCTCTCATTCCATAGGTTGTCTTTCCATTTTGTTTATAGTTTCCTTTGCTGTGCAAAAGCTTACAAATTTAATTAGGTCCCATTTGTTTATTTTTGCCTTTATTTATATTGCCTTGGTAGACTGCCCAGGAGAATATTGGTACAATTTATATCAGGGAACGTTTTACCTATGTTCTCTCTAGGTGGTTTGTGGTCTTGTCTTATGTTTAAGTCTTTAAGCCATTTTGAGTTTATTTCTATGTATGGTGTGAGGGAGTGTTCTAACTTCATTGATTACATGCAGCTGTCTAGCTTTCCCAACACCACTTGTTGAAGGCACTGTCTTTTCTCCATTGTATATTCTTGCCTCCTTTATTGAAGATCAACTGACCATAGGTGTATGGGGTTACTTCTGGGCTCTCTATCCTGTTCCATTAATCCATATGTCTGAATATTTTTTAAATGATTGACTGTATTGACCAAAGAGTTAAATTATGTCAATAAACATGGGAATGAGGAGATATTTAAAATAAGATAAAAATAAGTAAAAATAATATGAATAGAAGAGGTAAAGACACAGTGAAATAAAGACCTGTAAATATTCCTTTTTTCATATTCCTCCATTTCATCACTCTCTTCTACCTTTTCTTTTCCTTCTTTTCTTCCCTAGAGTAAGGACATGTTAGGAAGTAGCTTCAAGGTCTGGGCAAGAAGGACAAAGTAAAACTATCACATTTAACCAAATAGATACTAATTATAGAATTAGTTCTACATAAATGGATACCTTATATATATAAATGGATACATAAATGGATTTCTACATAAATGGATAACTGTATGATGCAGGATAGTAGTACATATGTTAATATGAAGGAATGAGAATTTTTAAACACATAAGAATACCTATCTTAATGAGAATAATGGGAATTATTCTAATTGACAAAGGACCTCAAATCTGGTCTGAGGTATTTTATTCTAATAAGCAATTGGGAGTCATTAAGGAAGGACATAAAGCTATGTTTAAATTAATATATAATTTAACAAATAATAATTCTACACTATAAAAGCAGAATTAAGCAAAAATTTCAATTCGATAATGAAGAGAAAAAAAGATGTGCCCCCCGACCCCCACCAAAAAAAAAGCCAGAAATGTTAAGCTTGGAGAATTATGAGAATGTACATGTCACTGAAACGAATGGAAACTACACAGCAAGTTATCTTCAAGACAAAGAACCCTATTTTAGACATGTTGCATGTGATATTTCAGAGGAACCCTCTAATGGAAAAGTCTAATTGACAATCAAAGCCAGAAACACATTAGTGATAGAGAGGAAAAAAAATAAATCTCATCAACATAGAAATGATAATTAAAGCTTTAAAAGTAGAAGCTATATGAAGTAAATATAGAATAATGATGCAGAATAATAAAGGGAAGAAAGGCATATTGGTGACTGAACTTTAGGGAATATTCTGTTACCAAAGAAGCACTATAGTACTTATCACACTGTATTTTATTATCAGAGCTACCTCTCCCTAAAACTTCCTTGTGGCAAGGTAGATGTTCAATTAAAGTTTACTGGACAAAAGTACAAATACTTAGGGACCAGAGAAGAAAGAAAATAAAAGAGAGAACATAAACCATTAGAGCGGTAAGAAAACGGAGGTAGCTTGATCATTACTAATCCAGCATAAATGAAATACCCAGAAATATGAACCTGTTTGTACAGTAACTGATCTGAAGTATTCCAGTCAGAGAAAAAGTACCTTGATAAAACTGATAGAACAGATTGAAGAGTAAGGAAAACTGAAGGTGAATGGTTCTACAACAGTATAGTTCCCCTAAAGAGAGAGCAGACCTTATTTTTGGCACTGAGAGAAGTCAACTGAGCAGTGAAGAAGACACGGTTAATAAATTGAATTCAGAGGCATACTATTAATTTTTTACAGATAGGCAATTCTTTAGCACCTGGAAATCTGATGGTTAATTAATCAGCCAGAGACTTCCTGATGAAGCTAATTAAATATTGTAAAGATTTGTGAATGGACCAATTTAAAGCAGTTTGCTAACAATGTTACAGGAATGCTAAATAAATAACAATAGTAATAAAGGCACAATTAATAGTATATAAGTCAACGAACTTTCGAGGTAGTCAACTCATGATTCTTAAAGTTGAATTCAAATTTCCTAAAAGTCTTAGAATTGGAGCAGACTCTCCAGGACAGTAAGCTGATTCTCCCTTTCTTCCAGGCATAGACTTTGGGGGGGGGGGGGAGCAGAATTAAATGATTAAAATATCTTAAATATGAGACTAAGGGGAGAAACCAAATTTATCATGTTAACCACTGTAACCCCTCTGTATCAAGCACAAAGCTCAGTGCATAGTAAATGCTCAATAAATCATCATTTTGATTACTACTACAGGGAGAACATTCTACGCAAGTCCCCACTGAATATGTTACGGAGCTAAGAACAAAAATCTCAATTTATTTCTTGTGTTATTACTTTTCCTCCACAATTACTGCTTTTAAATGTGTGCACACCAAACACAATCTAAACAAATTAGGATCACAGAGTAAAAAGCTGAGGTCTATTAAGAATCCAGGGTACAGACACCTGGAAGGTAGATTCAGCAGGCCAAGACAATTTCAAAGGCAAAAGGGAATACACCTGATCACCCTTAAATTAACAAGCAAGCACTTTTAAATCCCCATGCTTAAACTAAAAATTACTTCAAAAAAGAAATTTCAAAAAGTAGCACTGTTTCCTATATGTTTATGTCTTTAGAGTCAATCATCTTGTGAATTGCAAAAAATACTTTCTTCTTTTTCTTTGATATAAGGAAACTTTGGTTTATGCAGTAATTGAGTTGCTAGAAACTTATGTATGAATTAAAATTTAAATTCATTGTATTTTAAAAAGAATTAAGAAATCCTGCCATTTAAAAAAGTCCAATGGTAATAACTTTCACAAGCATTTATTTTATAGCATAACCTTCTAATTTTTTTTGGTTGTTTCTATATTTAATGCACAGCATATTTTCTTAAAGCAATAACAGATGTAAATTTGAAAAAAAAAAAACACCACAATCTATTTATATTCCCGATTTAGTAGGGGAAAGTTTCTTTTAAAAAATTATTTTGTAAAATTTGTAAGTTAACTACTCATTACAAAAAGACATGCCCATTGGATAATATTTACAAACCACTCCACCACAAAAGATAAAAATGAAAGCACAATGGCTCTCAGATCATTTTGGTCTCCTTAAAATAATGTTTGTCCTTTAGATTATTCTCAAGTCAAAGGGAATAACTTCTAAAACCAAGGTCACTGAAAACTCCTAAACCATACCAACTTTGGAATGTGGAAAACAGTATTAATACTAGCCAAAATCATTTACAGTAAAAGCATTCTCCATCCATTATTTCTTTGAGGTAGATGCGAACAAATACTTTACTTAAACTTTTATTTTACACCTGGGAAAATTTTGCCTGAAATTGTATAGAGAGAATTCAGAGAAGCTACATTGACCTAGGTATCTGATCTTAGGTCTATACAATTTTCCTTTATCTATGCAATTTTATAGATCATCTTTCAGTAGGACTTTCAGATAAATCACAGGATAAAATATTGCATGGAACATACGTATACTAAAAAAAAATTCACTGTTTATCTGAAATTCAAATTTCAGTAAGTGTCCTATATTTTTATTTGCTAAATCTGGCAACCTTATCTTTCAGTATATATTAAGTCTGTTTCAGAAATATACGAAACTTACTAACAGGAAGAGATTTAGTCTTGTGGAAGTTGGGTAATTGTTTACCTTTTAGGAACTTCTTCAGGACCAAGCCACCATAAATGCTTCCTGCAGAAGCAACTGTAAGAAATAGAATACAAAGAAGTATCACAAATAAAACAATTAAATGGATTTTATCTAAAGAATCACATGGGAGCCTGAAAGCACTGTTTATAGATACAGAACATTAAAAAGATGGCCACTATGAATTAATTCAGTAAAAATGGAGACACCAAAGAAGTATTAAGAGACTACAACAACTGTCTGGGGGCAGAGTAACTTTTTGGAAATGAGAACCAAATAGCAAGTCTTTTTATCTATAACAAACACCAGGGCTTCCCTTTTGGATATTACTATTGCTGATAGAAAAGGATCATAGGAAGACTGCAAACTGCTGCTAGTAACCAGAGTATACCATGCCAATAACCCATATTCTAGTATAAGATTCAATTTAAAATGTTGGCCTTTCTTTTAACCAAACTTTAACTCTACTACTTTTTAACTCCATAGACTTTACTCTTTATAGAAAATGCTTTACTAAACTACCAGGTAAGAATTCTCTGTACCTGGAGTTCTAAATCTGAACATTAGAAACCTAGAGCAATAATTCTTCAGAGGAGGAGGAGAAGGAGGGAAACAAGCACCTAAGAGGGGGAAAAAGATCAGAACCACCTGGAGGCTTTTTTCCCAAACAGAATATGCCTTCTCCCAGAGCGATGTGACCCCATAGTTAAGAATCTAAGAATCACTGCCATAGAAACCAATGGAAATGTGTCTGTCCCTCAAGAAATATGTATTCTTCATGCAGGGAAAAAAGGTTGAGAATCACTGAAATAAAGTGAAAGGCAATACGATTCTTCAAATATGCACTGTCCAATACAGTAGCTACTAGCTACATGAGGGTATTTAAATTTAAATTTAGCTAAACTAAATTAAATGAAAAATTCAGTTCCTCAGTCACACTAGCCACATTTCAAGTGCTCAACAGGCCAAGTGTGGCTAATGGCTACTGTACTGAATAGCATAAAGAACATTTCCGTCATCACAAAAAGTTCTATTGGCTAGCAATGAACTAGATCTCCAGATTTTTAGTAATTCTGGATAAATGATATATACTTCAAAAGGCTTGAGTTGAATTAGCATAGAACATTTAATAAAAAACAATTTTTTTTTTTTTACTTAGTGTTCCTCACAGGCATACGCTGGTTCTGACTTAAAGGAACGGGGTCACTGGGACAGGGATAGGAGGTGGGTGGCAGGCCTAATCTAGTGATTAGTAAGGAGCTAGAACATTAACAAGAAAGAAACCACAACGAGTACATCTCACAGTGTGTCCATGATGTTTCTCAGCTGCATATATCACACTGTTTCCTCTAACATCCTTTCTTAGTTTTAACAAGTATATCAACCGTTGTTGAAAATCAGTCACTTTGGGTGAACATGCACAGAGAGGACAATCATCCTGCCTGCTCCACACCTATGCAGCCCCAAATTTTCACCAATAACTCTAATCTGACTGAAGTAATAAAGTGCTATCCTTCAGATGCAAAGATCACAGAACACATATTTTTAAAGCAAAAGAATTCCACCACATTCTCTTTACAGAACAGAAGATAATTTTTTTTAAAAAAGCTATGAGGTCAAATGTGTTTGGAAATGCTATATACTATAGCCCATTTATACTATAGTTCATTTTTAAAGATTCACAGTCTATGCTGGCATATTAAAGGTTCTGAGAAGATCTAAAGTAACAAAACTCATTTGATTTTAACTAGCATACCCCAAGTTTAGATGACTGCAGAACTCCTTTCTTATAATTTATACAAACATCCTGTAGCATACTTCTGGGGAAACACTGCAATAATATTTGTTAAAGCCTTCAACAATTACTGATGGAAAAACTATACAGTCACCTCTCAGCTTCTCATAGATGGCTCATTCTAGTAATAAAATTTTCTGGTTTGTTGTGAGTTGCATTTTGTGCCTCTAAAAGAGATTTTGACGAACTAAGCCCCATTACTTGTGAATATGACCTTATTTGGAAATACCGTCTTCCCAGATTTTATCTGGTTAAGATGAGGACATACCGGATTAGGGTGGCCCTAAATCCAATTGGTGTCCTTATAAGAGGGCCATGTGATGACAGAGATAAACACAAGGGGTAACATTACATGAAGACAGAGGCAGAGATTGGAGCAATACATCTACAAGCCAAGAAACACCAAGGGCTTGCTGGCAACTACCAGAAGCTAGGAGAGAGGCATGGAATAGATTTCTCCCTCACAACCTCCAGAAGGAACCAACCCTACTGAGACCATTCTTTTGGACTTCTGGCCTTCATAACTGTGAGAGAATAAATTTACTTTCTTTTAAGCTACCCAATTTGTGGTACTTTGTTACAGCAGCCCTAGATGACTAATACATGGTTCTTCATTACCAGGTATTTCAGACCAATGACACCATTCCACACTTCCAGTAAAGACAGCAGATTGAACATACACATCTATTTTTACTCCGTCCTGAAATCTCAATAAAACAATAGAAAAAATGATATTTTTAAAGGAATAAACTCACAAAGATAGAGAATAAGGCACAAAGATGATTATAATATAATTATATAAACAAAAAAAAGCAGAAAGACTAGTGAGATAAGACTTAGGTCTCAAGACCTGAAAAACTGAATTACAAGCCAAAAATGGGGAAGGCTAAGAAACAACACAAATTATACAACAAAAATCCCCAAAGACACAAAAATGGCAGTATCAAGAACCTCTGGAAGTAGGGATGGGAGCCAAAATAAGGAGAGTCGGTTGAAAAAAATGAATTTAAGAAGTAGTCAGATCTTTAGATTCCCTCCTCCACTCAGCATTCTAGGGACTGGCCCTCACTAACTTCAGTGAGGGGTTGGGGAGAGACTATTCTTTGAAAAGACAAACATGGGTCTTTGGGCTGGGAACCAAAGTTGTACTAAAAACAAATGGACTGAGTATTTTTTCAATATGATTTTAAAATGGATTTTTTTTTTTGCTTTCCTTTTCTGGTATTTCATTGTTAGTGTAAAGAAATGCAACAGATTTCTGTATCCTGCACCTTGATGAATTCATTTATTAGCTCTAGTACTTTTTGTGTGGAGGCTTTAGGGTTTTCTACCATGTCAGTAGGAATAAACCTGACCAAGGAGGTGAAAGACTTATATGTGGAGAACTATACAAAAATGATTAAGGAAATTAAAGATACTTTTTAAAAAGTGGAAAGATATCCCATGCTCCTGGATTAGAAGAATTTATATTGTTAAACTAGCCATACCACCCAAAGCAATATACAGATTTAATGTGATCCCTGTCAAATTACCCAGGACATTTTTCAAAGAACTAGAACAAATAATCCTAAAATCTATACTGAATCACAAAAGACCCAGAATTGCCAAAGCAATACTGAAGAAAAGAATGAGGCTGGGGGTATAACCCTCCCAGACTTCAGACAATACTGCAAAGCTACAGTAATCAAAACAGCATGGTATTGGCACAAAAACAGACATATGGATCAATGGAACAGAACACAGAACCCAGAAATAACCCCACACACCTACGGTCAATCTTCAACAAAGGAGGCAAGAATATACAATGGAGAAAAGACAGTGTCTTCAACAAGTTGTGTTGGGAAAGCTAGACAGCTGCATGTAAATCAATGAAGTTAGAACACTCCCTCACACCATACATAGAAATAAACTCAAAATGGCTTAAAGACTTAAACATAAGACATCATAAACTTCCTAGTAGAGAACATAGGCAAAACATTCTCTGATATAAATTGTACCAATATTCTACTAGGGCAGTTTACCAAGGCAACAGAAATAAAAGCAAAAACAAACAAAAGGGATCTAATAAAATTTGTAAGCTTTTGCACAGCAAAGGAAACTATAAACAAAATGGAAAGACAACCTATGGAATGAGAGAAAATATTTGCAAATGATGCAACTGACAAGGGATTAATTTCCAGAATATATAAACAGTTCATACAGCATAATACCAACAACAATAAAAAAAAAACCCAACGCAATCAAAAAATGGGCAGAAGACCTAAACAAACAATTCTCCAATGAAAATATGCAAACGGCCAATAGGCACACGAAAAGATGCTCAGTATCACTAATTATCAGATAAATGCAAATCAAAACTACAATGAGGTATGACCTCGCACCAGTCAGAATGGCCATCATAAAAAGCCCACAAATGATAAATGCTGGAGAGGGTGTAGAGAAAAGGGAACCCTCCTACACTGTTGGTGGGAATGTAGTTTGGTGCAGCCATTATGGAAAACAGGATGAAGAGCCCTTAAAAAACTAAAAACAGACTTACCATATGATCCAGCAATCCCACTCCTGGGCATTTATCTGGAGGAAACTCCATTTCAAAAACATACATACCCCAATGTTCACAGCAGTGCTATTTACAATAGCCAAGACATGGAATCAACCTAAATGTCCATCACAGATAACTGGATAAAGAAATTGTGGTGTATACACACACACAAACACCCACAAACACACAATGGAATACTAGTCAGCCATAAAAAAATAAAATAATTCTATTTGCAGCAACATGGAGGGACCTAGAGAGTATCATACTAAGTGAAGTGAGTCAGAAAGAGAAAGACGAATATTATATATCACTTATATGTGGAATCTAAAAAAAATGACACAAATGAACTTATTTATAAAACAGAAACAGACTTACAGACATAGAAAACAAACTTATGGTTACAAGTGGGTAAAGGGGGTGGGGAGGGGTAAAATGGGAGTCCAGGATTTGCAGATACTAACTACTGTAAATAAAACAGATAAGCAGCAAGGTCCTACTGTATAGCACAGGGAATTATATTCAATATCTTGTAATAGCCTACAATGAAAAAGAATAGGAAAATGAATATATATTTGTATAACTGAATCACTATGCTGTAACCAGAAACTAACACTACATTGGAAATAGACTATACTTCAGTTTAAACAAATGAAAATAAAAGGAATACACTATCTTAAAAAACAAAAACAAATGGACTTAGTGAACATAAACAATGAATGCTGAGATACACAACCCCCTCCCTTACCCCTTAATCCCAGAATATTAGCAACCTGGTTTTTTATCCACCCGGTGAGAGATATACACATACATAGAAAAATCTCAAAGAATATATATTGAATGTTAATAATCATCTCAATGGGTGAGACTACTGAAGAGTCTCACTTTCCATAATATTTATTTCTGTAATGTTATAATGTTTTATGACAAGCACATACCACCCTTCCTCCTGCCAAAAAAATAATAAAAATAATTACATAAAGATCAGAGACAATAAAAAGAAGAAAAATGCCCCTTATACTAGATAGAACTAAAGAGGTCTATTAGGCTCAAAATGCCTATGGAACTCGGTTTCTTACCAAAAGCTACTGTGACTCAAGTCCTTTGCTTTGACTGAAATCAACCCTGCCATCTTGGCTACAGTTTATTGGATCAGAATCAATGCACAAACTATTACAACCATATGCAGACCAACATCACCCTAGCCATATGGCTAACCAACTTTCTCATGAATAGTGGGAACTCTGTCCAGTCAGAGAGGAGTTTATGCAGAGTAACAGCAAACCAAACTATCATACCTCTCTTGAGGATGTTTATTGCTAAGTACACAAAGAAAAGACAGGTCATTCCAGTTCAGGTGAGAAAACGTCTATAGAACCTAAAGTATTATTCAGTCTCAACTGGGACTCAAGGTGACTCTTTTAAGGCTGATAGGACAACTTCATTCCAAAGTATTTGTCAATAAACCTACACATACACAAACACATACCCCCAGAAAACCAGACAGACAAAAATGTTATCACTTCACAAGTTCAAGAAAATTAGTTGTCAGAGCCTCTCAATGCATCAGCGTTCCCTCAAGAATACAGACAAAAATGATGAAAGAGTAAGAGCCAAATGGAAGAGATAATGTATTTCCAAATTAACTGCAAGTTAGGACTATCAAAGTATGCACCATACATCATTTTATTTCTTTTCCTTTATTTTTTGGCTCTTTTCCAATTACCAAAGGCTGGACATGAAGGAAAGGAGAGATAAAATTCAATGTAATATAATTTGGCTGTGAAAAAGGAGGTTAAAACCAAGAGCAAGAGTGAGATTGTTTCTGAGCAACATGAACTTAAACCAATAAAATAAATACTCCTTTGATAAGACTCATTCTCACCTTTCCTGTATGACAGATCTGTAAGTCCATCACCAGATACTTATTTCATAATCATTTCAGTTTAACTATGGAACAACTCTGGAGTGATAACATGATAAAAGGTTACAACTAACTGAAAATTTTAAATAAATTATAACATAAATCATGACAAAACAAAGACAGAAATCAGTTATTTTTTTCTTCCTCCACTTACTAGTTGTTACACAATGAAGAGTATTTGCCTGGTGCTTAGAATTTAATGCTTCTATGGAAATCACTAGCTGTCCTTCTAGCAATGCTCCCTTTGATACTTCTGCTGTTTCACACTTCCAGCGAATTATTAAATATTTCAGTATCTGAAAAGGGCATAATTCAAAGAAAACAAAACCTTCTTTAGAAATCATGGTAATAACAAACTTGTATGATACAGTTAAATTAATAATTCTCATTTCCAAAAAATATCCTTGCTTGCAAAATGTCAGATTTACATTTGTTCAGAACAAAGCATTGTGTCTAAACAGAAATTGCTAGGGGAGTAAAATTAAAAGAGACAGTGAAATTCAATACAATGTCCAACAAGACAGGAAATGGAGACAAAAAAATTGCTTTATTCAAAGGATAAGTTCATCTGGAAATAATAATTTGGAAAAACTAAGTGGGAGTGTGTTGTTCCTGTTTCTTTCTCTCCCCAAATAAAAGCCAACATTAAGATTATGAATAAGAATGACATCTGCTTATGAATCATCTTTACCTCTCACTAAATCAACACTTCTGTGGGTCAGAATACTAGTTAAGAGCACTGGCTCCAGAGGCAGATGCCTGGGTTTGAATCCCTGATGAGCCATATTCTAGCATATAACTTTAGGCAAGTTACTTAACTTCTCCATACCTCAGCTTCCTCATCTATAAAGATGTGAACAAATCTACTACATGTGGCTACTGCTGAATGTAAGCCAAATAATATGTGCAAAATGCTTAACACATTGCCTAGCACATAGTAAATGCTTAACAAATATTAACTATGATTTCTAATAAACTCATCTGTAGTAAAGACTGCACACAGTACTTTAAGTTGGACAGGTCTCCACGATGTCCTCAAAAAACATTTACTCTTAATGAGACAAATTTAAGGTAAAACATATTGTATTTAATTCTGATTACTATTTATGAAAGTAGACTCATTTCGACACTAAGGTCCCATAGCGGAATTTTTACTACTCCTTTTTTAAAAAGGCAGGGAGATCCTAGTATAAGAATTTGGGAACTAAGATCTTAATTTGTACCAGTTTATAAGGACGGTTTCCATGCATTTCTACAGTCTAACACTTTCCTTCACACATCCTCCGACTTACTGTGCTCCCTGTTAAGATTTTTCCCGCAGTTTCTTTCTCCATAATGAGAGAGCAGTTGGGAAAAGAACACTGGCTTGTGAGTCAGAAGCTCTGGGTTCTATCCTAGCTTCTGTCATCTGTAAAATCTAATTCTCCAACTTTCCTTGATAACAAAGAAGGCAGGAAAACTGGGAGAACTCGAGGTGCCTTCAGATCAATCCGTTATGGCTGGCCTATGATTCTATTTTACCTGTCTAGTATCCCTTACGAGGTCAGTACCTAAGAATTCAATTAGGTAACGACTGTGAAAACACTATAATGAACAAAGGTGGCGAGTTGGTGCCAGGTGTTTAGTCCCACCCTCCGGAGCCGAAGAGACCTCCAGACTGCGGTCTGTGTTAGCTGGATTTGTGAGGACCCCGAACCGCAGCCTTTCATCACCTAGATGCTGTAGGAGCTGGGCCAGGAACCCACTCCACACCTCGGTTGACCCAAGGGCCCGAAACAGCTTTCCCTCGTTCCCATTGTGCACCGGTTGGCTCCGACGCCTCCACCCCACCACGGTCGCCCATTCCCTTCTTTCTGTGCGCCCATCCAGCACCGGGCGGGTCCTCCTGGACTGGCGTCCAGGCTTGAACCTGGGCGCCCACTAAGGTTTGGCAAACACTCAACTTCCCGAGCCTGGGTTTACCCGGCGGTCACGTGGGGGCGGTGCCAGCTTCTCCGCGTGGGCGACCCGGCCGCTCAGCCGACCGCCGCGCCCTCAGCTGAGGAAATACTCCGCACCCAGCAGCCCAAGGGTTTTACCGCCTGAGCGCTCCCACGCCCCACGTCTCATCTGCTCCTCACACCCCTGCGTGGGATAGGCTACCCTTCACCGAATCCTATCATTCCTGAACCTTCATTCTCCCCTTCAGGCAACGCCAATCCCCTCTGCCCAAACTTCGCGACCTCCTCACAAGGCCAGTCTCCTCAAAGTGTCTTTCTCTGCTTTCTGTCCATTCCTGGCATCACCTCGCAGATGGCCGCGGCCGTCCCTTCCATTCCTCGCGGGGAGCAGCAGCGACGGCCACTAGCGGGTCGCCAACCAAGGATTCGACCTTCGACCACCGCCCGCGCCCACGCCCGGCCGCGCGACACTGCCCTTTCCCGCCCGCGCGCGCGACCGCCCCGCCCACCGGCCCGCTGCGCCTGCGCACTCGGCGCCGCCCCGCCCCAAAGCCGCCCCAAAGCCGCCCCAAAGCCGCCCCAAAGCCGCCCCAAAGCCGCCCCAAAGCCGCCCCAAAGCCGCCCCAAGCGGCCACACTATCCGAGACCTGCTCGGAATGGTCCGGAGGGTTCCGCAGCTTCGGCGGCCCGTGGGCGGATGGCGGGGCGGGCCGCGGGGTTAGGGAGACCCCGCAGGCGGCGACCGAGACTGGAGGCGATCAGGAATGAGGCCAGGCTACGACTCCTCCTTCCTCCCGAAAGAACTTTCCCACGGTACCGCGGAGGTGCAGCCCTCAGCTCTCTGCCTCCGCCCAGAGAGGGGCTGCTGGTGCCAGGTGCGGGATCCCAAGCCGGTTTTTGACCCCCAAAGCAGTCTCACCTCCTGTGGGGGCTGCCCCAGGTGCCCCAGGCCAACCTCTGGTTCCTAGACTTCGCAAATTAAAAAACAGTTAAGCCTGAATTTCAGATTTTAAAAAATCAAAATCATACATGTATTATTTGGGACATGTGTATACTAAAAAGATTATTCATTGATCTGAAGTTCAAGACTGGGCGTCTTGTATTTTGTCTGGCAACCTGTCCCAAGCAGGTCCCCAGCTTAATCCCAGGGTGCCTAGCCAGCCCCAGGCAGGATCTGGAAGGGAGCAAGCCCCCTCCCCAGGGATAGGCCCCTTTCCCCACGTTTGACTCTGCATTAAATATGCCAAGGGCAGGAGCTGGCGTTCTTAGTCTCTAGCTAACAGGAGAAGCTCTGGGGTTTTCCAAGAGTGTTCCCAACTGATAGGAAAGTACGAGACTCCAGCTGCTAAACTCTGGACTGTTCAAGGAGAGTGAAAAAGGCTTGAACCCAAACTCATGGTTTGACAGCTGGTTCCTCAGGCATCCAAAAGAAAACTGGTGAGAGAGAGAGTCCTGCCTGGCAAAGAGTTGCCCAAGGAGAAGGGTGGGGCAGGGTGTTGGCTGCTTTCCTTCAGGGAAAATTCTTCCACCCCAGCTCCAAGAAGCCAGGACTAAACAGGACAGGCAGGGAGCTGGCAGGGTGCCTGTCCAGTACACAACCTCGGTGCTACTCCGGAGAACGTGTCTACTGAGACCTGAATCATAGTTTTCTGGATCTTTGCTCTGCACTGTTGACCACCCTCCCCATCTCTGTTGCAAACAGGTAGACCTTTTGGAGAAAGCTGGGTTTTACTTCTGGAAAATTCCTCATAATACCATCTCAGACTTGATAAGAGAGCTGACACATGAGGAATCATTGGAACCTTCCTCTCCCTTTCACTCTCTTCTCTATCTGGTGTTCCCCTTAGGAAGGGGAGTTGCCAAGGAGAAGGGAGCTAACATTGATAACTGCCTACCTGTTGATGGATACCACTGGTTCTTTATGTAAATTTTTTTCACTCTCACGAGTATCTTGTGAGATAATTGTTATCGTTACAATTTGATAGGTGAGAAACCAAGGTGCTGAAGACATCTCTTTGAAGTATTTCCCATGGAGAGTGTTGACTCAGCAGAAAATGCCCCACCTTGAGGATGGCATTGGGAAGGACCAGAGAAGAAACTGCTGCCAACGTAGAAGTACTTCAGATGAGTTGGTTTTGCCGGCTTCCAGCCCTTGTCCTTGGACACAGTGAGCCTCAGGAATGAATACACAGTGGAACACCCAACACCATTCTAGAGGCAGGGGAGGCCTAACAGAGGTGGCCAGGAACACCGCCGCCCTCCCTATCAGATGTAGGCAGGAGTGAGGAAGGGAGCCTGTCACCTGAGGGCCTGCCATCAGGACTTCCATCGCATGAACCATTGTAGTCAGCAAAGTTTGATGCAGGCTTGACGTTTGAGGGACACCTAGTCTGTGTTAAGTGGTCTTCACCTCTCTGTATGTATCTTAAGTCATCCTTCCAACCTCATAAGGGAAGTGTTATCGTTGTTTTTTAAATGATGAAAATGAAGTTCCAAGAAGAGGTTGTATGACCCTGAGTTTGTAAAATGGCAGAGCCAGAACCTGGAATAAAAATCTCTTAACCATTCTCTGCTTCCTCACAGCTGCCCAGTGCATCTCCCAAGTGGATATGACCTACCGGTGTGTCTCAGAGTTCTGGAGTGTGGGAACATTAACCTTACCATGAGAAGCCAACCCCCTAAGACAGTGAACTCCAATACCCTTATCGCCCTACAAACTAAGGCTTGAATGAACCACAGCTCCCACCCTTCTTTCACCCATCAGTGTGTGCCCCCATCCTGTTTGGGGTCCAGTAACTAAAATACTATTGGACTGACTCCACATTATTAAAAGGGTTTTTACTCAGACCCCATGCTCAGAGCAATAGCGTGTTTGAGCCAGAAGGGACTTTAGAGGTTATCACTGATCTTCAACAAATGGAGAAATTTGAGGCCCAAAGAAATTAAATGACCTGTGTAAGGTTAAGGTCACCTTAGTCAACCAGGTCAACCAAGGAGCCTTTAGATGCCGCTCTAAACGTTTTCAGCCCCGACATTCAGGGTCTTATTAGCAGGGTCTTCAGGGGCCAGTTCTCCCCAGTCTTTAGACTGAGTGGCATATTGATTCTGCTTGCATTCCTACACCTCCCTCAGGATTTGGATTATTGTTGTACGCCCACTTTGGGTATCCTGTTTATTCTGAGAAGAAATCCCCTGTCTGGCCCACCTGAAGAGCCCCAAATTGATTCTGACCCAACCCCAAGAGTTTGAGTGGCACCAGAACATCCTAGGGAATGCTACCAGGTGAACAGTGACATTTTAGGGACTGTTGAGCTGTCTTTCCCTTTTGAATGTGCCCTGTGTACAGCATTCCTGGCTGCTTCTTAGGAGCTGCCTTGTTCTCAGGCTCTCCTAGAACATTCAAAGGCCCTGAAGAGATGACCCTAGGAAGTTAGGTGGAAAATATCCCCAAGGTCCCCCTTATTAGGCTGTTGCAAAACTAAGTCCATTTGTGGAGTTTGTTTCCCCCGGGAAACTGAAAAGAAACTGTTTCCCATATAGACAATAGGAAAGGGTTAAACTGCTTCTCTTGGGTCCTGAGCCAAGTCTGTCCCCCACCAGTTCCCATAACCGGGTTTCCTGAAATGGAGCAAGTCCCAGGTGCCTCTCCACTAATCACATCCCTGGAAATGGGGCCAGGAAGCTCAGATTAGCTCATCCCTTCACCTTCTCGAGGCCTTCTCCACCTGGAGCACAGAATCTGGGGCAGCTTCACGACTCACCTCCCTCTGCTTTCCTATCAGGGGTCAGACAGGGATGTTCTCGCAGAGGAATATTAGGTTATGGGGGCACTAGAGGCCACAGGGGTACTGACTTTTGTGCCAATTCTTGAACTGCAGCAAAGGAAAGATTCTCCCCTCAAGACAATACCAATATTCATATAACTAGAGTATTTTCTTCTTCACCTCCATTCCCTATGTTTTCTTCCTCTCTTTAGAATGACTGACTGTGATACTGGGTAGCTTCCTGTTTTTCCTGGCCAACAATCACCCTTTGCACAGAGACTCTTATTTCTCATCCAACCAATAGCAGGTTCTGGGGCCAGCCCACGAGAGAGCATTCTTTTTCTGCTAGTGTCCAGTTTCTTGTCTTCCTAGATAACTAATAAAATCTATATCACCAAGTGCTTCTGCTCTCTGTAATTGGCTTTTTAACTTTCTCTCTAGGCAGGGCTCGCTTTGTCCTGCCAGCTAGTGTCCACCGGAAAGGAAGTATTCTTTGTGGCAGTGAAGACTTGGGAATGGAAACAGCAGTGTAATCTGTTCACATATGGCCAAGTAAATCTATTGATTCAAAGACCAGCTGATCAACTTCATCTGAAAGACAAGCAGGCTGTCTAGGATAAAGATTCGTCTTCTAGAGCTTCATGAGAGAGGGCGCTGGCTCCATGTGGTCAATCTTGGTTCAATCTTTGTATGATTACAGTACTCTAAAGTATTTTTCCAGGAATGTTTGTGTATGAAGTCTTTAAAGCTACTAATATGGAACATTCGTTGAGCTTATTTTTCACTAATCTCTAAAGATGACTTGATTTTCACCCATTTGAGTTTTCAGGCCACTTCTATGTTCTGTTTTCCCAACTTTCATTCTCACCAGTTGAGAAGAGGCTGTGGGAGCAAAAGTCTAAAAGGGTCAGGATGTCTGAATTCTTTTCCCCTTTTACCACATACTTTAGGTGTTATGTTCTAGTTTTCAACAACTAAAATAGGGAAATTCTCCCAGGAATATGGTTAAAATAACATCTGTGAAACAATTTGAGAGTTTTAGAATCTTTAAATTAGAAGGAATCTTAGAAGTCATTCTATCTGGTACCTCCCAACCAGAGGAGCAATATTTTTTCCAATTCATTTCCTTTAACTCCACCCCTCCTCCTGAATAGCCAGCCTCTCTCTACCTCCTTCCTCAACCTCTTCCTGATATCCACAGTAGAGAATTGATCTAGTTTGCATATTTTGTTTATTTAAGATTGGGAAACACCTCCCTAATTTCATGCAGTAGTCATTCCAGCTGCCCTGACAAGTTGGTATCTAGCTTTTACTTGAATTGTTGAGTTTCCTTGAATGGACAAATTTACTTGAATTGTTGGGGAATTTGCCACTTCAAAGGAAACCCATTCCAGATTTGGACAGCCATAGTTTGGTAGAGTTTTTCATTACATTGAACTCAAATCTCCC
The DNA here is from genome assembly GCF_048773025.1 of Camelus bactrianus. Taxonomy (NCBI): domain Eukaryota; kingdom Metazoa; phylum Chordata; class Mammalia; order Artiodactyla; family Camelidae; genus Camelus; species Camelus bactrianus. The sequence goes on from NC_133548.1 coordinate 5,655,242, forward strand.
CCACTTTATCTTTCACGCATTGGTCCTACCTCTGCCCTTTGAAACCACAGAGAATCCATCCAATCCCTTTGTAAAGGGTAGAGGAGAAACCCAGGACTGTTACTACGAACTTGCCACAGGGGTTCAGACCCGGCCTGGATGACTGTATTACAGATCTCCTTTGCTCTATAGACCAGTTATGTTCCTAGAATGTTGTATAAACCCAGTTTTGTGTGAATCAGATCATTTTAAACATACTGGGAAACTGACCGAAAGAAACCCTGTTATCAGTTCTTTCATTAACTGAAGAATCCTTTTGTAATGCAAATAGTCTTCCCAATTAATCTTTTTATCTTTTGCAAAGCTAGACTTTCATATGTTATGTTTTATTTAAGGGAAGATTTGCCTACAAAACAAGTAAAATAATGACAGTAGCAATAGCTAACATTTATTGAGCCCTAAGCTGGCACCAGGTGTGTATTATGTAATTTCTCACCACAACGTCCTTTAAAATGAACCCCTATTTTCAGGAGAAACTGAGGTTTAGAGAAGTTAAATAACTTGTCCAAGATCACGCAATGAGAAAGTGACGGCCCAGAATTTCAACAAGGTCACAAGACTCTGGAACCTTGTGTCTTCACTGCCAGGAAGTTTCAGATGCCAGTAATAGTTGAAATGACCAGCTCCTAGCTATGTGCGACAGCACAAGTAAATCAGGCTATGATACAGAAAACTGACCTGAGAGTTCTGCGGCTTCAAAGATGTACACAGAATCTCCTCTTTTTTGGGTTCTGGCACTATAGGTTTCCTAGCACAACTCACATTTTCCAGTGCAATTTGATCAAGGAACCCCAAAGACATCCCTTCAGCTACTAGTATTAAGCAGATGCTGCCAAAATTTATTTCAAGTATGTGGTTATCATCAGACATTTTTTTCAAGGGAGTCTGTATTCCCAGAAGTTTGTGGTACAAGCTTCTTAGAAAAAAAAATTAATTCATTACTGACAGGTAAAATCAAAAGCACTAAGAATCATGGTTGATCCTCACCTGTTCCTAGGTGGGCTGGAACCATTAAAATGACTTTAGGGCCCAGTTTTTAATGGTGTTTCAGTTTGCAAGTTAAAAATAGTTTGGGAGGGATGATCCATAAATAAGTACTGTTTTGAATCCAAACTGGACAAAGATAAATGGATGTAATACTTCTGTGTCCTCAAATCAGTTCCAGTTTCTCCAATTTAGTCAACAACAGCATGCACTCAAGACATTGTTCAGCTCAGAACACATCCCTCCAGACTCCTAGAACCCCAGACTTTTCTACACTGCATAAGGCAGCTCCAGGTCGGACTCGTCTGTCCTCCGGCCCCTCCTCCAGCCACCCACCATCAGAAGACCCCATTTGACTTAAGACTTTATCTTGGCTCATCTGCAGACTTTTGCTTTTAAATACATACTCATTCTTTGCAAATCATGTCTAAGTTGATGTTACACTAGCCTCCCGGTCCACAGTAGTCTCAGAAAATCAGGTCAGTCCTTGTAAGGCACTGGAGCTCCCCTCGCAAGCCCACATTTCTGACCTTTACTTGTACAGCAGACTTGTTTATAATCTCAAGTCATAGACTTAGATGAAGAAATTTGTAATTTTCTGTATTTCTCAACCTAGCTCTTCAGCTCCCATTTCTAGTAGTGGAAGAAAAATAATAAAACTTGCCAATTCAAGACAACTCAGTCATTTCAAGTTTTAAACTCAGCCTTTTAGGATTCTCCTCTCAACCCCCTTCTCCTCACCATGTCCTAGTTTGGGGTTTATGTCTTATTCTGACATCAGGGAAGGGGCCTCAAGATCAGGTACCATGTTCTGTCTCTCTTGCCTAATTGATAAAGTGCAGCTTCCTCCACTTGGTCTCGACCATTGGGCTGTATCCTCACTGCATCTGCTGCAGAGTTCTCTGGCAAGTGGAACCTCTGGTCCTGGTGTAGACAAAGAGCAGTGATTGCTTCATGGGGACTCGGTGGCTCCCACTTTCACTCTTCCTGGTACATCTGAGCCTCCATCTGGTCCCCGCCTTGGGTCATGTATCCCTTAGCCTCCACTGTGGAGTTCTCACTCCCTCACTCCCTCACTCCATAGCAGTCCCCACAGACACCCAGTTCTCAGCTTTCTCTCTTATCCTCGACTCAGGGGCTGGGCACTGAGGAACTTTTCAAATTTCCTCCAAAGGTCAAGGAGCCAAGGAGACTTGGGCTCAAGGGGTGAGAAGGCTGGGCATGGTGAGGAGATGGAATTTATCTCAGACCTACTTTGCCTACACAGGTGACATTGCCACTTCTGCTCTGTGACAGTTGCCCTTGTTAGCACAGGGTACTTTGAAAGGCTGTGTCTCCTCAGAGTTCCAGGAATGAAATGGAGCATAGGCCCCTTCTGACTGTTGTTTGGTGGTCAGACAGAAAACAAAGCCCCGTAGTTGCATCTAAACTCTCCTGCTCTCCTTCCCCAGTCCTTTTCAGTTCTGCTCCAAGCCCAACAAGGATTATATTTTCTGTGTGGAGGGGGGAAACTCACATGTTCTTCCCAGTTTGACAGTTGATGGCATAAACCCTGAGCTTTCGGTCTATCAGGTTCTGCTTCTTGACATTTAAAAGGAAGCTTCTATACTGACAGGCATATGTAGAATAGATAAACAAGATTACACTGTATAGCACAGGGAAATATATACAAGATCTTGTGGTAGCTCACAGTGAAAAAAAAGTGACAATGAATATATATGTGTTCATGTATAACTGAAAAATTGTGCTCTACATTGGAATTTGACACAACATTGTAAAATGACTATAACTCAATAAAAATGTTAAAAAATAAAATAAAATAAAAGGAAGCTTCTGAAAAAAAAAAAAAACCCTCTCAAGAAGCTAGCTCTTACAATTTAAAAAAAAAAAGAGAAGCTTTCAAGGACATCTTCTCCACAATAGACTTTATAAGGTCTAGTTAAGAGTTCAAAAACCAAGACTTTGAGAGGGAGGGTGTAGCTCAGTGGTAGAGTGCATGCCTGGCATGCACCAGGTCCGAGTTCAATCTCCAGTACCTCCATTAAAATAAATAACTAAATAAACCTAACTACCTCCCCCTACCCTCCCCCCAAATCCTAGACATGTCATTTCACCTGTGAATATTTCAGTAGTCATCTTCAAACATAAGGACTGTATATGTGTGTGTGTGTGTGTGTATATATATATATATATTTTAAAACCTTAAACAAACATTTGTTTCATTAAACAAACAAACAAAAAACACCAAGACTTTCATTCTGATGTTCTGTATTGTCCCTGTGCAGAGGGCAGTACATCTGGAAAGCTCTTGCTGCTGCTTAAGTGATGGGGGACAGACTAAGGGTTAAAGAAATGAAAAACACAGTGTTTGGTATGAAAACATCTAGTTTCATCTGCTCACAACAAGGAATCACCTTCTTTCCCAAGGTCTTTTCTGTTATTCATTGATTTATTACACAGATATCTACATGCCTGTTCTGCCAGGGATAACACTGTGAAATGGATGTCCTCTCTTCCCTCACTGAGCGCACGCTCTAAGAGGGACACAACCAATGGGAAGTGATGATCCAGTAAGGAGTGATGCCAGAAAGCCCCTGTCACAGACTTGGAAGCGACGCCGAAACTGAGAAAAGGCTGAGTAAACTTTAGGTGGATGGAAGAGGAAGATTCTAGCCAAAAGGAATATCAGGTTCAAAATCCCACAAGCATGGGAAAAACTCCAATAGTTTCCTTATGTCTAAGACATAGACTGTCAAAGTGAGGAGTGGTGAGAAATGAAGCTGGAGAGGTAAGCAGGGCATGTAAATTCTGTTAAGAACTTGAGATATGATTCCAAAGGCACTGGGGAGCCACTGAAGGGTTTTCAGCAGAGGAGTGATCTGTTAGATTGTTGTGTTAAAAAGACCACTCCAGCTGAAGAGATGTGGATCAGATGACCCAGGAACAATATGTAGAATGAGAAAAGGGCCTAGAATAAAACATCATCACTGATAATAGCAACAACAGAATTACTTGACAAGCAGAAAAGGAACTTACAAAAGAAACAAAGGAGAGACCACAGGGGTTGAAGGAAAACCAGGAGAGGGTGGCCACCCTAAACCAAAAGAAGAACACTTCAAGAAGCAGACACAATTAGAGTCAACTGCTGCCAAGAGGAACAGTAAGCTAAGCAATTGGAAATTGACACTGTATTTAGCAATAGGATTATTGACAGTTTGTTGGAGGAGGCTTTAGAGGAAAAGTTATATTGTATTGGATCAAATCAATGGCATCAGTGCTCATCTATCCCCTCACTTACCATCTGTCTCTAAACTGATGTCTTCCAAATGTATATCTTCAGTCCAGACCTCCTCTTTGAGCTCCACACCCAGATACAATTGACTACTCAGTATCTCCAAGACCAACAGTCTCTCTATTCAAACCTCATCTCAGCAAATGATACCTCTCTTCTTCCACCTACAGCTAGTAGGTGGCAAAACTTGGTTTTAAACCCAGGAATCTGACTCCAAAATTGATGCTTTTAATGACTCTGCTATACTCCCTCTCTAGCAGAGGGGAAAGAACATCTTAGGAATCAGAAGACGTGGTGTCTCTATCATGAACTAACTTTGTGTGCTCAGGCATTCACTTAAATGTCTGAAGATCAGTTTGCTCATCAATCAGATGAGAATGAGAATGCCTACCTTATGAGTCTTTTAAAAAGATTATGAAATGCTGAAAAGGGTAATTCACTATACACAAGATATCATGCTAATCATGAGACCTAGTATCCTTGTCTTCCTGTTGGGTCACAATCTAAGAAGCTGTTGTGGAGACCCCCGTTTCCCATAGCCTGTTCAGCAGCAGAAGTTTGTCTAATTCTCATGCCATCAGCTTCAACATCGCTGACCAAGTCTCCTTGATGACGAACAGCACACCTTGGTGCTCCCTTCCCCCTGAACACACTCACTACTACCTCTGGGAACAGCTGCAGCTCATGCCCTCACTTCTTTAATTTTGTTGCCCAAAGAAGTGACTGTTGAAAAATACATAGCCTGAATTACAGCAAATGGTGAAGTGCACCCTGGAAGGCCAAGTTTCATTTTGGTGGTAGAATCACTGTTCCAGTTTACAGTGGAATATGGAAAAGAACTTCAAGGTCATCTTTTAGTGCAACCAATTCCCCAACCCTTCTCCCAACCCATTTTATAGACTAGGAAAACTGAGGCCAAGTAGGTGAGATGATACAACTAGTTTGGATTGCTCGTGAGGCATTTTTTTTAACCTTGAAAATGTCTTCAAGTAGGTTTAACACAAATGATTTCACCTTACCAGAATCGTACCTGGAAAGTACTTCAGTTACATATATATTTGTTTCAGTATGTATACCTTTTTGGAAAGGAGCAAAATCCTAAAATGCCGTTACCCATAAATAAATAAAACCTTAAACAAATAATTCACACAAAACCCATTCTTCATATTGTTCTTACTTGGCCATTTCAGGCATTTCCCTGGTAGAAACAGATCCACATCTTCAGGGGCAGTATAACCTAGTGGTTAAATTCAGACTGCTCTGTATAAAGCCCAATCTATTATTACTAGTTTATCTCTGAGCTTAGTTTCCTAGTGTGAGAGAACAGTACCTACCTCTGAGAGCTGGAATGGGGGTGGGGTGGGGTGGGGTCACATGAGATAATGCACTTTTGGCACCTACCTAGCACTCTATAACTTTACTATTTGAGCATAATTCTTTCTTCTCTTAAGCAGATAATTCCCCTTGGTTAATGACCTTAGACCTTAGACCACTCAGATGCTACTAAGCCAAGGAGAAACCCAGCTGTATCAGGCCTAGAAATGTCTGTCCCCACCCCCATTCCCTTTTAAGACAGTGAGTAGGCCGGAATTCTGGTTGATAAATGAGAGGAGCTGAGAAGGAGCTGAGAGGAGCTGCAGTGATGACTGTTCCGAGAATCTGATCTGCGAGGAGACGAATCTCCACATGTGCCATGGAGATGCTTTGGGAAGAAGAGCTGGCCTACCTGCCCGAAGGAGGACCAGACAGAGAAGGAATGGATGAAAGAAATGCTTAAAAGGAGATGGACTGACTGGAGGTGCCCAAGAGGAAAATCTGAAAAGGAAAACAGAGGCTGAATATTGGGAAACCTTCTAGGCGGTGAGTGCCATTAAAGGAAGGATTGCGTGTCCCGGGGATACAGATTTTGGGCGAAAAGCGGAGTAGGGACAAAGGTGGGGTACTCAAACTGCGGATGTATAGCCCCGCAAGCTGTGGGGGGTACCCAGACGGCCCAGGGGTGACCGGGGTCGGCGAGGACCAGAAGGCGGGGCTCTGGGGGCACTCACAGGGAAGGTGGGGGGTCGGGAGCCAGCGGAGGAGCCAACTCCGCATTCGCCCGGGGAAGGTCAGCGACCCCAGGCCAGGGAGCTGTGCGGAGACCCGAGAGGGGCCGCGGTTGCCATGGCGCCGGGCGGGGAGGGGGTGACTCGGGCCCCGCCCCGAGCCCCGCGGGGCCGCCGGTTCCAGATGGTCCCGGGCCTCCCGCGGGAGCCGGCGGCCTGCGGCAGGGGGAGGCTATTGTCCTCCTTCCGCGGCGCCGCAGTCCCGCCGCTCGCGCCCGCGCTCCGCCACGCGCCCCGCCGCCGCCGCCGGCCCCGCGCGCCCCCCGCGCCGCTCGCGCCCCGTGACAGCGCCCGCCCGCCGCCTGCTGTGCGCCCCGCCGCCGCCCGCAACCGCCCGTCGCGGCCGGGCTGCGGGCGCGGCGACGACCAGTGCGCCCCCGCCCGCCTCGCTCCCGCCTGCCCGGCCGGCGCTTCGCACCGAGGTAGGTGCCCGCGCCCTGGCCCGCTTTGTCCCGGCCGGCGGGGCGGCGCTCTTTGTGCAACCGCGTGCGGACGGCGGGGTCGGGGTCAGGGTCTCGGCTGGTCCAGGGATCCGGGGTAGGAAGATGCGGCGCCTGGCGCTCGCTCCTGCCGGTTCCCGGGGACAGGATGGAGAGTCAAGTGCCAGCTACCCAGGTACCCGTGTGCGGGCGGAAGGGGGTCGAGGCTTGCGGGACACGGGCCTTTCCGGAGCCCAGAGAAGAGTCTGGAAGAGTTGGGGCCGACAAACGTGTTAAGGGATCGGGTCGCTGGGCTCGGAGCGTGTCTGACAGCGCCAGCTGTTCGCGTCGCGGAGGCGGACTGGCCGGCGCCGGTCCAGGTGCTGCGGCCGCTCTCGGCGGTCTCTGCGAGCTCCCCGCTCCCTCTCAGGACCTGCCTGGGGCTTCCTCTGAAGCCGGGTGGGCTTCTTCTCATCGCCTCTTCAGTAGCTAGTTCCATGCTCTCCTTTATGTGTGTGTGTGTGAGGGGGACACGGTTGGCTATGGTGACCGGAATACTGGCAGAGGGAAAAGGCAGAATGAAGCCCTTGCGGGTGGTAGGGAAAAGGCGAGGTAAGGTGCCCCGGTGGCCGAGATATGCAGAGGGCTTGGAGTCCGCCGGCACAAGAACCAGCGGGCAAGGCCTCCTCCTGGGGTGTTCCAACTCCAGCACCACAGCCGGCATTTACCATCCACTCTGGCTCGGAACGACTTTACCCCATTAACCCCATGGCATTGCATGCTTGTCTGAGCTGCAGGCTTGCCCCTGTCCTAACCTGCTACATGCTGTCTCCGTAGGTTGTTTCTCAGCTGCCCTCCTCCCCTCCGCCAGCAGCCACAATTCCAGCACTGGAGAGGCACGGGCAGGGTATCCACAAACCGGTTTTCCTTGAAGGTTAAGGGGGCAGAGTGAATTCCAAATATGTGTCTTAGCTCGAGGTGCTGGGCATCCTCCTGACATATTCAGAAGAGGCAAAGATTAGGGGGGAAAGGGTTAATAGGGATCTTAGATTTGTCCCTTAGAGAAACTGATGTAACCCATTGGGTACAGGCTTGGAGGAGGGGCATAGCAAAGGAATGAAAATTAGTCTGAATAATCCTTCCCTGAGCAGAGGATTCTAAGGGAGAAGATCAAACAAAAATTCAGTCCCACTCTTCAGCCCAGTTCCTAAGTTCGTTGGAGGAGAGTTCCTGGTGCTTATTAGGAACACAGCCTTGAGGGGAACAGTTAGGGTTTTGTTTCTCTGTTTTCTGTTTGCCTTGAGTGCATCTTTCCTATGTTGTCTTAGGAACCCTGAGTTTGTTTGTGATTTCTCCTTTTATGTCTCTGCTGGTGCACTCATACTTTGAGTCAAATAAAATTTTTACTTTCCCAAAGTCCCATTTTCTTCTCATCTGTTATTCATCCTGCTGTCATTTGTTGAACTCTGCTTCCCAGTAGCGTCTCTAGTCATATCGTCATCCTTCTGTACATCTGTAATTCGCCTGTGTCCGGCCATCAGCTCTGTTTGTCTCATTAGATCTAGAGTTCACTCCATCTTCATTTCCCGCTCTCATTGCCTGAGGCTTCTGGCTCTTTGTGGGCCTTGGGGTTTCCGAGGGGAAATGGTATTTGAGTTTAGCCTGGGATAGAGCCTAAACAGACCCAGAAGTTAACCTCAGGTTGCACTCACCCCTGAAACTTTGTGTCTTCTCGGTCCTCATAGCTTCCCTAACTAATTCTAACTGCTTCTCATCTTTGGACAGCAGTGGTCCTCAAAGTGTGGTCTCCAGGCCAATAGCTTTAGTGTCATCTGGGAATAGTTTAGAAATGCAATTCCCAGTTCCTACTTTGGATCTCCTGAATCAGAACCCCGGGGCCGGGGATGGGGGCACAGTGCAGAGCCCAGGATTCACGGAAGTTTGAGAATCCCTAATCCTGAACTATAGAACTCAACCCTGAGAGTACTCCAGATGAGGAGCAGAGGGTCTTCTCCGATCCCATTTTCATTCTTTCCTTGTGTTTTTCTCCAGCCCTAAACATACACTGATTTGATGGCCAAAAAAAAAAAAAAAAAAAAAAGAAGAAGAAGAAGAAGAAAAAGAAGTAGAATCTTGGCCCTTTCATTTAATATCTCTTTATTGAATACCTATTGTACTGGGAAAACAGAAACATGAGCAAGACATAGCCCTTGTCCTCAATGGATTTAACGTAGAGCAGGCAGAGAAACACATAAACAACTAACTGTAATACAATGTGATAAGTGCAGTAATAGCTGCATGCTGAAATGCTGCGGGAGCACAGAGGAGGGAATGACCAACTCTCTCCGAGGGAGGTAAAGAATTAATCAGGAGGAGGATGTGGTGAGAGGAGGAATTAGGTACAAGATGGGTTCTAGCCTCGGGGATAGGATTTCTAGCTTTACATGCCAGCTAAACGGAGGAAAGGGGGAGGAGGGGCAGCTGCCCTCGCAGATCGGCACAGGCTGAGGAGACTTTGCATCCAGCAGTGCTTGGATCTAGCAGGACCCCAAGTTTGTAGCTGGCAGGAGTTGGCTTTCTTGTAGCGCGAACAATGTAAGCTACTTGGGCCTGGCCTCCAGGTCAGTGGCTAAGAATAAGGCATTGGTGAAACTGTAATCTGGATTAGCTGCTATACAGCCCTATTTCCAGAGTTCAGGAATCCATGGAGAAGAATAAGGTTGATGATTCTCCAGGACAGAGAGAGACAGGGAGTCATGGGAGTGAGAAGGAAATGAGTATGGAGACCCAGATCATAGTGAGGAATGATATATCAGTGAAAAGAAACCAGAGAAGTATCTATGTAACAAAACTCAGAAAACTACAGGGCTCTGGAGATGGTAGCAGGGAACAGAGGACACAGCATATTGTCCAAAGGCCATGGGGTTGCAGAGCCCCAGTGCTTGAAAACTAAACTCAGAGGCCCTCAGAACCACTGTGCTGAATGACACCAGAAAGCATCATTCAACTATGGGAATAAACTCCTTGGAGCCCCAACATGGTGGCCCTGTGGGGATCTGTGATCCCGGGACAGCAGCGCCATCTTGGCTCCATATCTGTATGATGGTAATTCGGGACACATGTGTGTATATTTCAAATTTGACTTGGCCAAAGAACCATTTAGATGGCTGAATTTTTATTTGGGAGAAGGGGAGTTTCCAGCTTAATATTTTCTCCCCCAAAGTGTAGGATTCCATGGAGAGGCTTTAATACCCAGACTTCACTGGGATGTCTGGGTCCCCTGCCTAGGTCCCAACAGAACCCCTCGGAGGACTAAGTGGGATCACCCAAAAGCAGCCAAAGCAGTACATGTTTAGGTTCTGTGCAGCTTACAAGGGTCCTGAGGACACACAGTAGTTTGGAGATGGGGTCAGACAGTCTCCTTCTTTAAGTTTCTGCTCTTTGTGAAGTACAAAGATATTAAGCAGGGTTTAAAAACCTCAGAGGCCTTTAGTGGCCAAGCAGGTAGCAAAAATGTGTGACATGGCTGGGAAGGAGACAACAGAGAATGGTGGGGCATGTAGAGAAATGGAAAGCACAGGCCCACCTAAAAGAATCCCAAATAAATTCCTTTAAAAACAGCTTATTGGCCATACCCCTTGCGGCTGGCTTTAGTAGGTTTGTGACTCCTGATAAAAGGCAAAGAGGTCATGGAATAGAAGATGGGAGGGCGGGCATTGTACATAGCGGGTTTCGTGGGATGGTCCATGCAAGGAGAATGGGAGTGCTGGAAACATCCATCCCAGAGCTAAGTGTGCTCATGGCTGCTGGGGAGGAAGCCCTAAGATGAAGGACCCAGAGAAGTAGAATTAGAACTGGTCCTGGGGCTTGGACTGCTTCCCTGTCCAGCGGCTGAGAGTATTAGTTGACTCTAGTTCAGGTCACACCTTGCCCACAGCACTCTTTGCTCAGGGTGACTCTGCCCTATAATTTATTTTTATATAAATATTTACAGAGCAGATTCTTTGAATCTGCTGAGGATTAGGGGAAATGATGGATTTTAAACAAGAAAGTAGTCCTCAACTTAGTGGAAGTTAAGCTCTCTCTCCTATTATGAGGAATGAAAAGCCCAAATCTAGGAACCTTAGACCTTAACTCCCTTGCACCTCATTACTGCTACTCCTGGGGAAATCCTTGTGTGTATTTTCTCTTTGGGAGAAAGGGGAGTGGCAAACAGTCTTTGCCTTCACTTGGGTCAAGTTCAACTTCATGGAACCAGTTAATGACAGAAGCGAGGTTCTACCCTGTGCTCCCATGGGAACACACCTCCCTAACCACCCACATCTCATTGCCCAGTCTGTCTTCCTTCCAGAATCAGAGTTAACCATACCTCCTTTCCAGAACCAGAGACTGCCAGGGTCATAGCCGCAACCCTAGGAAGTAGTGCTAACAATTAAAATGTCTTTGTATCTGAGAGGTACTAGGAAAATGAGAAATGCAGAATTTGGGGTTCAGTTACATACCCAGCTCCCTCCATTCCCTTGAGTGGCTGCTAAATTACTCAAGAAATTTGGACAGTAGGGTTTAAAAAAAAAATCCCTAGAAGCTAATCTGAAGCTCGTTTGTTAATTTTGAGAAGGACAGGGCTTGTTTGTGAAACATAAGGTCATAAGTAGTGCTGGCAAACAAATATGGTCCCAGTTTCCCCAGCCTGGGCTCTGGAAGGGAGTAATGGATGCTGATTTCTCCCAGGGAGCTCTAAGGGGCTCCAGGAAGTTCAAGGAACACATAAATGTGTTTAAGAGCTTGTTCCCCAGAGTCAGAAAGAACCTCGCTTCAAAACCCAGCCCTGCTCCTTCCAGCTGCCTTCCAGTGACCTTGAACCATAATTTAACCTTCACAGAGCAACTTCTTCATCTATGAAGTGGAGACGATCAAGGACCCTTGCCCCTCAGAGGGTTGCAGTGAGGTGATGCATGTAAATGACGAGGACACATCACAGCCAACATTTGTTGAACACCTATTAAGTACTTCCTGTCACAAAGAAACAAAAAGGGAAGAGAATCATCGTACTGTGTCCTCCTTTGAACCCCTGAGCTCTTCATCCATACCTACTAACACCACATCAGTCATTCTGGTGTATCATAGGTGCTTCTTGGCTTGAGGGCAGGGTCTGTGTCTTTTCATCTCTAGTTGCTGATGGGGTATCGGACGGAGGCCATCTTGTGTGGAGGAGGAGCTCAGAACAGTGTGTGGAACCAGGAAAGGAAGAACTCTGGTTTATACTCACTGTCACCCAAGGGACCCCACACCTTCCTGCATTGCCCTGGTTCACACACTGCTGTCCTGAGCCACACTGATGGCCATGCCACCTTCAGCCCCCTGCCCCCAGTCCCTCTCTGGCCTGAGGCTCTGGAGCCCTTCCTCTCCTCTGTGTCGCTCTGAGCCACTGCTGCCTTCCTGCCTCACTCCATGTGCCTCTGTTGTGTTGTTGTTTCTCTGCTTCCCCACCATGGCTTCCCCTCTCCCACTGGGGGCTGACTCCTGTTAGTCAAAACAAAAACAAAAACAAAACACAACCTTTGGCCATCCAGGGAGTGGAGCGGATCATCTAGGGCAGGAGGAGAGAAGGTCATGGTGAGTGGTGGGCTCAGTGGCCCCGAGATGCCCCTCACCAGCCTTATTCCCTCTTGCAGGAGCAGGAGGCCACCCACCACCATGAGCAGCACCCTGTCGCCCACAGACTTTGACAGCTTGGAAATCCAGGGCCAGTACAGCGACATCAATAACCGCTGGGACCTGCCTGACTCAGACTGGGACAATGACAGCAGCTCGGCCCGCCTCTTTGAGAGGTCTCGAATCAAGGCCCTGGCAGGTGAGGTCAGGGGAGGGCCAGGGGAAATGCTGAGGATGCTGGGGAGAGAAGCTTGTGGTGAAGAGTCCTTTACCTTCAGGGGAAGACTGACTTTGTTTCTAAGCTGCTGCACTAGAGTGGGAAATCCAGATCACCCTACCTCCCTTCTGGTCCCTGCCCGCAATCCAGAATGTGCCCCAGCTTCCCTCCTCCAAGCACAGAGAAGCTGTGCTGACCCTGGGACTCCTGTTTCCCCTGCACTCAGCTGACTTCCTGGCCTCTGTCCCTGAGTCACGTTCCTTCATTCTTTTGCACTTAGTCTTGCCATTCTGTTTCCACCCATCTCTCCCTTACCTTTCATCCTCCTGTGTCTTCCTTGATTTCTACTGTCATCTCTCACACCTGTTTCTCCCTCCCAGTCCATTATCCTCCACGCTCCCTCCCCACCTGTTCCTTCCACCTGCTGCCTGTTCCTTCCAGTATTTCATCTACCTGTTCCCTGAAGCAGGTTCCCTCCGCCCGTCGCTGGTTTCTGCAGCCACCCATTCTCCCGCGATGCTCTCCACCTACTCAGCCCCTGCCCTCCCCATGGGCTGGGATCTCCCCTTCAGCTCCACCAAGCACAAGCAAACCCGTTCGACGGGCCTCCCTTCGTTCTGGGGAGGAGTTGTCATGGCAACAAGAGTGTGGCTGCCACCTGACACCACCAGCGGCTGGCGTGGGGCTGAGTCACCCACACACCCCAAGGCCACCCACCCTGTTTGATTTCCCTTCTCCATGCCATCCTCGTCTTTCTCACTGACCTGCTGGCCTCCCAGCCCCGTGCAGGGGGAGAGGCCACACCTACTCCCTCCTGAGAGGTAGTGCTCCCAGCTTGCGTGGGGTGGCCTCCTGGAAGAAGGGAGACTCTGAGGGGTGTGATCCCCAAACTTGGCTGAACTTTTCACAGGCTCACCCAAGGATGTTTTCACAAATACAGGTTTTTAAACCCCTTTCTGGACACATTGAATTAGAATCTTTGGATATATGGTCCAGAAATCAGGATTTTTAAGTTCTCCGGGTAATTCTGTTCAGCCAGCCCAACACCAGACTGAGGACCCCCACATGGTGGCCGTTGCTTCTGGGGACCCATTATCATTTTCTCCTTGGGTTCCCTGTCCTGGCTAGGTCTACAGGCTAGCTTGTGAAATACTCATATCACTGCTTCTATGGCTATGAGAAGACGGAAGACATGGGTTAGGGAGAATGTCACCTCTTTGGGGGAAAGTTTCCCTGGTACCCTGATTTTGGATAAAAGTAGCTTCTAGAATGGTCATGATGTCTGTGTGCGCACGACACGTGATACCCAGGACTGTGTGATGTCTGTGCACGTGACACATGCTGTCAGTAGGTGTTCATCTCCACCACTAAACTGGGATCTCCTGAGGAGGCATGGCTGGATGGGCTTTGGCTAGCGCTGCACCTCCCACCAGTAGGTGCCAAATAAATACTGAATGAAGGAAGATGGGAGAGGGGCAAGAGTCGGCTGTCTAAGTGACAAGAGCTGAACCCAAAGAGAGACAGGAAGGGAATCAGGTAGATGTGCCTGGCAGTGGGTGTCCTGGGGGCCTGGCATGGCCTGGCTGAGGAGGACATGGTGGGCCCCATGGCAGGGAAGGAGCTGGAACTGGAGGTAGTGATGGCAAACAAATGAGGAAGGTAACAACACCTATTTCACAGACAAGGGAGGGTAAGCAAACTCCTAGCACAGTGCCTGGCTGGTACTGAGCTGGCTTCACCCCTTCGAGGATTTCCCTCTCCTCTCCGAGTTGAGATCAAAGTCCATGTCCTGAAGGGGGACCTCCCAGAGTCACAGGGAGGGGGCATCCTCATCACACCTTCAGGAGGCAGGACTTTGCTTCGGGGCCCCTCTCTCGGGGTCTTCTGTACTCTTGGGCAACTCGGGGCCTGACCGGCAGGTCTCTAAGGCGCTGGCGGTTCCCTCCTCCGCCCCGCGGGGCCTGGCCCTGCCCCAGCCGGCCAGCTCCGCCCCCCACCCCTCCCCCGTCACTGTCCGACCTGTTTGTCTGGAGCTGCCTCCGTCTCCTCTCGCCGCAGCCAGGTGTGCCCTGCCGACGGGTCGAGGAGCTCAGGGGCTCAGACATCACGTAACTCCTTTTCTCCCTCCTCGAAACTTCCACCAACCTTGAACCACACCCCGTGCCACCCGGGACCCCAGGCTCTCGGGACCCCAGGCTCTCGGGAGAGCGGATCCTTGGCGCCTGCCCCGGCGCGGGCAGAGCATGGACTCTGGGCCCCGGGCGTGTGAGAGGCAGCAGCACCATGAATGGGAACGGAGTGAGCAGGCTGCACGGGCACGGCCTGAACGGGGCCGGCGAGTTTTACTATGAGGCTGTGGAAGGGTCTCAGAACCCCGGGGGCCTCCTGCTCTCGCCGGCCGCCTTCATCAACCCTGCTCAGTACGCCAGCGTGCTGGAAGGACGCTTCAAGCAGCTCCAAGGTGGGCTCCGGCCGGCGGGCGGGCGGGCGAGGGGAGCCGCGCGGGCGGGGCGCCCCGCGGAGAGAGGGGCCGGGGGCCGGGGGCCGGGGCGTGGGAGAGGAGCGGAGCCAAGAACACCGGCGAGCAACTTCTGTGACTCACACGCTTGTGTTGGGGGACTGTGTGCTGGGGAAATAATTACAAGTGGCCGGAAAATGCGTAGATGCCGACAAAGAGGCTTGGACCCCCTGGAGGGGCCGTGGGAGCGGGCGCGGGCGGGACGGCGGCGGAGGCAGGCGAGGAGCGCGGAGGCGGCGGCGAGGCGGGGAGGGAGGGAGGCCCTGGGCGCAGCCTCGCCGAGGCCGCTCACTTTCGGGGGTTTGGGAGGAAGCGCCTGCTGGGGTAGTTGCGGGGGAGGGGGGCAGTGCGCCAGCAGGCAGGGACCTCGGGCTTGTTTGTGCCGCCCTGGGTTTCCGGGTGGGTGTCTAGTGTGTGAGGAGGCTGTGTGTGGAAAGCAGGGAGTGTGGCAAAGGGAGTTGGTGCAGACAGGCTCAGGTATATGTCTGAGCAGGCTGTGTTCACCCGGGCACCCATACTTGGGTAGATTCCTGGGAGTCGCTGTGTTTGTGTGTCTGTGGATGTGGTGATGCCTTGTCAGGTTACACTTTGTCCCCAGCGCTTAGCTTTGCACGTTTTTCTCCTAGCTGCCGCTGTCCCCACGTCTTCCCCTTTTATGCAACCTGTGTGCCAAAATGGCCTCACCCCTGTGTGCCTGGCATCAGGACGGTCACCATCGAGCCAATAGTGGCCAATGATCCGGGCAGTCCCGGGTTCAGGCAGGGACCTGTGGACCCTGAAAGAATGCCCCCAGAGCATCAGGCCATCCAAGCAGTTGTTAGGACTCCGAGGTTGGCCCAGGTACAGGGGTTGGAGGTAAGAAAGACAGGAATAGACATGGGTGTGTCACTATGTTTTATGGGTGAGGTGTGTAGGAATGTGAGATTAAGGGGTGAGTCTTTTCAGCTTCTGAGATACTGGTGCTGAGAAGGACACACAAGTGACTCTTCAGGCCCAGGCCACTTGGATTGGGTCCTTGCCCTGGGCTTCTCTCGGGGGAACTGGCAGAAATCTTAGTGGCTGGAGCAGCTTCCAATGGCCTGAGCCTCTTCCCTCACTTTGTCATTGATAATATTTTTAATTTTTATTTTTTGGCGAAACTTAACAGCATTCTCTCATCAGCAGCTCCCCCTGTGGACCAGGCAGTCAGGCATCTTCCTTTTTTTTTTTTTTTTTTGAGACTGGCACTGAACTCTGCCTGGCTTTCCCCGGCCCCCAACCCGTGTTTTCTGGGCTCACTGTTTTCCCTGTTCCCAACTTTCCCTCTTAGCATTGGAATGTTCGTGTCCTGGGACAGGATCCCTTTGCACCCAGTTGAATGAACCCAGCCCAGAAGGAGAGAGGCCTGTCTTTTCTTTAAATTATGCCAGGAAAGCAAGGTGACTCAGGAGGCCTGCAGCCTCTATAATGCCACATCCTCCTAATGACCACCTGGAAGAGCCGCTGCTGTAATTTAAGTCCACACCCTCTCTTTTGTCCACCATCAAAAGGGAAGAGCCGTACCTCCTGCTGGACCTACCTGAGCAACTCTTGCTCTTTCCTTCCAGTTAGATCTTACCTGTATTACAGCAACTCATCAAGGAGCCATTTTGTGCCAGGCATCTTACACACACTTAATCAACACCATGATCTGTTGAAGGAGAAAGTAATATACCCATTTTGCAGATGAGGAAAGTGAGGCCCTGGTGGATGAACAACTATGTCTCACCACTGTTACATGACAGAACCCTGATCCCAGGTCCCAGACCTTCCCTGCATGTCCCATGCTTCTCGTTTCTTCCATCCTTTCTTCTTAAAGCCTGTTCTCTGTCTCTCATTTTTGTTCTTTACCTTGCTTTTGAGCTCACACCAATTTATTTCCCAGCATTTTAAGTTGTAGGTTTTCCTCTCAGCCATCTTCCTTCCCTTCCCCTTCCCAGACTTCACTTCCCCAGCCCCACCAACTGGGGTTTAGAAGCAGGTGCACTGTCCTTGAAGGGCAGAAATGACCCCCTATTGCCACCACAGATGAGCGAGAAGCTGTGCAGAAGAAAACCTTCACCAAGTGGGTGAACTCGCACCTGGCCCGGGTGACGTGCCGAGTGGGAGACCTGTACAGTGACCTGCGGGATGGACGTAACCTCCTGAGGCTCCTGGAGGTGCTCTCGGGAGAGACACTGGTGAGCAGTGGTCACGAGGGAGGAGGGGGCCTGAGAGACAGTGGTCAAGGGGACGAACTGTGGGAGTCACCTTTAGCGAGAAGAGTGACACCACAGAGCGGAAAATGGTGGCTGCCCTCTGCTCAGAGGATGGTTGCATTTGGAGAGGCTTTGCTGAATGGATTAAGTAGGAGCATTGCTTCATGGAGACAGAAACAGTGGCCCCATTGAAAACCTTTCTTTTCCCACCTTCTCTGGGTGCAATTAATTCCCTTGGGAATCTTAATCTGCCCCAAGCCTCATCTGCAACCTCAGCTTTAGCTCCCTGGGGTGGTCCCTGTGTTCCTGAGGGAGGTCATGGGGAAGGTGTGGGAAGCAGGGCCCCAGGGAAGCCAGGAGGGAAGGAGGAGGAGGCCCGAGGTCCCATGCCTTTGGGTCCCCTGTCCCTTGACAGCCGAAGCCCACAAAGGGCCGTATGCGGATCCACTGCCTGGAGAACGTGGACAAGGCGCTGCAGTTCCTGAAGGAGCAAAAAGTGCACTTGGAAAACATGGGTTCCCACGACATCGTGGACGGGAACCACCGCCTGACCCTCGGGCTGGTCTGGACCATCATCCTTCGATTCCAGGTACCCCGCACAGTGTTCCTTGGAGTGTGCTCTGCACACCAGAGCTGCCGCCCTAGTGGTCGCTGCAAACGTGGAGGGCCTGGAACCTCATACACCAGAGCAGGGCACTCTTCTCACTAGACAGCATGGGGGCCAACGTGGGTGTTGTCAAACTTCTGTGGCAAATTCCCTGTGGCCTGGTCTGTACCAGTCACGTGATGTAGGACCACATGTTGGTGCACGAGGGACTGGAAATTTTACAGAATGCTCCTTCACCATGGAGGGTTTTAGAATTGCATTTGGGGTCTGGTCACTGGCCCACTCCTCTCTCTCAAACCCTGCTTACCTCTCTCAAAAGAATAGCCACCCTCCTCTTTCTTATGCTCTGAGCATAGCCAGTCTGATATCTTAACGCCACCACAACCTTCCTGATTGCCCTGCTCACTCCCTGGGTGTAACCTCCTTTGCTCCTTCCAGCCCTAAGCAGAGCTCCCTCAGCTTCACCTTGGAAACCAGCTCTCAGAAACTGTTCACTTCTCCACCTGCAGTTTCCCACCCACTGCAGGAGCCAGCATCCTTCGCCTCGGGGCACTTCCACTCTTCTGAATTCCCACCCCATTCTGCTGCCTCACATCCCTTTAACCTGAAGTTTTGTGGTCACTAGCCCAGAAGGAAAGGTCCCCAGGCTCTGTCCTTGGGCCCTTATTCTAGGAGTCTAAAGAGAAGTTTCCTGCCATGTATCTCTGAGCATCTCTGGTAACTCCAGAAGCCCCTGTTCAGGGAGTGAGGGCTTTCCATCCTTCCTTCCTTCTTAGATCCAAGACATAAGTGTGGAAACAGAAGACAACAAGGAGAAGAAGTCAGCCAAGGATGCCCTGCTGCTCTGGTGTCAGATGAAGACCGCCGGGTAAGGCTGCCCAGGGAGCATAGCCTTGGAGGGTTGGATGCACTGAGGCTGTGCGGTAAAGGAAGGATGGGCATCAGGAACTGCCAGCTGGGGAATCTGTCCTCGAGGCCCAGACCGAGGTGGCCCTGCTCACTGTTTTCCCCGGTCTCGGCTTATAGGTACCCCAATGTCAATGTGCACAACTTCACCACCAGCTGGAGAGATGGACTGGCCTTCAATGCCATCGTGCATAAACACCGGTGAGAAGACGGGGCTTGCGAGCCTGTCTGAGCTGCTGGATGGGCTGATGACCCAGGGGCCCACCCACACGTAGACAAAGCAGGGAGATGAACTGAGCTACACGCAGTTACAAGGAATGAACGTTCAGAGGAGAGCCAGGATGTGGGGGTGCCTTCTGCACCGAGGGCTTGTGATGGAAGCTAGGGGGCTGGGAGCAGCAGGTGTGGGGAGTTGGGGAATTAGGGATAAAGATAGGGGTGGCTTAGCTCTTCCTCTTTAGGATCTCGTGTCCTCTTGATACTGTCTGTATTTCCTCCCTACCCAGGCCAGACCTGCTGGATTTTGAGTCCCTGAAGAAGTGTAATGCACACTACAATCTGCAGAACGCTTTCAATCTAGCTGAGAAGGAGCTGGGACTTACAAAGCTGCTGGATCCTGAAGGTGGGGCGAGATTTGTAAAAAGAGAGGCTGTAGGGTAGAGACAGACTGTAGATGAGTGGGTGCTAGGGGCTGAGGGCGGGAAGAAGGGGAAGAAACTGCTGATGGTTATGGGGTTTCTTCGGGGGTGCTGAAAATGTTCTGGAATTAGATTATGGTGACTGTTGCACAATCTTGTGAAAATACTAAAAACCACTGACGAGCATACTTAAAAAGGGCGAATTTTGTAGCATGAAAATTGTATCTCATAGGAAGAAAGGCAGTCCTGTAGCAGAAAAGAGCCCTGGGGTATGGTTCCTCTACGGAGCAGCTCTGGGACATACAGCCAGTTTCCTCATCTCTCAAATGAGATGATTGATCTACATTGTCTCTGAGGGCCCTTCTTATTCCAAAATTCTGTGATTCTAAATTAGGCTACATGATCTTGAGGTCTCACCGAGCACTGGCCTTATGGCCAGCTGACCCTGCTGGTTGGCCCCTGTGGTTCTGACCTAACACTGATGAGACTGGTAACTGTCACTGGGCTCTTGTTCTGTACCTGGCACTGCACTTGACATGCTCTAATTAATTTAATTCTCACAACACCCCCTGGAAATCAGTATCATTATTATGCTCTGTTTATGGAAGAGAAGCCAGGGGTCTATAACGATTAAGTGACTTCCACAAGGTCATTCAGTGGGTGGGGTTGAGATTCAAATTCAGGCAGCCTGGCTGCAGAGCCTGTTTCTGCAGCCACCGCTCAGGGAGAACAGAGAACAGTCAGGGTGCAGCCAGAAAAGGGAAGGACAGAAGGGCCGAGTGACTTCCTTGCTGGAAAGGCTCCTTTGGAAGCCCCCTGGGCAGATTTGAGTCTTGGTTATTCTCTCGCTTTTTGCTGTCCCACCAGTAGACCCATTTCCCGTGCCCTTTTAGTCCAGAAAGACAAGCATCAGCTACCTAGAGATGGCAGTAGGCCAAATACAAGGTCCTTTGGAGAGATTTGAGAAGCACAGCTATGATAAGGAAACATTTAAGTAAAGCTAAGTAACCTGTACCTCTCTGAGATTATTTCCATGGCTCCTGCCTGCCTGTGGGTTGTCAGAGGGGGTCAGGAGGGCTTCTGGTCTCATAGTCTTCCCTTTAGGTAGGATACAATCTGGCCTAATTAAGAGAACCCAGGGACTGCAAGTCATAGTCAGCCTTGGTGTCCTTGTGGTAGAAGTTAATTTGGCTTGAAAGACACTCACCTCCTGGGCCCACAGCTGAACTTTGGGACTGAAGTCAGAAATAGACATGACCGTGCCCTAAGGTGGTCCTAAAAACTGGCCTCTGTCCCTGCTGCCATGGCTTCCTGGGCCCATCCCTCCAAACATTCTGGGTTCAGGAGGCCTCATTCATTCCTTCTGTCTTAATGCCCCTAAGTTGGATGACTTCGTGGACATCTTTCCAGCCTATAAGTCCATCCCCAAATGAGAATGCTGTTTCCTTTCTTGTCTCTCTTCCTCCAAACAACTAGTTTTGGTCTTTATTAGAAACATTGGGTAAAAGCCTCCTTGGGCTTCTGGGTTTTTTATTCTGCTTATTTCTAGGAGGAAAAAAAAAAAGGCTTAGCTTTTCATACCCTTTTAGTCCAAACAGTTTGTCATTTTGCTCTGAAGGGAGCTGGAAAGATGTCTGTCAGCTTTGGAGGGCTGGGAGGGCCATGGGGTTGGGGTAAGTGATTCAAGTTGGGGGTGTACTTCTGGGAGGCCGGTTTCTCATCTCTGCCTGACCTGGATGGCCCTTTTTCTCAGATGTGAATGTGGACCAACCAGATGAAAAGTCAATTATTACCTATGTGGCTACTTACTACCACTATTTCTCCAAGATGAAGGCCCTAGCCGTGGAAGGCAAAAGGATTGGCAAGGTACTGTCCATCACAGGGGCCTGGCCTAGGCGTCTTACTCCCCGAAAGCAAGAGCAGGGGAGGACTGGGTCAAGGAGCCCATGAGCGGGAAGCCCACATCACTGTCCCACAGGTGCTGGACCACGCCATGGAGGCAGAACGCCTGGTGGAGAAGTATGAGTCCTTGGCCTCAGAGCTGCTGCAGTGGATCGAGCAAACGATTGTGACCCTCAATGACCGGCAGCTGGCCAACTCCCTGAGTGGGGTCCAGAACCAGCTACAGTCCTTCAATTCCTACCGCACTGTGGAGAAGCCACCCAAGTAGGTGTCCCTGGGCCACACCCCATCATATCCCATCCGCCCTGAGCTGTGCTCACACACGAGGAAGCCTAAACTAAGGCAGCCTTTTGGGAGGGAAATTTGGCAGCACATAAACTCAGCGGAGACTCATTTCCCCCAGCTCAGAGCACCAGAAGCAGTTCCAAAATATATTTTTCAAATGATTATCCGTTACAAGAAATTATGCTGTGGAAATGACTGCTATGGTATGTAGAGCTGGTGCAATCCACTCAGATGAAGTTTGGTTGGGTCCCCTTAAGCGAGGAACCCAATCCCAGCCTAAGGACGGGGAATTGGACCCGACAGGCAGGTCGTCACTGGCAACACAGGTATGTGGCTGGTGACTTGCTCTCTGCACAGGTTCTTATCACTCATGCATTTTAGCAATTGACTGTTGAAGTATGGAGCTGCTGTTAGGCGTTTCTATACAGTACGCGCTAAAGCTTCTGTACATTTGGGGCCTTCTAGGAGGCCCAGTGGCTGGGACCCTCATGCCCCCAGCAGCCCAGAATTCCCCTAAATGGGAACCCCCTTGACCACCAACCCCCCCCCGTCCACGTAATGTTAAATCATGCACACCCTTCTAATCTTCCCTATTTATTTCCCAGGCCTGCCTGGCCACAGATTTCTGCAAGACAGAGTTGAAAACAAACAAACAAACAAAAACTTCTATACTTTTGTTATTGAGCTCTTTTGCAGTTAATATGTTTCGTCTCCAAAACTAATATTAATCCAGAAAACATCTGTCCCTGGGCATTCCAAGGAATGATTTGAAGTGTGCCCTTTAACCCAGAAAGTCCTCTTCTGGGCATTGAACAAGGATGTAGCTTCAAGGATGTTCACTAATGTACTAATGTGACCTTTGTAAAGGAGAAATAAGTCATGGGAGGGACAGTCACTGAAAATAATGTCAAAGAAATGCCTTTATTGACCTGAAAAGATGTTCGTGAAAAATGTGTTATGAGATAGTTACTTGTGGACGATAAGAGCAAAGGGTTAAGCATCCAGGTTCAAAGAACCAGAGTTCAAAACTGGCTCTGCCACCTAGCCGTTGTGAGCTTTGGGCAACTTACTAAGCCTTTCTGTGCCTCGGTTTTCTCATCCTTGAAAATGGGGGTAGTAAGAGAATAACAGAGCTGAACAAGCGAATGCACGCAGATCCCTGAGAACAGGGCCTGGCTTACAGTGGGTGAGCGAGTCCTTGACGAATGTTAGCCACAGTTACGGTATGATCGCATCTGTGTAGAGCAGAAATGCAGTTGCCTGCCCGAGGGTGACGGTGGTCGTTTCTGTGTAATTTTCAGTTGTTTTAAAATTAGATTCTTTTTCAACATAATTTGCCAGTATTTTCTGGCTTTCACACAAAGAGCATGTGCTGCTTTTACAAGAAGAAAAGCAACACACAGCACTTCAATTTGAAACTTGAAGCCTGCCTTTGACCCTAACTGGACCTGGCCTCCTGCCTCAGGTTCACCGAGAAAGGGAACTTGGAAGTGCTGCTCTTCACCATCCAGAGCAAGCTGCGGGCCAACAACCAGAAGGTCTACACGCCCCGCGAGGGCCGCCTCATCTCCGACATCAACAAGGTCCACAGCCTCCCTTCCATCCCCTAGGTCACCCACCCCCAGCACCAGCCCCTACCGTCCCTGCTGGAACCCTCGGCCCAGCTGCCTGCACTGTCCCTGGTGCAGATGTGACTCACCTGTCCTCTGCTGCGTTCTGCACACCCGCCTCCTCCCCACTCTGTCTCTCCATGCAAATTATACCCCAGTGCATCTTGTTCAGCCTGTCCCCAGCTCACTCTCCCTGCTTTTATTTTAGTTTTTTAACAGACAACATAAGATTGATCAAAGTAATGTGATTCACCCCCAGTCCCACCACCACAGACAAATCCAGTGATTTCCATTGTTCCCTGTCTCCCTCCCATCTTTGTCCACTAGCAGACATTGTTTCCACGTGGCTCAGTGGTGCTCACGCCGCCCCTGCTCCTCACGCTTCCCTGTACAGGCGTCACGTGGCTCAGTGGTGCTCACGCCGCCCCTGCTCCTCACACTTCCCTGCACAGGAGTCTAACCGCATTCCACAGACCCACTAGACCAAGCTTCCCTGAGACTCACCCTGTGCCCCCAGCCTTGGTGACCCCTCCCCACCCTCACTTCCTTTAGCACTAATCCTGCCTCCACCTCACAGGCCTGGGAGCGGCTGGAGAAAGCCGAGCATGAGCGCGAGCTGGCCCTGCGCACAGAGCTGATCCGCCAGGAGAAGCTGGAGCAGCTGGCTGCCCGTTTTGATCGCAAGGCTGCCATGCGGGAGACCTGGCTTAGTGAGAACCAGCGCCTTGTGTCCCAGGTAGAACGGGGCCGGGGGGCTCCTGGCCTGCCCAGGCAGATCTGGAGAAATGGGAAAGAAACAGTGGTGGATAAGGAATCCTGCAATATTGGTAGCGAATGAAATGAGAAATCTACCACGCAGACAAGAAGACCAAGAACCCAGGAACCGGGGGCCAGAGGCTTGAACAGGAGAAAGGGTTGGTGAGATGGGATGGGATGGGATAGAGAGGAAACTTAGAGCCACTGGAGTTGGCATCTTACAGCAGGATGCTCTGGGTGAGGGTGGGCAGAGGGGTGAGCAGAGGGATGCTCCTGAGCTCCCAAACCTCCCCTTCCTGTCCCCCACCCCAGGACAACTTTGGGCTGGAGCTGGCGGCAGTGGAGGCAGCGGTGCGGAAGCACGAAGCCATCGAGACAGACATCGTGGCCTATAGCGGCCGGGTGCAGGCGGTGGACGCCGTGGCCGCAGAGCTGGCCGCTGAGCGCTACCACGACATCAAGCGCATTGCTGCGCGGCAGCACAATGTGGCGCGGCTCTGGGACTTCTTGCGGCAGATGGTGGCCGCCCGGCGGGAGAGGCTCCTCCTCAACCTAGAGCTGCAGAAGGTGTTTCAGGACCTGCTCTACCTCATGGACTGGATGGAAGAGATGAAGGTACCAGTAGATGTGGGTGGTAGGGTTGAGCTGATTGGGACCCTGGAGTTATGACTGGGGTATGTTAGCGCTTCTGATCAGCTGATCTTTGTAGAGTGTGTACCCATCCAGGGCCCTGTCCCCAGTTTAGATGAACAGAGCAAACAGACCCCTGTCCTCATGGGCCATTCCAGTGGAAGGAGATCGATGATAAAACTGTTGGCCTGTCAATAAACAGCATAGCGAGGGTGAGGGGCATGAAACCTACAAGGAAACGGAAACAGGCCTTGTGATGGAGTGGTCTGGGAAGGGCTGTCTGAAAAATGCCATTTAAGCTGAGAGCAGAATGTCCCAATGAGCCAGCACAGGGAAATCTGAGGAGAGAACGTTCCAGGCAGAAGGAACAGCTAGGCAGAGGCCCTTGGCCTGCTCACAGCAGCATGTTCCAGATGAGAAGGAAGGCCAGCAGGACTAAGAACAGGGAGGGGACAGGGGACGAGGTAAGGGTAGAAGCAGCCAGCTCACTTAGGGCTTACAGGCCTGGTCAAGGAGTTTAGATTTTATTCTGAGTAACGTGGAGCACTGAAAGTGATTAGAAGGTTTTGAAAAGGGGAGAGATGTGATTCTGCGTTTTTATATTTTTAAAATGTCACTTTGACTGCTATTTGAAGAAGGGCTGTGGGCAGCCGGAGTGGGAGCCGAGAGACCAATCGGAGGCTGCTGCAGTGATCTAGGCGAGAGATAGGTATATGGTTAGGGCTAGAGACATGCTGAAGATTGCTGGGGTGCTGGGGACTGAGCTATGACCATAGGAGGGTGGCGATAATTCTGGGCCTGAGAAGATGAGTCAGAGCAGAAATTCCAGAAGCTGGATTTAGTAAGAAAGTTGTTCCACAGAAGGGGAGTTGAGTACAAAGAGACCAGGATGCCAGGACAGAACTGGAGTGTCCCTCTGTGTGTGTGACAGATGGGAACAGGTGTGCTCACCTGTGTGTGACACCTGGAGCTGACCAAGGAGGCTCTGATGTGTGGTTGGTTTGGGAAGATGTGGCGAGGTTAGCACATGTTTGCGGCGGGGCAAGAGGTCTGGCTGGGAGGGAACCAGGCGGCTCTCAGACAGGCATCGGCATGCCGCATGTCCCTGGCAGGGCCGGCTGCAGTCCCAGGACCTGGGCAAGCATCTGGCTGGAGTGGAGGACCTGCTGCAGCTGCATGAGCTGGTGGAAGCAGACATTGCCGTGCAGGCTGAGAGGGTGCGGGCTGTCAGTGCCTCAGCGCTGCGCTTCTGTGACCCAGGAAAAGGTGAAAACTGGGGGAAGGAACTGGAAAGGAGGTGGGGGTATTGGCTGGCAAGGAGAACATTAAAAGCTGAAACAGCAAGACTGGGAAAACCTGGGGACAGGAAGGATGATGGGTGGCAGCTAGTCAAGGAGGCCTAGAAGAGTGGGGTGGTGGGGGGCAGTGGCGGACTGGCTACAGCTCTCGACCCTCTGGTGTGACTTTTTCAGAGTACAAACCGTGCGACCCCCAGCTGGTGTCTGAGCGAGTGGCCGCCCTGGAGCAGAGCTATGAGTCACTGTGCGAGTTGGCAGCGGCTCGGCGGGCCCGCCTGGAGGAGTCCCGGCGACTCTGGCGGTTCCTCTGGGAGGTGGGCGAGGCTGAGGCCTGGGTGCGGGAGCAGCAGCACCTGCTGGCCTCAGCGGACACCGGCCGGGACCTGACGGGCGTCCTCCGCCTGCTCAACAAGCATACGGCCCTGCGAGGCGAGATGAGCGGCCGGCTGGGGCCCCTGAAGCTAACCCTGGAGCAGGGCCAGCAGCTAGTTGCCGAGGGCCACCCTGGGGCAGGCCAGGCGGCCGCCCGGGCAGCTGAGCTCCAAGCCCAGTGGGAGCGGCTGGAGGCCCTGGCGGAGGAGCGTGCCCAGCGGCTCACCCAGGCTGCCAGCCTCTACCAGTTCCAGGCAGATGCAAACGACATGGAAGCCTGGCTGGTGGACGCACTGCGCCTGGTGTCCAGCCCCGAGCTGGGGCACGACGAATTCTCCACGCAGGCCCTGGCCCGGCAGCATCGGGCCCTGGAGGAAGAGATCCGAGCCCACCGGCCAACCCTGGACACCCTGAGGGAGCAGGCCGCCGCCCTGCCTCCTGTGCTGAGCCGCACACCCGAGGTGCAGGGCCGGGTGCCCAGCCTGGAGCGGCACTATGAGGAGCTGCGGGCCCGGGCCGGCGAGCGCGCACGTACCCTGGAGGCGGCCCTGGCGCGCTACACCATGCTCAGTGAGGCCGGGGCCTGCGGGCTCTGGGTGGAGGAGAAGGAGCAGTGGCTCAATGGGCTCGCCCTGCCGGAGCGCCTGGAGGACCTGGAGGTCGTGCAGCAAAGGTAGGCCCCCTGCATGCTTCCTCCGGCGTGGCCTTGTGAGTTGGGGGTCAGTGTTGAGGGTAGCGATCCTGCCCTAAACTGCCCGCTCATGCTGTACCTCTTTGAGTCTTAACCAGTCGTCTAATGTTTTAATGAAAAATGTTAAACATACTCAGACATAGAAACATTATGCAACAGATTCCTATACACCCATCCCCCAGGTTCAGTAGTTATCAATGTCTTGCTCTATTTGATAAATTTTCCTTTTCAAAAGCAAATCCCCAATATTAACATGTCACCTCTATATTCCCCAGGAATGTAGAAATTTGAAATATAAGTAAATTACTTTTTAGTTGTGTGTGCAGGCTTAAAATGGCTAAGGATTTGAAGTTATAAACCTTTTAGACAGAGACACTGATTACCCTCTCATGAAGTAGCTTATTTACAGAATAATAAACCTTAAAATAATTTTAAAAGGACGTTTTCCGTGTAGAACCATGATACCATTATCACATAAAACAAAATTAGCAATTTCTTGATATCATCTACTACTCAGTCTATAGTCAGATTTCCTGTTGGTTTTAAAAAATGTAATTAGTAATTAAAGGTTTTTTTTTTAAGTTTTTAAGATACCTCATAACAGGAGTTGGGAAACTACAACCCCTGTGCCAAATCCAGTCTCTGACTGTTTTTGTAAATGAAGCTCTATTGGAACATAGCCACTCCCATTCATTTGCATATCAGCCCCCTGGCTGCTTTTGCTCTAGAACAATAGGGCTGAATACTTACAGTAAAGACCTTATGACTCAAAAAGCCTAAAATATTTACTATGTGGCCCTTTACAGAAAGCATTTGCAGACTTTGCCCTATGAGAATATAAAATGTTCCTGAGGGAAGTTATGCTTCACATCTTCATCACTTAAATTGTTTTGGTTAGCAGTTCATTTTTTAGCACATATCAGTAAAGTGGGACCCAGGTAGGCAGCTAAGGGGTAAGACCCAGGAGGAACAAGGGAGCTTCTGATGAAGGGTGAGGCCCTGTACCAGGGATTAGGTTTGACTTGTTGTCCAGATGTCCCTGACCTTCAATTTTCACCAAGTTTTTGGACAACTCCAGAGATGACAGTTTTTCTACTTGTTTCGGGGAGG
This sequence comes from Camelus bactrianus, assembly GCF_048773025.1. Taxonomy (NCBI): domain Eukaryota; kingdom Metazoa; phylum Chordata; class Mammalia; order Artiodactyla; family Camelidae; genus Camelus; species Camelus bactrianus. The sequence continues at coordinate 5,683,492 of NC_133548.1, forward strand.
GGTGGGTGGAATGGGTGCTCCTCCTTGACCCAGAGATGCTGTGAATCTCGTAGGGAAGAGGTGCAGGGCCTCCTATAAATATGCCTCATGTTGATGGAGAGGAGTTCTCGTGGGCATCTGAGGGAGGTGGACCAGAGCACCCGTGCCTCCCACCGCTCATGGCCAGCTCTTCCACCCCCTCAGGTTTGAGACCCTGGAGCCTGAAATGAACGCCCTAGCAGCACGAATTACTGCCGTGAATGACATTGCAGAGCAGTTGCTGAAGGCCAACCCCCCGGGGAAGGACAGCATTGTCAACACCCAGAAGCAGCTCAACCACAGGTGGGGTGGGGATGGCAGGACTAGGGAAGTGAGAAAGGATTCAGCAGACACGTGGCAGCTGGAAGAGAGTCCTGTAGGGCATGAAACAGAGGCTATAAATGAAGAGGGAAAGCCATCTGGAATATGAGGGATGGGGGTGATGAAAGAGATGGAAAGGGGTAAAGTTCACCTGAAGAGGCTGGTGGCTGGGCAAGAAGCAGGCAAGAAGGAATCAGGGCAGGATGAGTGGGGAGCAGCCTCTCTATAAACAGCAGAAGCAGGTGGGAGAATATACCAAGGGAGAGCGAAGCGAGAAGCAGCTTCCAAATACACCCAGACAGGGCAGGGAGGCCGAGCAGCTCCAGACACTCCCTCTGCTTGCAGGTGGCAGCAGTTTCGGTCCCTGGCGGATGGCAAGAAGGCAGCTCTGACGTCAGCCCTGAGCATCCAGAACTACCACCTAGAGTGCACAGAGACCCAGGCCTGGATGAGAGAAAAGACCAAGGTCATCGAGTCCACCCAGGGCCTGGGCAATGACCTGGCTGGGGTGCTGGCGCTGCAGCGTAAGCTGGCTGGCACCGAGCGGGACCTGGAGGCCATCGCTGCCCGGGTGGGTGAGCTGACCCGGGAGGCAAATGCTCTGGCTGCTGGCCACCCCGGCCAAGCCCCTGCCATCAACGCCCGGCTGGGAGAGGTGCAAGCTGGCTGGGAGGACCTCAGGGCCACCATGCGGCGTCGAGAGGAGTCGCTGGGCGAGGCGAGGCGGCTGCAGGACTTCCTGCGCAGCTTGGATGACTTCCAGGCCTGGCTCAGTCGCACGCAGACCTCTGTGGCCTCTGAAGAAGGGCCAGCCACTCTGCCTGAGGCAGAGGCCCTCCTGGCCCAACATGCAGCCCTGCGGGGAGAGGTGGAGCGGGCCCAGAGCGAGTACAGCCGGCTGCGGGCCGTGGGTGAGGAGGTGACCCGCGACCAGGCTGATCCGCAGTGCCTCTTCCTCAGGCAGCGACTGGAAGCCCTGGGAACCGGCTGGGAGGAGCTGGGCCGCATGTGGGAGAGCCGGCAAGGCCGTCTGGCCCAGGCCCATGGCTTCCAGGGGTTCCTGCGGGATGCTCGCCAGGCCGAGGGTGTGCTCAGCAGCCAGGTAAGAGTCTCGGAGGGAAACAGGGACCAGGGGAATGCGGAGTGGTGGATGGGGAGGAAAATGGAAAATGGTAGCAGGTAGAGTAGGTGAGAAACAGGACGGGCAGGGAGAACATATTAAAAAAAACACATGGGAGTGAGGAAAAAAGATGTAACTGTAACTCACCAAAACTGACTTAAGAAGAAATAGAAAACCTGGCTTGTCATATAACTATTAAGGAAATGTAATCAGTAGATATAAATAAGAGAGAACAGGATTTGGAGTATTACTGGCCTCCAGCCCAGCTCCCTTCTAACTTCCCGAGACATCCGCATAAGCAGGCACCATCCCTCCATCTTCAGAGCCAGACGGTCTCCCTGCTCCTCCCTGGTTGGCCTCCCTGTCTCAGGTGGGCCCTTGTGTAGGCTCCTTCTGAGAGCCTGAGAAGTGAGCTCGGTACTTTCTCTCCCACACAGGAATATGTTTTGTCTCACACGGAGATGCCAGGGACACTCCAGGCTGCTGATGCCGCCATAAAAAAACTGGAAGACTTTATGAGCACCATGGAGGCCAACGGTGAGCGGATCCGTGGGCTCCTGGAAGCCGCGCGCCAGCTGGTGTCCGAAGGCAACATCCATGCTGAGAAGATCCAGGAGAAGGCAGACTCCATTGAGAGGAGGTATGATGAAGCCAGTGGGCACTTGAGGGGCCCTGAAGGGAAACCAGCGAGAACAGGATGGCCTCACATATGGGAACATGGCACTTAGACTGACTAAGTAGAGGAGGAAGAACCAAGTAGCCGGGAGGGACTAAGCCACGGGTGGGAAGCTCTGCCTCCCCGACACTGGGACGAAATGAAGTCTCCTCGGGTAGCTGGCTGCTGGACATCAGGATTCCCGCGTGGTCTTGCAGCCCCACGGCAGGTATTGTCCCTGTAGGGGAGAACTGAAGGCTTCCAGGTCAGTTAGAGGGTCACAGCCCTTTCCCAGCAAGCTCAAGGGTTTCACAAGGGACTGTCACTACAGACACAGGAAGAATCAAGATGCAGTGCAGCAGCTTTTGGGCCGTCTTCGGGACAACCGAGAGCAGCAGCATTTCTTACAAGATTGTCAAGAGGTGACGCTCTCAGTCCCCCACATCCCCTCTGACACCCCCAAGCCATCGGTCTCCCACAGGGCCCTCTCTCTCTGAGCCGACAATCAGTCCATCTCAGTGTTGCCTGAGCACGTGAACCCCTGCATGGCTTCTCCCCACGTCCACCACCTCTCCCGGCCCACCCTGGTCTCCTTCCTGCCTCACACTCCCCTCCGTCCCTCCCTCTGAAACATTAACGTTCTCTGCCCTTCTCCATCCCTGCTCTGTGCTCGGTCCAGCTGAAACTCTGGATTGACGAGAAGATGCTGACGGCCCAGGATGTGTCCTATGATGAGGCCCGCAACCTGCACACCAAGTGGCAGAAGCACCAGGCGTTCATGGCTGAGCTGGCCGCCAACAAAGACTGGCTGGACAAGGTGGACAAGGTAAGTGATGCAACAGGAGTGGCAGGAAGAGAGCCTTTGGGACCTTCTCCTGGCGGGGTCGCAGCTGCAGTGCCGGGGAGGGTCCTGGGTCAGGATCTGGCTCTTTCAGGGTGAGAGATCATGGAGCCCTTGGTGCCAAACCTCCAAGGTGGAAAGTAATGGTCCACGGAACAAATGCCTTAGGTCTTTGGGCCAGTGACCCAGAACTTTGAGAAAGGACAAATTAGTCAGCAGCCAAACTACAGCTTTGGGTCAACATGATAACTATTCCTGGGTCCAGAGCAGGACGATGTCTTCAGCAGGGTCAGCAAACTTCTGTAAAGGGCCAGATGGTAACTGTTTTAGGCTGTGCGGGCCATGCAGTTTCTGCTGCTACTACTCAACTCTGCCAGCGTCATGCAAATGCAGCCATAGGGAATACATAAACGAATGAGTGTAGCTGGGTTCCAATAAATCTTTATTTATAAAAACAGGTGCTGGGCCAGATTTGGCCCTCTGGCCAGTTTGCCAACCTTGCTTTTGAGTCTCGCTTTCCTGGTTCTTAGACTCCCACCCAGCTCTTCCTCAAGAGCTGAGCACAGGTAGAACTTAATTTCTACTCAGCAAGTATTCCCAGACAGCATTCTGTGAGCTCAGCTCTCTGCTAGGTGTTGCAAGGTATATAAAAGACACTTTCCTTCCTTCAAGGGCAGCATGGTTGGGAAGAGGAAGAGACCAGCAGGTATGCAGCTTTTCCATTTGTTCAGCAAATACTTACTTGGTGCTACTATATGCAAAGCTTCGTGTTAGGCACTGAGTGGGGAACGAAGGTGATTCCATCATGGGCTCCACCCTGGAGGAATGCCCAGGATATGAGACATGTACACAGCTAAACTCGATCCAAATCAGAATATAACGAGTGTGGTAAGAGAGAGCCCAATAAAGCCTGGGCACTAAGGAGTGAGGAGATGTGGGCATCTGAGAAGCAGGGGCCTCCAGGCCAGTCCAGGAAGGACGAGTAGAATTGGGACAGGTGGAGGGGTTGGGGGAAGGATGTTTCTTGGTAGAGAAACTGGAAAGCAGGGGTGTGGAAGTGTGGTGCCTGTATGGGAGCAAGGGGGTAAGTCAGTCTGGCAGAAGCACAGAATGTGTGAAGAGGCCATGAAAGAAAAGGGAGGACCACATGAGGACAGTGCACTGAAGAGTGGATGGTGCTGAGAGTTTGTGAAGTCACCCAGCAGTGCTTGACTCCTGGCAGTGTGTGTAAAATGGCCAGAAGGCAGCATCTTGGTTTGTCTTCCCCTGGGAGCGGATCCTGAACGAAGCTTCCAGCACAGGCCACTTCCATGGGAGGCTATGGCGGGGACGCCAGCAGGGGCTGGGGGGATGGAGTGGAGAAGGGAAGGTAGTCAGTGAAGGATCCCCTACCATGCCAGCTACCGCGGTGGGCAACTGGCGCTCAGCCCTCAGGGGGCTCCCTGGGAGGCGCTGTGGAACATGCATCAGAGTTACCCCAGCCAACACAAGGGCGCCCAGCGTTCTTCTGTCAGCTCCCTGTCCGTCACTGGTGAGGGCGGCTTCTCGGGGCAGTAACTCCCTGGCACTTCCAGCCTGCCTGGGTGCTGCCCTCCCCTCCCCAGAAGCAAAAGTCCTCAAGCAGAAAGGCTGGGAGTGGGAAACCAGGTGAGACTCACTTGCCAGAGTTCAGGTGAGGGGTGATGAGCTGAGAAACATGAAATGATGGCCGATTAGACAAGACCACGTGCAATGTGACATTAGAAACCACAAGCGCCAGGGAACGCAAAATAAGGGAAGAGCAGAGTGGCTTCTTAATTGAGATGCGGTTGGAGCTGGACCATGAAGAAGGAGTAGGGCAGAATCAGCTGCGAGGGTAGGGAAGCTAGAAAGGGTGGAAAACCTTGGAGAAGAGCCCATTAATGAGAACACCCAAGAGCTTGGTATGCCAGCCCCACACCCTGCTATTGGCCTGTGAAGTTCAATGGTGTCTCATTCTGACACTTGCCCCTCCTTGTCCCACACCCAGGAAGGGCGAGAGCTCACTGTTGAGAAGCCAGAGCTGAAAGCACTGGTATCAGAGAAGCTGGAGGACCTGCACAGGCGCTGGGACGAGCTGGAGAACACCACCCAGGCCAAAGCCCGCAGCCTCTTTGATGCCAACCGAGCTGAGCTATTTGCCCAGAGCTGCTCTGCCCTGGAGAGCTGGCTGGAGAGCTTGCAGGCTCAGCTGCACTCCGACGACTACGGCAAGGACCTCACCAGTGTCAATATTCTGCTCAAGAAGCAGCAGGTGCGCATGGTGGGGATGGTGAATGGCAGAAGAAAAGAGGGGGATGTCTGCAGCTCTTAAGATTCATGAGGCCATTCTCAGGCCTCACAGACAACATCTTTACTGGTATTTCTCAAAGCGATTCCCATGGGCCACTGGGGTCAGAATCTCTAGGAGCGTGTGTCAGTCAGAGTGAAGCTGGGAGACAGAAACCACACTCTAACTTGAACAAGGACAAACTTTAGTGACAAGAACTATTAATTAGAAAAGGTGGTTAACTCAAAGGAGTAAAGAGAACTCGAAAGCAGGGGTCAGAAAACTTTTTTTCTGTAAAGGAGCAAATAGTGAGTATTTTGAGTTTTGTGGGTCATATATGGTCTCTGTCACAACTATTCAACTCTGTCCTTCAGGGTAAAAGCAGTTGTACGTAATGCATAAAAGAATGTTGTGGCTGTGTGCCAATAAAACTTTATTTACAAAAACAGGCAGAGGACTGGGTTTGCTGATCCCTGCTCTAAAGAACACAGGAACAGCAAATGTAGGGAGCAGCTCCTACCCCTAGGGCTGAGGAGGGGGACCCCAGGAAGGAACAGGGTCCCCTCCTCCCATCCCAAGGCTGAGGCTCAGGCCTCACTGGAATTTCTTCACAGGATGGTGTAGAAATTTGCTGGGGTATTACGGGTCGAAGCAGGTCTGAAGCTAGCTGGCCAGCAGGAAGTTGCCACTGGGATGCCAGCAAAACTTGCTGGAGGGTGAGAGACACTGGGTCTCGTGCACACCATGGGCAATTGTGCTATGGGAGCAAGAAGAAAACACACTGGAACCATAAATAGAAGCCCCTCCTGTGCATTGTGGTGTCCCTCCAGCGCCCTCTACTGACAAGGCTTAGCACTGCTGCAGCTGGTGAAGGAAAAACGTTTACAGGGTCCAGTTTCACCCACTCAAAATGGGCAAAGATGGACTTGGAACTGCATTGGATTTGGGACTGAGAGACAATAAATTGATAACTGGCACAGTTGTCACACACCTCCTGGATTCTTATGTATATTAACATTAATATACGTAACTTGATGTATGTTAACGAGATCTGCTGATCTAGGCCGTGAAAAGATCCTCTCCCTGGGGTGAGCCCCAGGGATAAGAATTCACGACTGGCTTGATATAGACCAGTGTCTCCTCTGAGTTTGAAGGTGGAAGCTCGGTGACAACATCTCCTTCTTCTGGTTGGCAGATGCTGGAAAGGGAGATGGCGGTGCGAGAGAAGGAGGTAGAGGCAATCCAGGCGCAGGCAAAAGCACTGGCCCAGGAAGACCAGGGTGCAGGGGAGGTGGAGAGGACCTCCAGGGCTGTGGAGGAGAAGTTCAGGGCTCTGTGCCAGCCCATGAAGGAGCGCTGCCGGCGCCTGCAAGACTCTCGCGAGCAGCACCAGTTCCACCGGGATGTGGAGGATGAGATCGTGAGTCCCTAGGATCTGGGATGGGGTAGAGTCTTCATCAGGACAGACTGCTCCCTGCCGTTGGCTCTCCAGTCTCCTTCCTGGACGCTGGGGAGATGCCAGCAGTGCTGTTTTCTCTTCCCTTTGGCATTGAACATCAACCCTCTAGGGACACCCATGGATGCCCTAGGTCCCTCTACCCCAGAACTGGAGATGACCATTCCCAACACACATCCACCAGGAGCCCCAGAAAACCTTCCCCCAGGTATCCCCACTATACGACCCCAGCTCTTACTTTGCCCTCTGGCCCTCATCTGACCCCCTCTTTCTCATCTAGTTGTGGGTGACGGAGCGGCTCCCCATGGCTAGCTCCATGGAACACGGCAAGGACCTGCCCAGTGTCCAGCTCCTCATGAAGAAAAACCAGGTGAGGCAGAGGCTAAAGGCAAAAGAAAAGGTCCTAAGAGCCTCCCCAGACTTGAAAGTTTGTTCTCTTAGGACCTCGGGTTTCTCTGGCTCCCCCATGATGCTGTGTGTAACCCTGGGCTTTAGTGGTTCACCTTCCCTCACCTCCGGAGGGTGGGTTTCTTTGATAGGAGATCACGTGGGTGGAAAGGGCGACCTCATCACATCCTTGGGCCAGAAAGGAAGGGAAGTGAAGAGACTCAGAAAGGACAAGGAGCAGGAGTAGGGGGTATGGCTTGCTGTCGAGTAGGTGTGTGTGTCGCAGGGGGATGGAGTGTGCGGAGGTCCCTTAGCAAGCTCTCAGCATTTCTTCTTCTGCTGCCCTGGACAGACCCTGCAGAAGGAGATACAGGGCCATGAGCCGCGGATCGCAGACCTGAAGGAGCGGCAACGTGCTCTGGGGGCAGCGGCAGCAGGCCCGGAGTTGGCTGAGCTACAGGAGATGTGGAGGCGCCTGGGCCACGAGCTGGAGCTTCGCGGGAAGCGACTGGAGGAGGCCCTGTGGGCCCAGCAATTCTACCGTGACGCCGCGGAGGCAGAGGCCTGGATGGGCGAGCAGGAATTGCACATGATGGGCCAGGAGAAAGCCAAGGTGAGAACCGGGGCAGAGCTCTGGCTGCTTCTTTCCTCCCCCGACCCCTGCTCCCTGATGCCACTGTCCCTCCCCCAGGATGAGCTGAGTGCTCAGGCAGAGGTGAAGAAGCATCAGGTATTGGAACAAGCCCTGGCTGACTATGCCCAGACCATCCACCAGCTGGCAGCCAGCAGCCAAGACATGATTGACCATGAGCACCCAGAGAGGTGAGCACAGCCGGGGGCCAGTCCCTGGGGGAGGGGAGCCAGTTCCAGGAAGGCTCAGAAATTGCAGAGCCTTTTGTACTACGTGTGTACAGAACCATCTAGAAAGCTGGAGAAGCAGGGACTTGACGAGTAGCTGAGGGACTGAGAGGGACAGGACTCTGTGGAATAGGCCAGGGGTCAGAGCAACATATCCTGCATTCTAAGGTGCCTCCCCCACCCCCGCAGCACGCGAATAACCATCCGTCAAGCTCAGGTGGACAAGCTGTACGCCAGCCTGAAGGAGCTGGCTGGAGAGCGGCGGGAGCGCCTGCAGGAGCACCTCCGGCTGTGCCAGCTCCGCCGCGAGCTGGATGACCTGGAGCAGTGGATCCAGGAGCGCGAGGTGGTGGCAGCCTCGCATGAGCTGGGCCAGGACTACGAGCACGTGACTGTGAGTGCGTGTGGGACGCCAGCTGCAGATCAGTCTGGGCAGAGTAGGGGACCCACCAGGAGACTGGCGCCTCCTCCTGGGCAGAGTGTCAAGGGGCAGGGGCCCAGACCAGGTTGTACAGATGCTGTCCTCTGGGTTTTGAGGTATTTAATTTGAAGAATTGGGCAGAAAAGAGGACCTGGGGCTGCGCATAGTCGTGGGCAGAAAGGAAATGACCAACAGAACTCACCAGGGCAGGGTGGGAGGACCGTGAGATTCTGTCCACAGTTTGGGGGTTTGGACCCTCACTGGTCCAGAAATATGGACCATAGTTAGGATATCCTGGTAAGAAAACCGAAGGTTCCAATCACCCCAGTACCTTTACTGGGGGCTGGCAGCTGGGAGCGTCAGTCAAATCCGAGGTCATTGAGAATCAGCTGCTTCTGCTCATTAGCTCAGCCCTGATGAAGAAACCTGTTTTGGCTCACATGGCCCTGGGGGAGAGAGATGGGTTCTCAGTCTGGGGTGGGAGGACTTGCCCCATGAGGCAGGGACCACATCCACCAATGTCACAGCGTTATCTGTGCAAATGCTTCATTCACCAGATGCTCCGGGACAAATTCCGAGAGTTCTCCCGGGACACAAGCACTATTGGTCAGGAGCGCGTGGACAGCGCCAACGCATTGGCCAACGGGCTCATCGCTGGGGGCCACGCCGCCCGGGCCACCGTGGCTGAGTGGAAGGACAGTCTCAACGAGGCCTGGGCTGACCTGCTCGAGCTGCTGGACACGCGGGGTCAGGTGCTGGCAGCTGCACACGAGCTGCAGCGCTTCCTGCACGGGGCACGCCAAACGCTGGCACGGGTGCAGCACAAGCAGCAGCAGCTTCCTGACGGGACCGGCCGGGACCTCAATGCCGCCGAGGCCCTGCAGCGCCGACACTGTGCCTTTGAGCACGACATCCAGGCCCTCAGTGCCCAGGTCTGACCCAAGCATGGGACGGGGGTGCCTCAGGGGGTTCAGAGGAGACCCCGTGGGGCATGTGGGAATGCTGGAGGGATGGCATCCTCAGCAGGGCCACTTAGGGATGAGGTTACAATGATCCCAGGAAACCACCTCTGGCCAGGGGACATCTAGCCACTGCATCCACATCTTTAGTGACAAAGCTCTTTGAGGACCTGTGACATTTTTAGATGGTCCCGATGGCTAGAGGATTCTTAATGTCATACTAAAATCCATCTGTTGGTTCCACTTGGTCGCTAGACCCACCTAAAATAAGCATAGACCCTTCCTCCAACTGTTTAAACCCAGTCAGCCCCTACCCATGTCCTTTCTTCAGCTGAAAATCACATTCTAGCAATCTTTGAGGTCCCCCACGTGCTGGACCAGCCTCTGAAAGCTCAACTGGCTAGCGGCCCTTTTAAAGGGCTGACCACCCCCCCTAATACTCAGGCTAAGACCAGCCCCCTACCCTTGTGAGACCCAACCATGCAGAGTGACAGGGCTTACTCTGGGCACTGGCCCTCATCTTTCCCAGTCCCCCACCCTCTGCTGCACCTCCTGCTTCTCTGGCTGGTAAAATGGGCAGGAGGTGGAGAGCAGAGGCCAGGACCAAGAGAGGTTGCAGCTCCTCAGAGGCTCCCAGCTCTGCCTGACTTTGACCTGGGGCCCTGTAGGTCCAGCAGGTGCAGGATGACGGCCACCGACTCCAGAAGGCTTACGCCGGAGACAAGGCCGAGGAGATCGGCCGGCACATGCAGGCTGTGGCCGAGGCCTGGGTGCAGCTGCAGGGAAGCTCTGCTGCCCGCCGCCAACTGCTGCTGGACACCACGGACAAGTTCCGCTTCTTCAAGGCTGTCCGGGAGCTGATGCTGTGGATGGACGGGGTGAACCTGCAGATGGACGCCCAGGAGCGGCCCCGGTGAGGCCCAGAGTGCCTGGCGGCCTCCAGGGGTTGTGGGGTGCTGGCTGGGAGAGGGTAGTGGGCAGCGGATGATGCGGTCTCTGTACCCCCAGGGACGTGTCCTCTGCAGACCTGGTCATCAAGAACCACCAGGGCATCAAGGCAGAGATAGAGGCCAGGGCTGACCGCTTCTCCTCTTGCATCGACATGGGGCAGGGGCTGCTCACCAGGAGCCACTACGCGGCCGAGGAGGTGGGCAAAGCCTGGGCGTAGCGGGTCATCCTCACAGCGGGAGGCCTTAATGTTCATCTTGCCAAAGGTCTTTCTCTTTCTCTCATTCTTTCTTTGCAGAAACCTTTCACTTTCTTTCCTCTCAGTGTTATTTAAAGATTTCCCATTTTATGTTTCCCCCAGAACAGTCCATCTTTTGAAATAAGAAATCATTAGTTCCCCCATGTGAGACCCCAGGGTCCCCGGAAAGGCCCCACTGGGTGCTAACTCATGTCTCTGCCCCCAGATCTCGGAGAAGCTGTCTCAGCTTCAGGCTCGGCGCCAGGAGACAGCTGACAAGTGGCAGGAAAAGATGGACTGGCTCCAGCTTGGTGAGCGCCATGGGGCCGGAAGCTACTGAGGGCTCCAGGCACTGGGAGGAGGGCCTGGGGTCTTGTACCCTGTAGGAATCCTGGGCCTGGAATTCAAGGCACCTTCCCTTGGCACTGCCTGGCTCTGGCCTAAGGCCCTGATCTGGGGCAGTGGCGTTCTCTGTGTCCCTGTCCTTGAAGCTGCTGTGGCTAAAGTACCCTGCTGTTGCCCATTCTGATTTGCCGTCTCCCCTCAGTTTTGGAGGTGCTGGTGTTTGGGAGAGATGCAGGTATGGCGGAGGCCTGGCTGTGCAGCCAAGAGCCGCTGGTACGAAGCGCTGAGCTGGGCTGCACGGTGGATGAAGTTGAGAGCCTCATCAAGCGGCACGAGGCCTTCCAGAAGTCAGCCGTGGCATGGGAAGAGCGCTTCAGTGCCCTGGAGAAGCTTACCGCGGTGAGGGCCACAGGGGCCCAGGAAGCCTGGCCCCATCCCACTGCCCCAGGCCCTGTGCGCTGTCCTGCCTGAAGAAGACATTTCTTCCTTTCCCATTGCCCAAGAATCTCCCAGATGTGAGCCAAACATGCTCCACTGTCACCTCAGCTTTAGGTTGCCCTGGGTGGCACTAAGAGACACCATCTCTCCCACTGCTTCTAACCCTCACCTTCTTCTGGAATTATATTCTCCATCCTTCCTGTTTCATCAGGCAGGAGACAGTTCAGCTGTACCCAGCGCCCTGGTCCTCTTAAATGAGAACTTCTGTGCTCTGACCTCAGAATATTTTGACAGCTGGAGGAGCAGGAGCAAGAGCGGAAAAGAAAGAAGGAGGAAGAGGAACGGAGGAAACAGCCCCCTGCTCCAGAGCCCACAGCCAGGCTGCCTGCAGGGGACCTGGCCGACAGCCAGACGGCTCCTGATGCTACTTGGGACGGGTGAGAGCTGAGACACTTGGGGCAGACGGATGAGGCTGAGCCTGAACAACCCAAAGACTTATCATTCTCTATCGCCCTCTGCCATTCCAGAGCCCACCCCCGGCTACCAGCATCCTCTCAGCCAGCCAGTGTTAACGGAGTCTGCACAGATGCCGAATCCCCGCAGGTGACTGCCGCCACCCCCAGCACCCCAGCAGAACCTTAGCCCCACCCCCTGCACATCTTCTTACAGCCTCTTGTCCTTGTAGCCCCTGATGGAACAACAGAGACTTGAGCAGGGCAGCTTCCCAGAAGGGCCTGTGAGTTTCTCCAGGAGGTGTGGGTGTTGATAAGGGATGGAAGGGGATGTGAGCTGGAGGCCAGGGATACTGGGTTTAGGAGAGGGCAGAGACTCAAAGGAAATATGGGGTGAGAAGACAGGCTCTTGGGCTTTAAGCTCCACCCCATTCAGGTTAGGTATCTCCCATCTTATCTTTCGACACAGACACCATTGTCTTCACAGGGATCTGGTGCTGGGGACGAGGCCAACGGGCCACGGGGAGAGAAGCAAACCCGGACGCGGGGCCCTACCCCTCCTATAATGCCCCAGAGCAGGTCATCCGAGTCAGCCCGGGTTGCCACCTTGCCCACTCGAGGCCCGGAGCTCTCTGCCCAGGAACAGATGGAAGGGATGCTGTGCCGCAAACAGGAGATGGAGGCCTTTGGCAAGAAGGCTGCCAACAGGTACTGGGTCTGGCCACACAGTGCCTGTGGCCGCTCCAGTCTGCCTTATGAAGAGGCTCACCCAAACCTCTTCCTGGATAGATGGGGGACGGGTAGGAGCAGGGTGGGGCCTGTGGTGAGGGCTGGGAGGCTACAAAGATGACCGGCCTAGAGACAGGAGGGGCACTGGGCGTCCCAGGACAACTAAGCTGTTCCCAGGGTTACTGGCCCCTCAGAGGCCAGTCAGTCACCTATGTCGCCTGCACCATGTCCCTCCCAGGTCGTGGCAGAATGTGTACTGTGTCCTGCGGCGTGGGAGCCTTGGCTTTTACAAGGATGCGAAGGCAGCCAGCACGGGGGTGCCGTACCATGGAGAAGTGCCTGTCAGCCTGGCCAGGGCCCAGGGCAGCGTTGCCTTTGATTATCGAAAGCGCAAGCATGTCTTCAAGCTGGGGTATGGATGGAAGGTGCCCTCAGGATGGGAGGGGAAGTCATGGTGCTACGAGGCACAGGGGAGCCACAAGCTTGGTCTGAGTGGACTGGAGTGACAGGGCCAGGCAGCTGGGGACAGAGATGCAGGTGAGGGAGTGGTGGGGGACCTGGAGGTAGTCTACCCTAAGGGGAGCAGGAGCACCGCAACGCAAGCCTGTCAAGCTGAAAAATTATCCTGCGTGGGAAATCTTTAGGCAGGGGGGCTGGCACTCCCCTGTCTCCAGGGACCTCTGGGGCCTGCCTCTGCCTACCAGCAAGTAGCCAGAGCAGGAGGCAGGGCCTGGGATGGAAATGAGCTCAGCCTGGTCCCCAGCAGCCAATCGGGAAGGGTTTGCTTGTGCAGAGTCCTGGGAATCTGAAGAATGTGCAGCCCATGTCTGATCTGGCTCCCAGGCCGGGGCATGTTCTCCAGCCTGGTGATAACTGAGCTCTCACCAGCCTGATCTGGCCAGAGTCTCAGCTCTGCCCTGAGTTTTCTCTCTCTCTTAACAGCTTACAGGATGGAAAAGAATATTTATTCCAGGCCAAGGATGAGGTGAGCTGTCCCTTCTCTCTGTGTAGTCTTAGAACGTTCCAGTTGCACATTCCCCTTTCTCCCCTGGCCTCTCTCTCTTTCCTTGTCTTGAGCGTCTCATTCTTTGATATCAGACAACCCACAGTGTGCCAAGTGGATGTTTGTGAAGGCCACACCAAAACATGTTCCCTACCTTAAAGGGGATTTTTCCTCCAATGAGATGAACTAATCATCTCTGCCTCCCCTACATCGGCAAGCCAGCTGCCCTGGCACGGCTTTCTCCAAGCTGACAGGTGTCTTCCCACACCCGTGCAGGCAGAGATGAGCTCATGGCTGAGGGTGGTGAATGCAGCCATCACCACTGCGTCCTCTGCCTCTGGAGAGCCTGAAGAGCCTGCAGTGCCCAGTGCCACCCGGGGCATGACCCGGGCCATGACCATGCCCCCAGTATCACCGGCTGGGGCTGAGGGACCTGTCATACTTCGCGGCAAGGATGGCAGAGAACGAGAGCGAGAAAAGCGCTTCAGCTTCTTCAAGAAGAACAAGTAGTTGGGGGCGAGACCCAGGCCAGCTCCCTCCCTCTGTCCAGGAAACTGCCAGAGACCGTCGACAGGGACCACCCTCTTGTCAGGACAACTGCCTGCTGCTAGGGTCTGTTGCCAAGGTCAACCCATCACCAGGAACTGTCTCTGGGGACAAGTCAGTGTTCCCAAGGGTAGCCCTTCTCTTCTGCTATTTAATTCTAGACTGGTGGTGGGACCCAGGCGACCCCCAAATTCCACTCCCACCCTCTTCCCTTTTCCCCCCGGCCTTATGCCTCTGTCCCCCACCACAGCGCAGACAGCGCTGCACCCTCAACATAGGCCACGTGGGGACTGGTGGCCCCTGCCTCAGGGTCATTCTCCCACTACAGCTAGGGCACGCCATCCATTCCTTGCCCCTGGGGACCAGCCAGGACCCTCTCAGAGCTGAAGCAGGACCCGGGGGCAAGATTGCCAGATGACAAGCCAGGAGGCCGAAGCTCCCCCTTCCCATCCTTCCTTATCCTCTGACTCAAGTGGCCACTCCATCTCCATCGACTCTCAACAGCTTCCGGGTGTGAGTTGTTCAGGGGCAACCACAGCCTTGAGTCTGGCCAAGGAGGTGATTAAACAGCTCAGCTTCTCTTACTGCCTCTGGGTGTCTTTGCTTTCCTGACCACAAGCCTCCCTGCCTACACCCATGTTCTTCCCTGTGACTCTGGTCTCCTGTGTGTCAGGTTTCCACTCTGCCCCCAGCGTCCAAGCCCACCAAGAACCACATTATTTTGAGAGCCTCCCGACCTTGGTCTCATTTCCCCAGGATAATGACCTCTACTTTGCTGGGTTGACTAATGTCAAGCCTCTTTTCAGACCAAAGAAGTTCAGGATGATGTTAACAAGCAGTATTAATGTTAAAAGGCAGTGAATGACTACTTCCCTGGTGCACAGCTTTCTTCACTCACGATTCTCTCAACTGTTTTCAAAAATGGAAGACTGCAGAGCCTTGCCACAATCCAGTCTCGGCCACTGCTCAGCCTGACAGCGGAGAGTGGAGCACATAGGTAGTGATGACTGACCCCACCTTATGTCTCAATAGAGAAGACCCCAATCAAGGGAGATCAGACAGGGATCAGATAAATAGTAGGTTCCCAATCCACTGACTGATAGAATGACATTGCCCTGGGAAGCACAAGGTACATCCTGAGTATGTAAACAAACACACACGAGAATCTATTCTAGATTCAGAGACATAATAAAAAAAGGAGCAGGTGGCTTTCCCTCATCTCTAGCTTGGCAACTGGAGGTTTCAGGGCAGTAGTATTTGCCTTGGTGGCCTCCTACAGGAAAAGCCTTATTCTTTCATTGTTTCCCATACATACACAAACAACCATTTCTTTTGGGGGCTCAGAGAACTTTCCAAGGAAGCAGCCCCATCTTTAGCATAATCAGCCAAGAGCCCTGGCTGAGCAGACCCTGACTATCATCAGTCACAAAAAAGAAGGGGTCAGCTGTGTGCAGACCCAGGACTAGCACAGTACAGCCCCAGAATATTTCCAAACATGAGATGTGGTGGACCAGATAGCCCACAGAATAATTATCCCTTTCCCTTAAGAAAAGCATTTTTAGTATTCCAAAGTAAACATCTGGATAATGTAACTGTAACAGTCTGTCTTGGACTAAATGAAATAATACATCAGCCCTATACAGACACTTTCTTTTGTTCTTCAGATACAATTGTAAAATCTCCACTGTATGATGGAAGAGAAAGTCGGATGCTGTGGAGTGTTCAGGGCATCTGGGTATTTGTACTCCACAGTGGCAAGCCTAGCGGTTGGGGGAGAAAGTAACATTTGGAGATGGTAGAAGGAAATGCATATAGGGGTGAGAAATCAATGGAGAAATTATCATTTTGGCTGGTAAACAGGGCAGTGAAGTAAAGCAGCCCTGCAGAATATGGTCAATCACTGTGAATGGAGACGTAATAAAAACAGTTTGAGCACTTACATACACATGGTAGCTGAAGCTACCCGAGTGCATGAATCCTTAAGGACACAACATAGAAAAGGATAAGCATAAGGTCAGGAAGCAAGTCTTGGGAGACAGCTTCAGCTATGAGCGGAAAAGAAAGAAAGTTCCAGGAAGGATGACAGAATGGAATGGAGCATTGAGGGATATGTGGCAGGTTAGAGCACAAACATACAATAATGCAGGTACCACAAATCAGTGGGGGGAAAGGGACAGATAAAAGTGGGTCAATTATTTAGAGAAAAACTTTTACATTCTTACCTAACCCCACCTCCAAGGATGAACTCTAGATCTGTGCTGTCCAATATGGTAGCCACAAGCCACATGTGGATACTGAGCACCTGAAATGTGGCTAGTCCAAATTGAGATGTGCTGTAAGTGTAAAATGCTTTCTGGATTTTATAGACTAAAGAGGAAAAAAAATGTTTAATACCGCAATAATTTTTATGTTGATTATATGTTGAAATATTTCAGCTATATTGGATTTCAAAAATATTAAAGTTTCTTCAACTGTTTCCTTTTATTCCTGAAATGTGTTTACTAGAAAATTTTGTATATGTTGCTCACATATTTTATTTCTATTTGGATAGCACTGCTCTAAATGGACTACAGACCTAAATGTGAAAGGTAAAAACATTAACGTTAATAGAAGAAAATGTAGGAGAATATATTTGTGACTCGGGGACAAAAAAGCAAGTCTTATACAAAACTTCAAAAGCAAAAATTTTAAGACAAAAATTGATTAATTTGATTACATAAAAAATGAAGGATTTCTATTCAATGAAGGACTCCACGGACAAAGTTAAGAATTTGGTGGAATGAGAGAAGGTATTTGAAACCAATAAGGGGGTAATATCTAGAACATACAAGAAAATCCTGCAAATCAACAACAAAAAGTAGACTGTAACCTGATAAGAAACATGGGCAAAAGATACGAATAGGAAAATTACTGAAGAGTAAACCTCCAAAACTTAAGAGGAATAAGAAGAGATGCTTAAAATCATTAATAATCAGAGAGATGCAAATTAAAGCAACAATGATATACCACTCTATATCTATTAATACTGGCAAAAATTAGACAGCCAGATACTGTCAAATACTGGCAGAGACATTGAGATGCAGGGCCCCTCAGGTGCTGGAGGTGGGAGGGCAGACTGGTTTCAGAGGCAACCTGGCACTACCTGGACAAGTTAGTTCCACATAAACCCTACGACCCAGCAACCCAGCAATTCTGCCCTAGTTTATTTCCCCTCAAATTCTCACACCAATCCATTAGAGCACACATAATTAACTTAAGGATGTCAACTGCAACCTTGCTGATAACAGAAAGAGTTTGAGGCAATCTGCGTGTCCTAAACTGGGAGACTGGTAAATATGGTGGTTGCACACTGGAGTATTAGTAGTTAGTTATCACACAGAAACATAGTGTTTATGTGAAAAAAGTAAGAAACAATGAGCTATACAATACAGTTTACATAAACACTTGCATAAATTAATTTACCCAAATGTACAATGGGTGGACTTTGTTTACATCCGTATTAGAAGAAACCCAATGTAAAAAGATATACTTGAAACAATCTAGGGGAAATTTGAATATAAATATTAGATATTAGTATAGCATAGAGCTGATATTTTAATTAGAGGCAGATAGTGAAATCATTACAAGCAAAATGATACATATAAAAAGCTCCAGCCCACCCCCACCCTGACATGCACACACAAAAGTAGAGGGGCTACGTTAAATAAGATCAGCAAAATGTTGATAATTGTCAAATCTGAGTAAGGAGTCCATAGGAATTGATAATATTCACTACTTGTGCCTTTTTGAAAATGTCCACAATAAATCATTTTTTAAAACAGCAAAAGCAAAATATGCACTAAAAAGACATGTCTTGCAAGAAATAATACAAAGAAAATAATACGAAATTCATTTAATGGTTGCCTCTGAGGGAAAGGGAAGGGAGGTAAAAGGGAATAAATAAGAATGGGGAAATAGGTGAGGAGAAGGAGATGGAATGGTGTAGTCAGAGCTATGAGAAGGAACAGTATAAAAGCCCATGAGAAAAGGATGGTGAATGAATGAAAATTTTAGAATGGTGAAAACTGTTCAAAGGACATTCGTTTTGGTGACTTCAGAAAACCTGGGGAATTGGAGAGGAGGAAAGAACACAAAATACTGTGTATACCAAGGTAAGGGATAGCAGGTTCACACTCTCTATTTGCGAAGTTCTGGTACACAGGGAAAAAACCCAAATTAGAAAACAGTAATAGTGAAGATGAAAGCTATTTCAGTAATGGGCAAGGAGGTCCCTATATATGCTTTAAAAGTCTGAGTGTAGAGAGAAACTGGAAATGACCAAGAGGAGAAGGGAACAGGAGAGGTACACAGAATTAGGGGGAGACATGTGTGTTATCAAAATTGGAAGGACGGTGCCTCTTCTGAAATTGCTGAGAAACAAAGAATTCAGTGAAAGAAACAAATCAAAGTAGTTGGGGAGGAAGAGGGCAGCCTGGGGTATTTGTGCCTGATAGGAGAAAGAATAGCAATGAGGAATGTTGACTGACAATCACCCTGGCATGCTCCACTTGGAGATGAGCTCAGTCCATTAATCTCCATAAATGTCTTTTCTTTGTTCAAAGGTGGCCGTGAGTAATCCACCTTTATAGTTTCCTTTTTGCCACCAGGAGGTGCCCTCGGACCACAGCTGAATTTTGAAAGCTAGAAAGTGACTGGGGGACTCAGTTGCCCAGTCCTCGAGCAGCTTGATGTGGACGTGGAGACTCTACCCTACCCGCCCCCCGCCCCCCACAAGAAACCTCTCTGGGCCTCTGCACCAAGTATTCCTTTGGTGTGCTCATCACGGACTAGGCACTGTGAAGGACACACAATTAGTGCTCAATTCTCTGGCTAAAGAGAGATAACTAACCTTCGTATACACAGGACAAACAAAACACAGCTGATTAAATGTAGCCTGCAGAAAATGTCTCTTAGAGCTATCCCAGCTCTGCCATCTTTGGCTCTCAAGTTGCCTCACCAATGAATAACATGTTTGCAATTAAATTTTTAAAAATTATGTTTAAAAGCTCTTACCAAAAAAAGACTAGGTTTGCTTAAAATGTTGCGCGCCTGTATTCCCAAAATGTCCCAAGCAGCCAGCGGCTGACCAGGCCACTAAGAAAACCCCCTTTTAGGGGACCCAGTGAGATAACCCTTTGTCATCAGCTGCCGCCCACCCCTAGCCGGCCCAATAGCACGATCCATTGTGATGGTTGGTGACTCTCCCGGGATTCTGATTTCATCAAGGTAGTGGTTGCGTCCAGAGCCCTTCTGACGTATGAACGCCGGCCCCCACCTTCCAAGGTGGTGATTGGCTAGCCCAGGCAGGGGGCGGGCTGACCTCCTCTCCGCAGTGCCGTCACCAGCTGGCCCCGCCCCTGTATCGGGGCGGCTGGGAGCCGAGCCCTGGGCATCTATTTGTATGCGGCCGCGGGATTGGTCGCCTGGCTCCCGCGAGGGGAAGGGGAGGAGGGCAGCGCGCACCCGCGCGTGCGTGAGCTGGCGCGCGAGAAAGGGCCCGGTCGCGCCGAGGCTCGAGCGGCCGTCGCCATTTTGTAGGGTTCTCTCTGACGCGGGAGCTGCCGCTGCCGCCGCCGCCACCGGAGGTGCGAGGGGGTCTTGTGGGTGTGTGGGGAACCTGGGAGCGGGTCGGGCCGGGCCCCTGGCGGACGGGGATGGCCCGAGGTTTGGGTTTCTCCTCTTGCTGCGGGAGGTCCGGGGAATACAACGGGAGGAGGCGGGGCCGGGTCTCTGGAGGGGGCGGGGCAGGGGTCGGGTCGAGTCTTTGTTGGGGCGAACGAACTGAAGTTGGGCTGCTGGGGGAAGGGGTCTCGGTTTGGGGCCAAGGAGGCCTTTTATTCTTAGAGCATCTTGAGAAGTGATGGCGCACGGAGAAGAGGTTCAGAGATTTCCCTCCAAAACCTTGTTACCAGGGACAGTCAGATATATATGCCTCTTGCCCGCTGCTTGGGCTCTTCTTCTACTAGCCCCCTAAAAAGAGTATTTTAAGCTAACCTTGTTACTTAAAATGCACCTTATTTCACGGAGATAATGGACTAGGCAGTGCATGCTGACACCCGACCTGTTTGCGTGTCACACACAGCTCCACTACTAAAGAGCAAACCTTTTCTCCTGCTACTGAAAAAATAATGAACGCGTGTGTGAGGATCTTAAAGGTGCCAAGAACTTTGGGGGCTTGATCCGAAATGCAGTGCACTGAAATCCTCCCCTCCACCCCTAACTTTTGGAAATCTCGTTTCTTCTCTCCTAGGCTCTTGTCAGGATGGTGAAGCTGTTCATCGGAAACCTGCCCCGGGAGGCCACAGAGCAGGAGATCCGCTCACTCTTCGAGCAGTATGGGAAGGTGCTGGAATGTGACATCATTAAGAACTACGGCTTTGTGCACATAGAGGACAAGACGGCGGCCGAGGATGCCATACGCAACCTGCACCACTACAAGCTGCACGGGGTGAACATCAACGTGGAAGCCAGCAAGAATAAGAGCAAAGCTTCAACCAAGTTGCACGTAGGCAACATCAGTCCTACTTGTACCAACCAAGAGCTTCGGGCCAAGTTTGAGGAGTACGGTCCAGTCATCGAGTGTGACATAGTGAAAGATTATGCCTTCGTACACATGGAGCGGGCAGAGGACGCAGTGGAGGCCATCAGGGGCCTTGACAACACAGAGTTTCAAGGTGAACTGCTCTGGGGCCTGGGTGGCAGAACTGAATGGGGTGTAGCTCTAGACAGAGGGAAGAACACAGGACCCTTCCATTCTGTTTTCTATTTTAGCTGGAAATAATGGAAAGATTGTATGTGTCCCACTCTTAAGCACAGCCTACTCTTGGGGAGGCAGACACACCTTTTCAGATTTGCCAAGATGTTCCTCAACAACTTTAGTGGGTTACTTTATCCTGCAGGCTTCATTCATTTGAGTGCTATTGGACGTTTAATCTGTTGGGCAAATGAGCACCTCATGGGAGAAGGGAGGATAAAGGTCTTTGGCTTCTTTTGTTATGGTGAGGAAGTGTTGTATTTGAGAGTTTAAATGATTAGGATTTATATTCTTTACTGCCTTGGATGATGGGTTGTGGTGGGAAAGAACAAAGACGCCTAGAGTAATCTCTATTTTATAAATCTGGTTAGGGAATTTGGATTTGGGGGAGTATCTTAAGCACTCAGATTTATTCAGTCTGAACTATACAAGCAGAGCCAAAAACCATGCCATAGACTATTCTACTCTACCTACTATTATTTAACCCTAAAAGAAAAAAAGGAAAGTTCTAAAAATATTAGGTTGAATAGAAATGATGGTCCTGCTTCTGAGGAGATTCCGGTACGGACTTTCATATCGTATTATTTATGTCATTAATAAAGGTACATATGTTGTCATTAATATCACAAGAGGTTGTCTGAAGGATGTCTAGAACTGTGCTAATATGGCAGCCACGAGCCATGTGTGACTATTAAATTGAAATTAAATAAATTTTAAAATTTAGTTTCATAGTTGTGCTGCACACATTGTAAGCAATCAGGTCATACAAGGCTAGTGGCTACTGTATTAGCACAGATGTAGAACGTTTCCATCATCACAGAAAGTTCTGTTGTACAGTGCTGTTCTATAAGTTTTTTGTTGGCGGTATCATCTTGGATCACGTTTGTTTACAGCTACTTTTCAGGTTCATAAATTAAGACTATTTTTCGCTGAGGGCCATTAAAAGGGTTGTTAAGAATTACTTAAGGGTCCTCTACTAAATCTAGAAAACAGTGAGAAAAGAAATGGAGAAGAAAAGTTGGCCAGAAGTTTTGCAAATAGTGGAGATTGCAAATGGTGTGTCAAGTATCTCTGGCCTTTAGCTGCTCTTTAAAGCACAGGGCAGAAGTTGTAGATACTTGCTACCCGTAACTTGTCGTATGACTTCAGACAAGTGTTTTAACCTCTCTGTGCTTCATTTTCCCCACTTATAAAATAGAGTTAATGATTCCTGCCGTACCTCCCTCACAGGATGATAGTGAGGCTAGAATAAGGTAATAGATGTGGAAGTGTTTTGACAGTAAAAGCACTGTGTGATGAAAGGTGAGTGGTGTTTGCAATAATGAGCATGTTCCTATTATGGTTAGAAACTTATTTTAAAATGTGATAGTATTCCTTATTTATATTTGTTTTTCTTTTATTATTTTGGAAAGCTGTTGCACTTCAGACAACTTTAAAAATATTCTTAGTTATTTCCATTTGGTGGGGGAGGGGCTCATGAATGGACAGTGTTGGATATAGGGTTTCTCTCTTGACAGGTAACAAGCAAAATGTAGAAAGAATGCAGTTAAAGCCAGGCACATACTGCAGAGATATTCTAGTATAATACTGCATGTTCTTACCTTTTTAATATACAATTAAAAGAATGGGGCAAAAGTATGTATATGGAAGTCAGTTAATTGAGGGGAATTGGCTTGGAAAGAATGTGTGTTTTAATACAGTGGGCTTAATTATTTGTTTGGGGGGGGATTTGAGGTAATTAGGTTTATTTATTTTATTATTTTTTTAATGGAGGTACTGGGGGTTTAACCCAGGGCTTCATGCATGCTAGGCATGCGCTTTACCACTTGAGCTATACCCTCCCTGCTTACTTTAGGAAATGGGTATCTGAGTAACACAATAATCCGTGAGATTCTTTTAAAATATTATTGAAGAAAGAAAGAATCCTTTATTTGATCTTCATTTTCTTAGCCTGGGTCTGGAGAAAGCACTCAACAATGAGGTATATATACAGGCATTTTTATAACCAGCTCTGTTTTTTTTCCAGGTGACAAGAGAAAGATTAACATTGAGTAATAAGTTGCAGTTTTACACAAAATACACTCTAGGCACCAGTTTGTCACATTTTTCCATAAAGCCTTTTCAGTCATCTCCTAATGAAGGGAGCCTCTTAAGAGTGCCACTTTGGGCATCTTTTGAACCTTCATATGTTAATGGCTGCCATTTAGGCTTCTGCACTGTATGACTTCTAAGAGGAAGCAGCAGAATCTGAGTTCACCTGGGTCTTTTAAGATCTGTTTCCTCTCCACAAGCAGCATTGAACTGAACCGCTACTGAGTTAGCAGTTTGCATTGGAAGACCCTAAAGAAGCTGTTCCCAAGTAACCATTCAGGCAGGTGAATTGGGAATGATACCTAAGAGGTCAGAGGTTTTGTTTTTCCCCAATATGTAAACAAGCATTAAACTGGAGTACAGATGTGCATCAGCTACATCCCTAATCTTCTCTAGATCGTGGCACTCAATAGGAGCTCAGCAATGAGGATCCCTAGTTGCCCACCTTTTAGCATTTTAATACTCTTTTCTGTTCCAGTTTTCAAAAGAAAACACTTTTATTGGGCTGGTTTTCTGGGAAATGGTAACACATTTTAGTAACTTTTGGAGATGTCAGAACATCTTTAAGCTTTTGGCATCTACAGATGTAGTAGAGTGGTAGGATTTAATCTCTCAGTTTTCTTTGCCCTGGTTCTGTAAGTTAATAGAGAAGCACAGTAGTTTTCAATTATTAAAAGAACTTTAGGTATTTAAATTAAAAGTCTTGTCACAACCTTCGGAAAGATTATGTGGGGCAAAAAAACAAACAGACCTGTTATTTCTGTTGCAGATTTTCAGTTCGAGGTAAAAATTTTTTCTACCTAAATCCTTTTCACAGCTACCAGAGAAGTGTATAAACTTAAGAGTTCCACTCTAAATAAACCAGGGGTGAAGATTGGATGTAGTAATAGAAGCATCGAGGGAAAAAAAAATCACTGAGTTCTGTTTCTCAAAAAAATGGACCCATAATCTATAAAAGAGCAAGTAAAATTGGAATATTTTCCTTAAAAAATGTACTTCTGGGTCTCTTGATTGGCTGCTTTTTAGAGTGGCATGGTTATAGTGACTTCAGAATAAGAGCACAGTTTGTGTCCACCACACAGATTAGTATCACCATGCATGTCTGAGAGACAAGTAACTTATAATCCTCCAGTCTGAATTACAGGGAACTCCACATTTGGTATATAAATTGGGGCAAAAATCTGTTTCTGTTCTAAGCACAGTTAGCATTTAGTCTATAATAACTTCTAAGAATGGGTGTATCTAAATCTCTGAAAACAATGGAATGGCTAAATGCTGCTTTATTGCCATTTGTTATCTGTTGACTGTATCCGTGGTTTTGGTGGATGCTGCCTCTCTGCAGCTGGAAGTCAAAACCTGAGCACCTTTGTTTCTGCTGAAGAGAAAGTTTTAAGGCAGCAGCTACTAGAAACTGGGGTGGTAGGAATGTTAGACATTGGGCAGAACTGAGTGTGACTAAAGTGATGTTACTGCACTAACCCGCTCCCCTCTCAGGGTCAGTGCATGGCGCTGTTCTGGCTGCCGTCCTGAATCGGGCTGTTTCCAACAGGATGGTGGAGCACGAGGCCTCCTATCGCATAGCTGCATCCAGAACAAGGTCTGTTACAGAGAGATCAACTTGCTGATCGCGGAGGGGGGATTTGTTCGGAGCAGCCCTTAAGAGTGATGCGAAGCTCTTGTTCTCTACATCTGTACTGGCTGCCTTTTGGCTACAATTTGAAGAGCATTGACTTGATCTCCAAAGTCTTAGGCAGTTTGGTGCTAAATACTGCCAAGAATATGCCTTTTCTCAAACTGCTTTTTAAAGACCTTGGATGCTTTCATTAGTAAGGGTCCCTGGGCTTGATGGTACACAAGCCCAGGGCATAGATTGTTTCTTCTCTTAGCTGTTCCTAGTGCTGGTCATTTCCTAGAAGTATGGATGTGGCTTGTTTGTATGGGTGCCCAGAGGCCTTTAGGTAAAAGCTGTATTTTTCTAACAAGTGATAATCCCCTATAAAGAATTATAAACTACATGGCAGGATGAAATACTGATCATTCCGTTGCATGGAAACACCATCCCTGAGAAACCAGTACTGTTTCGAGACCTAATTCTTGCTGTTCAGAGACCTTGGTCAAGTAGTTTTCTTTTCCACAGTAGGCATGGATTCACCCTTGCTGAAAAAAGTGGGCATGGGTGGGGTTGAAATCTGGAGGGTCATATAACTAACTCCTAGAGGTACTAGAGATGAAGCAGATGGTGAGCCAAGTATGATTTGTATACCCATCACAGCCTTCTGGTGATACCTGCAAAAATGGCTGGAGGACGCAAGATGGACAGAATATTGCTGTGGTTTTTAAGCTACAGTAAATGCTCAGGCCTTATGGGGCCCTGAATAAATCAATGAAAGGTTGGTAAAATGCTTTCCTCTGGCGTAACAGGTTTTGTTGGATGTTTGATTTGGGGAAATCATAAGGTTTTGAAATCGTTACAAATAATGATATTCTTTATAGTGAAAAGTGGAAATTTTCTCAGTTTCTGTGTTGGGGAGAATAAAGTTGTAGAGACAGGAGGAGGAGGGAATCCATCGGTCTACTGGTGCAAGTAGAAAGTATTGACTGGTTTCTGAGGGCTCAAATTTTCTAGCTCTCACCTGTATTAAAACTTTAACTTCTTTTGGAGGGGATTGCTGAAATAGGGTCGCAGGAGTGTGTGTACGTATGTGTGTCTTTTGCCAACTAGTTCGCTTTCATTTTGGGGAGGATAAAGAATGTCAGTGAGTTATAATAAATCTTCTTACATCTTTTTCCTCAAGGCAAACGAATGCACGTGCAGTTGTCCACCAGCCGGCTTAGGACTGCGCCCGGGATGGGAGACCAGAGTGGCTGCTATCGGTGTGGGAAAGAGGGGCACTGGTCCAAAGAGTGCCCAGTAGATCGTACGGGTCGTGTGGCAGACTTTACCGAGCAATATAATGAACAGTATGGAGCGGTGCGCACACCTTACACCATGGGCTACGGGGAATCCATGTATTACAACGACGCATATGGAGCACTCGACTACTATAAGCGTTACCGAGTCCGTTCTTACGAGGCAGTGGCAGCAGCAGCAGCAGCTTCTGCGTACAACTATGCAGAGCAGACCATGTCCCATCTGCCTCAAGTCCAGGGCACAGCTGTGACCAGTCACCTCAACTCCACTTCTGTTGATCCCTACGACAGACACCTGTTGCCGAATTCAGGCGCTGCTGCCACCTCAGCTGCTATGGCTGCTGCCGCTGCCACCACTTCCTCCTATTATGGAAGGGACAGGAGCCCCCTGCGTCGTGCTGCAGCTGTGCTCCCCACAGTTGGAGAGGGATACGGTTATGGGCCAGAGAGTGAGCTGTCTCAGGCTTCAGCAGCTGCACGGAATTCTCTGTATGACATGGCCCGGTATGAGCGGGAGCAGTATGTGGACCGAGCGCGGTACTCAGCCTTTTAAAAACTGGAGGTGAGAGTGGGGTGGGTGTGGTAAAGAGAGTCCATTTAGTTCCCCTGAAATGAGACCCATGCTGCATAGAGGAGGCTAAAGCCACCTGTTTGCTGTCAGGACAGGATCCGAAAGGTATAAATTGCATGTTAGCCTTAAATATTTTTCTAATTTAGGCCAGAGGTTCATTCAGCCTGTCGAGGTTTTAGTATATGACTCCAACCAGCTTGTTCTTCTGAGAGAACAACAACAAACTCAGAATACTGTTCTTTAATCATGTGTAAGCAGATCTGGTTTACAGAAACATAGGTAAGAGAACTAACATTAGTTGAGTGCCCTCATTGTACATTATATCCATTTAATCTATATAGCGAGCCTTTAAGATATTTTGTTTTTTACAGAGAAGGGAACTAAGGCTTGGAGTGGTTAAGTACTTTGCCTGAAGTCATCTGGTAACTGAGAGGTAGAGCCAGAATTCAAACTCTGGGCTGGATGACTCCAAAACCACTTTCTCTTTTCATTACAGAAGTCACTGTGGTGTAAACTGAAGAGTACAGGTTCAGGAATTAGTAACGAATGTCACAGTGAGAAGTTTAACTATAACTGTAGACTTCCAATTTGCTAATAAAGCTACCACTTAGGTCATGAGCTTTTACCAGAGGAAACTCTTTTAATGTATCTATAAGCCAAATAAAATCCTCTAAATTTTAGGTGTTTAGTTCTGAGATACTTGTTTGAAAGCAGAATGTTTTGATGCCACTGTCCCATCGAGTCCCTATTGGTTATCCAGAGTATCCTGTTCTACATGGGCACTTAAGCTGTATTTCTGCATGGCTTATAATGCTGTCACTTAGAGCCCGACACTTCCCACTTCTTCAGCAATCTTTTTGAGAGGAATATTTAAGGAGCTAGATAAAACATAATTTTCTGATGTGTATAAAATCTCATTGGTGGTAACCCTAGACACTTAATTTCTCCTACTTTGGAAAATGTATAGCAAAGATGTTGGAATGGCAAGAATAATTACAAGTATGTAGAGATAATAAATCTCTTTATCTGAGTAGAAATTGCATCCTGACAACTTTCTGTCCTCATTTCCCTGTACCTTGAAATTGAGCATCACTTGAACTGGAAGCCTGGTAGCAAAGTTACCACTGAGTTTCCAAAGTTCCTAACATACCCCTTTGGTATATGTGTGAAAGAAAACAGCGACAGAAATTTGCCCTTTCATGTAGTGAGAAGCAAATAATGGTATGAACCTGTGAGAAATTACATCCTGAGCAACCATGACAACACTGGGATCTCCGAGACCACTGTGTAGCTGTGTGTTCTTGTGCACAAAGTAGATAATCTTAGAACTGGTGTAGTTTGCCGTTAATTTTTACTTTTAATGCTGCTGAATCTGCCATGAAGTAGGATATACCTCTAAAGGAAGTATTTTCTATCAGATAACTTATACATCCTTCAAATATGTTCCAAAGTTAAACGTTAAGTTAGTATATTGTGACCTTTAAAGGGTATTGCTAAGGTGTTTTCAAGTTAATTTTGACTGCAAGCAGTGGTTGTTCTACTAACCTCTTTTTAGTGATGACTTTTAAAGAAACTTACCTTCCAGGTGTGAACCTCAAATGGACTGAATAACCCTGAGTTGGTTGCAGTCCCAGGAGCCAGTTAATGAGGCTGCCAGGACGAAATACTCCAGAACTGTTGGGGATCCAAATTCGGGTCTCACCCTAACAGAACTGATTCAAGAACGTCACAACTTTTGAAGTCGATTGGCACAGATCAAGACCAAGATTTGGCCCTTTGTCTATAATAAGTAGAGGAACTTGGTGTGAGTTAACTCCCCCACCCCCCACCCCCAGCCATTGGTGTCTGGAGTTCCCATCATCAATGGAAGAATTAGAGATTTTAAGATTTCTTCTTTTGATTTGGTAAGGGAGATTTGGTTATTTATGGGAACTACTAGAATTATGGCTCTAAATCTGTGACAGTATAATATGCAGGTATGTTGGAGGATGAATGAACCACTCCTTGATACCCTTTGTGATTGTCACTTCTGAAAACTTGTTTACTATGAAAGACTGAAATGAAACTAATTTAGAATAGTGCAATTGGCCATATTTGAGACCTTGGCATCTTTTGATTTTTCTGGACCCCAAAACTAAATTATGGTTTTTGTTAATATCTGTATGCCCTTTGTTGCACCGACAGTAGCCTTATATCACGGAGGTAGTCTTGCCTAAAAGATGGGTAAGAAAATGAGAAAGATTTATCACCAACACAACAGTCTTCCAGATAGATTGCTGCTTGTTTTGTATGTAGCTTTAAATAGATTCCCATGTATAGCCGTAGTAGACTTCTAGGTGATTATATGGGATATAACTTTTGATCCAGTCTGACTTGGTTTTGTTCTGTTCTTTTTTTCCCCCTGGAATACAGGACGGGACCAGGGCCCTTGTACTCGGAGCCAAGCTGCTCTCCAGGCATTGTGTAAGCCTCTTGTGTTGTGCTCTCTTTCAGGTAGGATAATTGCGGACTGAACCCTCGGGCTGCGGTCATAAATGAGAACTTGCTCCGCGCGGTCCCCTTTGCCGGGATGTTTCCATTGCTTCATGTTTCAGTAAACAAAGGAGTTTGTGACCAACTATGTTTTCTTTCTTAATTTAATTCTAAGTTGACTTCTTTCTTCCTGATAAGTCTCTGTAGCCTTTCACTCTATTCCTTATATTCTCAGCCTCTGAGCAGCCCTAGGTAAGGATTATGCTGGCACCCCCATTTTCCCAAACAGTGGAACCCCTCTTATCTTGCTTTCCTTAGGGATTGAACCCTTCTCCCTGTCTACCTGCAACATCTCCTTTCCCTTTAAAATGACCATGTAGTGGCAAGCAACCTCTTACTCTTCTGTTAGCTCTGGACTCTAACATTGAAGCTAATCTTCTGAAATTGCTAGGACCATTGGGGTTTTGGTGGTGGTTTTTGTTTTGTTTTGTTTTCTTTTGTTTTTTTAATGTCTGACCTGTGATCGTGGTACAGCATTAGCTGAAATTTAGCTTTGTTTTGCTCCACTCCTCTCACTTTTTTTTTTTTAATATTTTGACAAATAAACATTTCTAACACTTCAGTATCTTTTTGTGTTTGTGTGATTATTATTTACCACCATTATCTTCTGGTTCTCTCTCAGTTGTGCTCAATCTACAAAATTTAAATGGATACCTAAAATTTAGATGTAGAAGGAGGAATTTAGTGAGGTAAGTAATATGGCCTCAGTAGTGAGTGGAGGTAAGTTAGCCAGCATCTTGAAACACTGATAAATATGCTACACATGGCTTTAAGCTTAAATATGTGGTTAAGCTCCTCCTCTGAATAACCAGAGCTGCTTTTTCCCATTTACAGGCCAGCAAACCCAGGTTAGTAGTGATAGAAGTAAGCCCCACAGACAGAATCCTGCATCAGGAAAGGGTTGAGTCAGAACAAGGACCTACCTATCATATTGGCTCAATTTGGTGTCACTGTGTATGTTCACTTAAATTCACCATTTAAACTAGGATTAAACTTTGGCTAAAATGAGTAAGATAGTTAAGATTAGAATGTGGGGAAACGTCAATATTTTGAGCAGAAAAGCAAGTAAAGGGGTATAGTCATGATTGGCAGTGACTATTCTGCAGTTAAATGTGTTCTCTAGAATTTTTTTTAAGATTTGTGGACATAATATTCCTTTTTTTAGTGGGGGTAGGTAATTAGGTTTATTTATTTAAATATTTTTTTAATGGAAGTACTGGGGACTGAACCCAGGACCTTGTGCATGCTAATAAGCATGTGCTCTTACCACCTGAGATATACCCTTCCCCAAGACACATTTTCTTATCATTGCTAAGATCCTCATAAAACAAATTTAACGATGGGCTCAATCCCACTTAAGCTTTATTGTATCCTACGTGAAAATGGTATCATGTAAATTCTGTGAATTTTTATCTAACAATTATGTAATATTTTCCCACATATTCTGTACTTATAAAAAATCTTGACATAGGTGAAGCAAAGCTTTTCCCCTGATTTTGGGGGGGTAGGAATATATAGAGGTTAACCTATCTATGCACACATTCCAACTATTGATGATGTATTGAAGGCCCATTAGCTTCAGTGTTCCCCAACAAGGCAGGATTGTCCATTTTACAAAAAAAAAATAAGGCAGAGATACTGAGGTTTCCATGTGGTTGATCTGTAAGGCACCAGGCAGAGCAAAGAAATAAATATGTACAGGTTTTCTTAGCCTCACCAAATCCCTGGTCCTGCTACGTTAACATAGCAATTTAACACATCTTGATTTCTATCTCATTGGTGGGACACCCAAGAAAAAAAACTGGATTCTGCAAAGCAGTTCTACATCAGCACTGTCCAGTAAAACTTTTGGCAGTGTTGGAAGTGTTCTCTGCTGTCCAATTTGTAGCCACTAGCCATATGTGACTGTTAAGCTTAATGTACTTGAAATGTAGCTAGTGAAGCTGAGAAACTTATTTTAATTATAATTAGTCATGTGGCTATTGAGGACTTGAAACATGGCTAATGAAGCTGAGAATCGTTTTATTTAGCCACAGGTAGCTAGTGGTTACTGTATTGGACAGCACAGTTTAAATGGTAAACTAAGTTTCTTGGGAAAAAAGCCTTGTAAAATCTTACATTTTTCCCTTAGAAAATCCTTTCACTCTCCCCAAAATGAGTAACACTGGGAAAGGGGTTAGTTTTCAGCCAATGTAAGAGGACTGCTGAATAGGAACAAATGTTTATTTCTAAATCTCAGTTTAGAAATTGGATGTTCTGGGTACAAAATTCCTTTTATTCACCAAGACCAAGTTTCTCATTGACCATTTTAGAGTGCCATGAATTCATTTATCAGTGATTTGACTTCCTACTGAGTGATGAAACAGACACTTCTTAACTTCCTAGTTGAGAAGCAAACTTGCTGTGATAAATACTACATAGGGACAAATACAGGGTGCTTTGAAAACATAGTGACTGTGACGTGGGGGGAAGGGAGGAGGGGAGCAGTTGCTACTCCAAGTTGAGGAAACAGCATATGTGAAGGCCCCTGATCAGGAAGAGTGTGGTACCCCTTAGGAATCAGAAACGGAGCTCTGTGGCAGGAGAAAATCTGTACAGTAGAAACCTGAAGAGGTAAGTTCCAGCACAGTTCATGAGGGCTCTGTAGGCTGTATTAAGAAATTTCATCTTTAAGACTAACTGGAAGCTGTTTAAGGGTGACAGGATCAGATTCATTTTTCTTAAAAGATCACTGACTAGACAGGAACAAAAGTGAACAGCTCTACACCCCACTGTTCATAGCATTATTTATAGTTGCCAAGGCATGGAAGCAACCTAAGTGTCCATCAACAGATGAATGGATAAAGATGTGTGTACGTACATATGTGTGTACACACACACACACACACACACACACACACACACACACACACACACACACAAATGGAATACTCCTCAGACATAAAAAATGAAATCTTGCCATTAGAGCAACATGGACTTGGAAAGCATGCTAAGTGAAGTAAGTCTGACAGAAAAAGGCAAAATACTCTATGAATCTAAAAATACAACTAATGAATAAAACAAAAGCAGACTCAGGGAAC
Organism: Camelus bactrianus; assembly: GCF_048773025.1. NCBI lineage: Eukaryota > Metazoa > Chordata > Mammalia > Artiodactyla > Camelidae > Camelus > Camelus bactrianus. The sequence continues at coordinate 5,715,491 of NC_133548.1, forward strand.
TAGTGGTTACCAATGAGGAGAGGAAGTGGTGAGTGGCAATATAAGGAAATAGGGGAAAAAGAATTATAGGATTATACGAAATTGTGTATGAAACTTCTGAAAATTGTAAAGCACTGTAGTTTAACACGTTGATCGCCTACTGTGGATCGGGTAAGTAAAAAGAAAAAAGTGAATAGCATTATAAATGTGAGGTTTGCTAATCATGAAGCCAAGGGTTGATGTTTTGTTTAAAGGAAGAAAAAATATTTCAGGCAGGAAAAGAACCATGTACAAGGATATGTGATACAAGGGGGCAGGGTTTAAGTCCCTGAAGTTGACTGATGGAGCCATTACCAGGGATGTGTTGTGCCTCTCCCACTCTAATGTTGCTGAGCACCTGTTGCAGGCTAGGCCCTGCCTAAGGGCTTAACTCATGGCACCACTAAGTGCTGAGGGGCAAGGGAGATGAGAGAGATCTCAGAGATCTTAAGAGTTGGGAAAGTATGATCAAAATGGTAATTGCTATAAGAAATGTAAAAGCACTGTGGGAATTCAGAGGACAATTATTTATGCATTCCTACCAAATCTCTATAGCTTACTCTTTGTGCCTTAAAATTAAAACTCTTAAAGTATTTCTCTCCTTTGAAATGGAAATAAACTTATCAGTAGTCCACAAAGAGAGTGAAATGTTTGAGAGGGATGAAGAAGGCCAAGAGGATGTCCCTGGCCCATTTAGAGAAAAGGAAAATGAGAAATTAAACTCTAGGCCTTCCGTCTCCAAGAATTTCTTCCTGAGTAGTCAAGCTATCCAAGGTGGGGTCCTGGCACCACTCAAGCATGGCCCAGCCACAGCAGCAGCACTCTGTGAGATACTTCAAGTACAATGCAAAATAAACCCCATACCCAAACCAAAAATGGGCAGAAGACCTAAACAAGCAATTCTCCAATGAAGACATACGAATGACCGATAGGCACATGAAAAAATGCTCAATCTCACTAATTTTCAGAGAAATGCAAATCAAAACTACAATGAGGTAACACCTCACACCAGTCAGAACAGCCACCTTTCAAAAGTTCACAAATGATAAGTGCTGGAGAGTGTGTGGAGAAAAGGGAACCCTCCTACACTGCTGGTAGGAATGCAGTTTGGTGCAGCCATTGTGGAAAACAGTATGGAGATTCTTCAAAAGACTAAAAATAGACTTACCATATGACCCAGCAATCCCACTCCTGGGCACATATCCAGAAGGAACCCTAATTCAAAAAGACACCTGCACCCCAATGTTCATAGCAGCACTACTTACAATAGCCAAGACAACCTAAATGCCCATCGACAGATGACTGGATAAAGAAGTTGTGGTATATTTACACAATGGAATACTATGTAGCCATAAAATGTCAACAAAATGCCATTTGCAGCAACATGGATGTCCCTGGAGGATGTTATTCTAAGTGAAGCAAGCCAGAAAGAGAAAGAAAAATACCATATGATAGCACTCATATGGAATCTAAAAAAAAAAAAAAAAAGACAAATGAACTTAAATATAAAACAGAAACAGACTCACAGACATAGAATACAAACTTATGGTTGCCAGGGGGTAGGCAGGTGGGAAGGAATAGATTGGGAGTTCGAGATTTGTAGATACTGACAGGAATACACAGAATAGATACACAAGTTTATACTGTATCGCACAGGGAAATATATTCAAGATCTTGTAGTAGATCATGGTGAAAATGAATATATATATATATCATGTATGACTGAAAAATGGTGCTATACACCAGAAATTGACTATAACTCAATTAAAAAAGATCAAAAACAAACAAAACCCCATCCTGATTCAAATAGTGCTGCTGGGAGAAAAGCACCTAGAGCCCCCTCGGTTGTGTCTCAGAACTCCCTGGGTTCTGCAACACCTTCCCCCTAGGGTGGTGGGGGAGACACAGACCTACTGAATCACAGCTCCAGCTTGGTGAAAGCTTAAGACTACTGCAGCCCAAGCCCTGCTCTGCCTTTTAGGCCTCCAGCAGCCTCAGATCTACCCTTTCCTTTGATTTCTGGCCACATGGTAAAGTTAGTGTGTCCAGAAAGATAACAGGTGCTCAGGGCACTCAATGCACTGCACAGAGCTTGTTCAAAAGACAGAAAAAGGTTGGCTGGCTGCAAGGTAGCCCAGAAAAGGGAAGCAACTTACGTAAGATTGGCCTCATGGCTTGTCAGGATTTGGCTCACAAATCTGGTCCTCAGAGATGAAGTATCTCTTACCTTTGGATATTTGGGAGGAGGAAGGGAGAAATAAAAATTCATTGCTAGAAGAGCTGTCGGCTTTGCCAGAAGAAATCATCTCAAGGGTTTCTTAAGATCAGGGCTATGCTCTGCTGCCAAGAACTGAAGTGCAAGAAATGACGGTTCAGCCCCAGGAACCCACAAATAAAGAGGGAAAGGTCTGGTCAGATGATTCCAACCAGTAGTGCCTTAGGTCTGCAGGCCCTCTGAGGATCCAGGCCAAATTTAAATCACACAATGACCCACAGATCTGAGGACCCATCCATCACCTCTACAAAGTCCACAAGAGCCCTTTGGCTATCCTGGTAATTAAAGCAAGCCAGGTTAAATGATTTTCCCCCTTACTCACACACACAGTGTCGAGGAAAAAAGACCCCCTCCCCCCGACTCCTACTGCTTGTTCACCACAGCGGTAAGCTGAAGTAAGAAGCTACCAAACGGAGAGGAGCAGCTGGCAAAGGCACCCGTAAGTCCTAAGGGTAGGTCCTATGTACTTTACATGGAGCAGGTGTGGAGAGGGAGTAAAGCCTCTGCATTTGGCAAGGTGAGGCAGACTTCCAGTGATAGTGGCCCTGGCCCATCCCCGGCTCTGGTACCTCAGAGGCAGGATAGTGACTATGAGAATTAGGAAAACAAGAGATTAGGGAGAAGGCCTCACCATCCTAGGTTACCATTATATTCCCTCCATGTTGGAGCATGGCCAGCACACTTCAGTGGCTGTGTCATACCATGCCTCTCTACAAGGACACAGCGAGGAATTTGGGCCAAGATCACCTAAGCTAGGCAAGCGTCCAACACTCAGGGACTATACCACTGCCACCACACGTTGCCCCACCCCACAACTTGGAACTGCACTGCAGTGAACAGGACAAAGTGAGCCAGGCTCAAAGCAGGGAGGTGCAGGGCTGGCTGGAGAAGACTCAGAGACCTGGACCCTGCAGGGAGTCAGAACCCCAGATGCGACTAGGAGTAGACCTCACACTGCACAGGCTCAAGACATTCACTAGACTAACAGCTGGAATTCAGGTCCTGGAGCTGGACTGCCAACTTATATCCAAGCCTTTTCTGTGGCCTTTGGCATGCAACTTAATCTGAGTCTGTTTCCTCATCATAATATGGGAATAACTGTAACATTCCTCTTAGAGTTGTTCAGAGCAAAGCGTTGAATTAGCTATTATTATCACAGACGAACTGTGATGTGTGCAAGCAAAAGACAGGGTCCCACCCAGCTTCAGCTCACTGACAAATGGAGGAGGCAGACCCTCAGATACACAAATCTATCAAGAGGACAAACTTTCAAGAGGATTACCTGTGAAGGAAGATAGAGGGAGAGCTGTTATCACTCCCTCTTTAGTCTTCAAGGATTCCAGCTCCCCTCCTTCTTTCTTGCCCAGTTGTGGGACTGGGACAGAAACCCGCTCAAGCTCTGCCCTTAGGGATCATCAAATCTCAAAGCTAAAGGGCCCTCCTAGGTTATCAGGTCCACCATCTCTGCCTTTTTTGACTACTGACTTATGGGATGGGGCACAACTCCAGCCCTAACAGGCCATCCAGAAATCCTCTGGTCCTACTCCAAGGCTTGGTCCTGTGCTGGCACTCAGTTTCTTGAATGACTGGTGACTGCTACGGCAATGAACGGATGGGAGCAAGAGCAGAGCGTAGTATGTTCCAAGAGGAGCACATCATCCAAGTGACAGCTTACGTACATACACATTTATTATTAAATGCCTGTTACATATCAGGCACTGTTGCCAGGTACTGGGTCAATTTTCTATCCCTCTAACTTATAATTTTGTTAGGAAAATATTCAATAAATGAGTAAACAAAGAAATTGGGATAAGAACCGTAAAATACACAAACTGGGCACAATGCTAGGGAAGAATGGCGGGGGGTGGGGGGCATCTCTTAGAGGTTGTCAAGGAGGACCTCCGATGCTTGCTCTTGAAGCCAAGAGCTGAAGGATAAGAAATTAGCCCTAAAGTGGTCAAGGGAAAGGTCCTTCCAAATAGAAAGATGGCCCTGAGGCAGGAAAGTTTTTGGTAAGCAGGATCTGAAAGGAGGGCCAGTGTCGTTAGAAAAAGGTGGGTGACAGGGAAAGGGCCTGAGATGACACTGGAGCGTGGGCCAGACATTTCAAAGCCTAAGGACTGGCATTTTAAATACAATGGGAAGTTGCTGAAAGGTTCTAAGATATGGATTCATGATCTAATTTATATTTAACAATATCAACCCAGCTACTGAATGGAGATTAAATTGAAGGAAGACAAGAGAGGAAGAAAAGGAGGAAGAGAGGCCAGAATGCCACTGCAGTAGTCCTGCTGGAACAGGACTGTATGGTTTTGACTATGATTGTGGCAAAGCCATGGACAGAAGGGGCAACATTTGATATAAAATGTGCTAAAGAACAGATGAGGGGAAATAAGAAATAAGGGAAGAATCAAAGATGACTACTGGGAATCTGGCTGGAGCAGCCACATGGATGGTAACACCATTTAAGAAATAGGGAAGATTGGAGGAGAAATTTTGAAATGGGGAGACTCAGGAGTTCCCTAGCAAGACGTTACAAATTTGAGGCACTATATTAAGACAACCAGAACGAACTCTCAAGCAGGTCTTTGGAACCCTGAACTTTGAGCGCAGAGGGGAGATTTGACACAAGAGATATAAACTTGAGTCTTTAGCATCTAAACCAGCATTATCTAACAGAAACATAAAAGTGAGCTGCAAAAGCCACACATGTAATCTGAAAACTTCTAATAGCCACATTTTAAAAAGTAAAAAGAAAAAGAAAAAACAGGTGAAATTAACTCTTATTTTTAATAATATTTTATTTCACTTAATATATCCAAAATACTATCATTTCAACATGATTTAAAAATGAGTATTTTACATTCTTTTTCATACTAAGCTTTTGAAATCCCACAGGCACTATATACTCACAGAACCATATGTGGTGGTGGCTATCATATTGGAGAGCACAACTTTAGATGGTATACAAAGCCAAGGGATCAATGGAATCAACTAGAACAGGATTTCAATCTTGGAACTACACATATTTGGGGCTGGGTAATTCTTATGTTGGAGAGGGGCCTGTCCTGTGCACTGTAGGATGTTCAGGAGCATCCCTGGCCTCTACCGGCTAGATGCCAGTAGCATGCCCCCCCGCCCCCCCGCCAAACTAGGACAATTGAAAAGGACTTCAGGCATTGCCAAATGTCCTAGCAGAGGGTGGGGAGTGAAGAGGGGAAATCATCCGTGGCTGAGAACCACTGACCTAGAGAGTGGACAGAGAAGAGGGCCCAGGAGCAGTCTGGAACTCCAGCCTTAGCATCTGCCTTAGGTAGTATGCACGGGGAATTAACAGGAACTCTGTGGTTCAATTTTTCTGGGATTACAGGTCCTAGGGAATTGAAAGGAAGGGGTGGGGTGAAAACTAGAGGTTCAGTTTCTAGCATATGAAAAAACCCAACCAACGTCTTTAACAGCAACAGCAAGAGGTCCTCTCCCAGTGTCACTTTGTACATAACCAAGTTCTTCTCTTCTGACCCTTTCCTCTTGACAATCAGTAGCATTTACCAAGGACCAATGTCCTCAAAGAGAAACTCCATATAACTGGAGAGACTGGAGGTTATCCAAATTAGAGGAAACCACAGGGACAAATTCAGCATCAAGCTTCCACAGCCTTTTGGCCAGACATACAGCTTATTTGAACACACAGGAGAAAATTTGAGACTGGAGATATATATATATGGGAATCTTCACAATCTAGACGGTAAAGCCAAGGGAACTGGTGACTCCACCTAAATGAGGAGCCCTAGCCTCATTCTTAATTGCCCTGAAAACTTATCAGCTTCCTTTCCACCTTGAAAACCCAACTCAATTTTTAAAACAAACAGGACTTTAAGGAGTATCTAGAGGAATAGCTGGTATAAATGCTAGGGAAGGAAGAGGCCACTGAAAAAGATCTGTAAAAAGTCCAGTGTACAGTGTAGCTGAAGCCGAGTGAGCAAAGGAAGGTAGGACAAAATCAGAGTTAAGAGAAGGACGGGGTAGATCACATGCAGTTTTACAGACCTTTCCAAGGGCTCTTTTACTCTGAATGAAACGAAAAGCCCCTGGGGGGTGGGGGAGGGGGATAAATTAAGCTGACTTGTGACATTTGATTTCCATTTAAAAGGATTACTCTGGCTGCTAATTTAAATACACTGAGACAATGTAGAAGCACGGACATTAATTAGCAAAGAATATAGGAAATCCAAGTGCAAGATGATGGTGGCTCCAACTAGGGTACTAACAGGGAGATTGCGAGGAGAGCCAGTAAGATTTCCTAATGGATCAAGTGTGGGTGCAACCATTTTTGGCCAGAGTGCATCACATCTTAATACACCTCTGCTTAAAAACAATGTAAGACTATTCTATTCACAGTAAAAGCCAAAAAGACCCAAGATGATCATTTAACTATCTGACTTCTTCTCCTACCTACCCCACCCCACCAATCACTCCATTCTTGCCCCTGGCCTCCTTACTATTAGAACAGGCCAGTGATAATTCCACCTTGAGGCCCTTGCTCAAGTTGTTCTAACTTGGAATACTAGAGTAGAGGGTTGTCTGGTCAACTCCCACCTCGTCTGAATTTGCTTAATTTCTCTACAATCTGCCCACTTATGTTGCTCTGGCTCTCCCAATCCTTCCTCAACTCTACCCTTTTTAATACAAAAGTTCTTATCTCTTAACACATAATTTACCTATTTACTATATTCACTGTCTATCTTGGGCTGGAGTTGAAATTTCAGATGGTGGAGCCTCCATTAGCTTGGGTCATGGGGAAAACAAAGGAGAAACCACCAAACAACTGTAACGAGTGTGGCATGAACAAGAAATAAGCCTTGATATTTTAAGTTAAAAAAAAAGGTTACCGCATGATTTAGCAACATGAAATCACTAGCAACATCTCTGTAGAATGGTTGAGATAAAAGCCTGATTAAAGAGGGTTTCAGAAAAAAATGGAAAGCAATCTTTGGGAGCAGAAACCATATAAAACACTTCTGCTTACAAAAGAGAGTAAAGAAATAAAGTGGTGGCAACTGGCAGGGGAAACAGTCAAGAAATTTTTTAAATGAGAATAGAATATTTGTAATGCTAGTAAGATTAATCCAATAAAGAGGAAAAATGGATGACATGAGGGAAAGAACTGCAAGAGCAAGAAGATGGGCCCTTAATGTCTAAGTAGAGCAAGTGGCCCTGGATCAATGCAGTATTAATCAGAATGCTGGAAGGTGAGCAGGTGTGATGAGAATGCTAATTCCCTTCTGATTGCTTCAGTTTCTTCAGGAAGGTATGACGGTCATTCATTAGCTAAGTAAGCAAGAGGGTACAGGAAGTGAACGGGAGAGCAAATGAACCAAGGACCTACTGTCTTAACTGCTTGGCAGAATTAAGGGTCTACACAAGATTTAATGTTTATAATCATTTATTTAAAGTGAGAGCAGACACTGAGATTTTCTTTCCTCCAGTAAGCCTCAGCTTCACCAGTCAGACAAATGAATAAATTGGATTTAACCAGGGTTGTGGTTTTGCCAAGCAAGTATGATAAAGCTGGGGAACTGGGCAGCCTTGAAGCTTGCAAGAAAAATGGTGGTGTAGGCAAAGGAATGATTTAGCTATGGTTTTCAAATTGGAAAAGGTGGTGAGAACATTAGAGGGTGAGGGGCAATGAAAAGTGAAATCAACAGACAGAAAATTACAATGGGATCAAAAAAGTTGGAATATTAAAGAAAGCAATCTGGAAAGAAAGGATGCCTAAGTTGAGGGTAAGAAGTAAATTTCAAAAAAAAAAAAAATTGAGAGGCTGGCTTTCTGGAAGGATTATGTCCAAACCAAAAAAACCCCACAAAATACAAAACACAAATCACTTTTATCAATTGGTGCTTAGATGGGATGCACCACTGATGTGATTTACCCATCCCCCCTTGGTGAAGGGGGAAAACACTGCCAGCCAGATTTCTTATCTGCTATCTTAAGAGATATCCAACACTTAAACCTAAAGGAAATTTGTTTAAAGAAACTGTTTTACAAGTAATTATGACTGACTTTTGAGGATGCCCAGATAGTTTTTATTTCATTCTTTACTTTGGTAAAGTAAATTCAGTAAGGTTCTAACATAATTCTTAATCCAAAGTTATATTAACTACATGAGAAATTAATCTTTGATGAGAAACTGGACCAAACAGTAGGAATGTTGATCTATACATACCAAGCCATGTAAAATAAAGTCAGTCAAATAGTTTAGTGAAATCAGGGGGATCAAAAAACAAAAACAAACGAAAAAAACTGTTCTTGTTGCAACATGACAATGTACCAGGACACCAAGAGGGGAAAATAGAAACAAAAAATCCATGGCTTTGGACACAAAGTAAGGTTTCTGCTAGTAATAACCTGTAGCTTGACCTACAACCATTACAGAAAACCGAGTAAAGGTTCAGCAAGTCTTCTACTCAGTACAAAACGTGGGGGAAAAAATCTCCATGTAGGCCAATGTAATGGCCCATAATTTAGTAAGTCTTGCAGTCAGATATTCTAAGAGGATACTACCAATAGTCTTGAAGACTGATTCAAGGAAAAGGCCACGGGACTTAAGAAAACTCCTACCAGAGCGAAACATAAGAACAGGTCAAATATGGCAACACCTACATGGAACTGTAACAGATTAACTGCAAATCTCATAAAAGAGATTTTTCACCTAACACAAGGTTCTAAAAACTGCAAATAAGCTGTTTTGGATTGCCAACAGGGATACTTTGCCAAAGAAAAAATTTTTTCAAAAGTTAAGGGGTTAAAATTTATGTATCTGCCCCCAATTGTTCTGCATGTTGTCCACCAGAGATGGAAACAGTGTTACAAAACAAATAGGTGAGGAGAGAAATTTCACTCTCATCCACCTTGACAAAAGTAAGAGGCAGGGTGGGCCCCTGTAGGTTCAGTCCTGACAGAGAAGTACTGGACATTGCCACAACTGGACTGGGGAGCACTACTAGTTCTTTGGCAGGCCCTGTAGGTTGACTCCTACAGACTGAACCCCTGGAAGACAGGCATGCCAAACCACAACAAATCTGATTAATATTCCAGAAAGTAAAGCCTATGGAGATTATTCAAAGCGCTCCAGAACAAATTTCAACAGCCAGAGCTGATTTTGCCCCCAAGACCACAACCTAGAAACTGTAATTTATTGGTCTAAAGCAGTGGTTCCCCCTGTATAAGCAGGGTTGTTTAGACTAGGTAGGAGGGATCTGTCTCACTCATTCCAGTCTTTCATCAAAAGTGCTAAAATTTCTTGTAATCAGAAAAGGAGATATGATGTTCTAATGGCATTATTTTCATCCCTTCAGTTCTACTGCAATTAAACTGAGCTTTCTTTCAATAAGGTCCCCAAGTAGCCATCTAGAAAGCAAAGTTAGATATCTACTTCATACTTTATATCAAATAAATTACAAATAGATTAAAATTTTAAACTTAAAAAATAAAACCATACAAGTACCAGGAAAAAATTAAGAATTTTCTTATATGCTTCAAGTGCAGAAATCCCAAGTATGATGCAAAATCCTGAAGTCCTAAGAAAAAGCTGGAAATTCAACTACATTTAATTTTCCTGAATGGAAAAAATATCATGAAATAAAATGACAAACTGGAACTGGAACTAGCAACTCATATCACAAAGAACTGATTTCCTTAATATATATATTGCTTCCACAAATTAACAAAGTGAAGACCCAATTTTTTAAAAAGGTAAGGACTAAGGACATGAAAAGACAAAAACGAAATACAAATGGCTCTTAAAAATATAATGATCATCCTCACTCATTATAAAAATAGATGCTAAGTATAAGATACCATTTAACCTATCAGGTTGGAAAAGATCAACAAATGCACTGATGAGGGTTTAAGAAAATATTTTCATACCTTGCTGGTGGGAATAAAAACCGGAATAAATTCTAGAACAATCTAACACGTAGCAAAATGTAAGATGCCATTCCATCTCTAGGAACATAATTTATTTACAGATATAGCTGCCTTCATGTAAACTAACCATATTTCACCTAATCCAAAATGCCACTGATTTTAAAGGTCATCATTGATTTTAAGATGCATCATTATTTCATGTACCACTAAAACCAAAACATATCAATTAAACTATGGATATCAAGCAACATTCAAATTTCAGTTACTTTAAAATATGGGAAAAATTACAGATTAAATATGTTTATGTCCTAGAACCTCATGTCAATTTCACTGCATAAATTTTTTAAAAATTGAGATATATTCAAAATCTGGTTCCTTATCTCTGCTGGGCCTCCTGAATTTTGAAAGATGTGGCATGCTGAAATTCTACAGGAAACTTTTTTTCTGATTAGCTCCCAGGCTGCTTCTCTCCTTTCCAGGCAAAATTTTCATTGCTCACTACTAAAGTCTGCTCTTCAAATCACTGAGTCTATAAATTGGAATGTCCTAATCTAGCTCAAGCCAGTGGGTAAAAAGTATCTTCCTTCCCCTTCCAATAGCCTAGATGAAACAGATCAGATTGGAAATTCTATACTTACAAAGCTTCAAACTCTCAATCTGGTTTCAATATTTCTTACAGTGAAAATGAGAAGGGGCCCTTCTTGTAGCTTAACTGAGTACAAACAATTCAGCATGTTCAACAGACATACTCTAGGAAATGAGCAAGCTAAGTCCTTAAAGGATGAACTAGCCCCAGTGGACAAAGAATGTAGTACTCAGTTTCCCTATTGGCCCTGACAAATTAGACTGAACAGCAGTAATACTCAACTCAGCTTTTAAGGTTTACTTACCACTTAGCTAAGCACTTCCTCCTTTCGTGTCTTATCTCCTTAACAAACTGTTATTTACCAGGGGTGTTATTTACCTGCCTGTAAAGTAATACAAGTCCCTATTCATGTCAGAAAATTTGCTTTTGGTGAGAAGTTGGAAGGTTCTCTACGTGTTAAGCCATCATCTCAGGTGTAGGTCAGAAAAAAGAGCTGTTGGCATAAAACTTATTTTTATCAAAATTATCCATGAACATGACTTAGCAAAGCAAACAGTGTACTTTCAACAGTCTCTTGCACCACCCTCCTCAGAAACAAGTTTTTAGCTCTTTTAGCTGCTCCTTACCTTTGTGTCTGAATAAGATGCCCACTGTTCTCCATTTACCACTTTAAAAAATTATGATTTCCACAATGAAATTTTGAGTTTTGCTCTTACACACCTCATTACTTACCCATCCACACTTCCCTCTTCTCCCAATTTAGATGTCAGTTATTTTATTAAATATATAAATTATGCCACCATAATGACTAGGTTGAGCATCACAATTAATTTTACAAGTTTCTGTTTACTCTGGAATTAGCATTTACATATTTTCATTTATTTTCTATGTACTTACCAGTAATTCAGCTCTGTATCTTCAAATGAACCAAATTATTTCCTCAAAACACTCAAATACTTAAGTTTTTAATTCAGTCTTTGAGCCATCCCATTCTAGAACTCAACTTTCTCCTGCTTCAACCTAGACTACTGTTCTCCAAGGCCAAGTAGAAAAGCAGTACTGGGACTTCTCATCGCCATCATTCTGGGAATTCCTTTTCCCTCAGCATGAGCCCACATGGAGAACTCTAGCAAACTTTACTCCAGTAATTTGCACCCGCCTTTTATGCAAATGGTCTACTACCTCTCACCACTCCACCCCCTTAACAGTCTAGTTTATTGCTGATGTAGCTCTGGGATAGGGAGCCTGGTTTAATTTAGCACTCACTCAAGTCAACCCCAACTTTGAGGATGCCTAGAAGACTTTTAAGTAAAAGTTAAGAGTCCCAACACCAAATCAAACCCCAATTATCATCCTGAAAACTGCCCTAAGTCCTTTGACCCATCCAGAATCAGGCTGGGCCAGATGCAATCCAACAGAATAGTGTAACCATTCCCATTCCCACCTGACTTACTGTGGCACACGTTATTTGCACACCCAAGGCCTAGACAGAAAACTGCTTGTGGAAGCAAATTAAGGACAGGCATCTACTCATCTTTGTATGCGCCACATGGTACTTACATATAGTAGGCAACCAGTGAGTAAGTACTTCATGAAGTGCAAAACAAGCTCTCAGGTGGATGCTAACCACACTCCACTCAACCAAATGAAAAGTGGAAGGCTACAGAAAACCAATGTATTTAAAGCCCATTGCTCTTGAAAACCTACTGTATAACTTCTGAGGCTAAGTGATGGCAGTATAACTTTGCCAATTACACAGAGCAGACTTTGTGGCCTCAATTGAGATACACCTGATTAGAAGCTTACACAAAACTAATTCCAAAAAACTTAGTGTTCAAATATTAGAAAGTTAAAGTCAATCATTTCAAACCACCTCTTAAAAACTTGCTAATTTCCATTAATAGTTTTTCAATTAAAAAAAAAACCTACAGCAGGAGTGAGGAATGTAGCATTAACCAGTCCAGATTCTGGCAGTTATGAGTAACTACTTAGGTTTTGTTACATGCACTCAAAGGGAGTTAAGAAAGTTGACTCCCTTTTAAATTTTAACAGCATGTTCATAATGCAAAAATACATTACTCCCATATTTAACCCACTGTAACGTCACTACCTCAAAGCCTTTATTGACCATTCCCATCTAAAGAAAATTCTCTACTTGACATCATGTACTGTCTCCCCCTTTTAGAATGTATAAGCTCCAGAACTATACCTGGAAGAGTATCTTGCAGAGTTATCACTCAAAATTTTTCATTTGTTGTATCAATGAATACTGTTAGCCTCCTCCTTTTGAAACTTGCCAACCCCACCCATCAGACCAAGGGGTATGTTGATAAAAGTGTTCATCAGTGATGGGTCCATCTTTTGAGAGAAAAAAGGATCCAAGTAGGCAAACCCTCCAAGAAGTGGCAGTGGCAGAAAACCAAGCCAAATGCAAGGAAACTACCTAGCCTAAACATTAGCCATAATCTTCTTTGTTGACTGCTTCTTATCCATATGAGCTAACTTTTCCCACGCCTAATCCCAACTTGACCAACAGCTTTCCTGGAACTGTTGTCTTAATCCCATAACCACTCACAACTTCTGTACTCAGCAACTATTTATGTATTTTGAGGTAAGAGAAATAAGATTTTAATTGACAGGAGAATGGTGGCTGGGAAATTAACACATACAACACCTATAACAAGGCTTCACATAGAACAATTAATAAATAACAAACTGTACTGAAAGTTATTCCCACTCAGCTGAGAATTACCAACAGGTAGAAACATTAAGTTGAATAATCTGAGATCACTCAACTAAAAACCAGCTTTTTCTTATCTTTGCTCACCACAAACCCATCATTCCTAAAAGCATAATACCTGGCATACAGCAGGTGCTCAGTATTTGCTGAACAATTCTGGGAAAATGCCCTAACCAGACACAGCCCCACTATACATAAAGTGGAACAAGAAGGTACAAAAAAAATCTGGAAGATAGTCTTTCGATAGAAGCACGGAACTAAACAGTGGCTTTCTTGTATTCAATCCCCACCCTAGTTGTTAAATCATCTAAAGCTCACTCACTGCTGGGTCCTTTTTCTATGCCTATCATTCTAAAGGCAATGAGACACTAGTGGGACATTGTGGTATTCTTTGGATTTTCACAGAACTATAAAAATAGATGGTGAAAGGCATCAAAAGTATTACTTACTGGCCTAGAAAAATAGCAGGATGCTGGTTGGAGCCATAATTTAATTTTTCCATTTGGCATGAAGTGAAAGCTGACCTCCTATTCCCTCAAATCCTTCCTTTTCCTAGACCTCTTTCTTGGAATTAAGCTAGATGTCTTGATTGGGTGGGGTGGTTGGAATGGCAGCAGTAAAGGCTGGGGGTGGAGGGAAGGATGATTGCTTCTAAAGCAGGGAAAGTCCTACATCTGAAAACTACTGATAAGTAGTTGGTTTTATAACAAACGTGTACCAGAGGGAAGAAGTCTTTAATGAAATAAGGCTGCCTGCTTGAGTTCTTCTACATTAACCCCTCTTTTTCCTTTGGCACCTGTAAGTCCTATCTTCAATAAAGAAAACTGCAGTGATCATGTTAACTCAGAAATGAATTGACATTTTATACCCTCCCCTTCTCTTCCAGGGACAAATAAAGAACCCAGACACAAGCCCAAGCAAGAACTCTCTCAAAGCACACACTCCCTAAGTTGAAAAACCATTTATTTCACCGGAAAGAAAAAGGTGATCCAACTCTATATATCTACCCGCCACAAGCCTTTGGGCCAAAAGACTCAGGAGCAGTGACACTCTCACAACACCCACTGGAAGCAGGAGGCAGGGAGACAGCACAACCCCCATCAGTTTCTGCACACAATGAGGCCTGCTGGGAGAACAGAACATGAATGGGAAGCTACAGAAGTACTGCAGGACAGGAAGAACAGGAAAATGGGCAGGAGAGAGGAAAGGAAGAGGTGGTCTGAACTTAGCAAGGTAAATTAAGGTCCACGGTTCCTGAGGGACTGAACGCACAGAGCCGAGAACGTCCCGGAGACGGGGTACCACGAAGGGTGTATTCTCATGCACAACGGCAGCTCGGAATTTCAGCCCACACACATCCCACCTGAAAGAGAGCACAATACAGGGGCTTTACAGAAAAGCTCAAAAGGCTTTCCCAGTTAACACTTCAAAGAACATCTTTACAAAATATGGTAACGACACTCCTCTTAAGTTTAGCTGTACCCATCCACAGTACCACAATAACCTCTAAAAGTGAAGAGTTTGAAGGCCAGAGAGTAAATGGGAAGGTCAAGCAATCTCAGACTAGGGTCTTTCTCTAAATTAAATTGCAAACTTTCTTTCATGAGAGCAGGTGGACATTGCATTTCTCTTGATGTTAACATTACCATTCTTCAGAGAAGGTAATTTCACATTTACAAACTGTCACTAGAGGGCAGGAAAAAGGGAAATGTTCCAATTAGCATTCTGGAGTAAAAGTATGTTTGAATCTTGGAGTTAACAAGTTAAAAAACATTTAAGTCTAGGAAAAAGTAACATCAACTGAGCAAGCTTTAAGACCTAAGGGTATTCATCTCTGCCTCAGGGAGAAACTAAAATATACCAGAGGGCATGCGTAAGCTACATTATCAAGTCACTCAAGTTTCTTCTCCAGTGATTTCCTATCCAGTAACCCCGGGCAAGTCACATACCTTCAGCCCTAACTGAAAAGGTGACAGTATCACCCATCTTGTTAGCACATGATTGCAAATCAATGGTAATGTCTGGGACACATTGGGGGCTACTCAAAACAAAGGGGGTGTGAAACACCCTTTAATACAACAGCAATCTCAAAACACCTAGAGCCCAAAGCTGGCAAGCATCAGAAGAGAATACACTCAAGTAGAGCCAAACGGATCATGAGGCTCAAAATGTACAGTAGAGAAAATAGCCAGAGGACTCAAGGTAGAGCTGGTGGTTCAAGAGTGTTAAATGTCCATAACCAGTGGCAAGATGAAGGGAGTGATCTGCTTAAGGCAAAGCTCCCAACCCTGGATTTCAACATAACTGGAGAAAGTAAAATCAACAGGGGTGCATATATATTTATATTACTATATACCTTGAAGTGGAGATGAAGTCAAATCTAACACTGTGGGGACAGTTTAAAAACAAAAAAAACCCTGAACAATGTAAACAGGCTCTTACGGGACAGATTCAAGGACAGAGCTAAGGAGTGGCCATTCTATTCAGCTCAGGGAATGAATCTGAACTGACCAGAGAAGTTGAATGAGTCTATGCCCCCGATTCCTTGTTGAAATCAACTTTGTAAATTAAAAGATACCTTTTTTCTACTCCTTTCTGCCCCAACTTACCATCAAGTAAGTTTTTTCTATAAAGCTCACAAGGGGTAAACTGTTCAGGAATGTCAGAAACATGCTGCTTCAAGATTAAGATGATGCCATTGGGGTAGTCTTCATAGTAACTGGGATCTGAGCAGTGATGACCAATTAACTAGTTATAGATTTTATCATCACAGGTCATATCAGACCTTTCACATAGCATGAAGGAGAAAAGGAAACTTGCAGACCTTAGTAATGTCGCACACCTAGGACAAAGGCTCTGAGAAACAGCACAGTGGGTCTGAATGTCTGGGTCCCAGGTTCGGTTCAGTTAAAGCACACAGGTGTGACCCAAGATTGAGCACACCATTCTTTGCTTTTCCAGGAACAAATAAAATCAGACTGACTCCCAGGACTAGGAGCCTTGGAAAAACAGCCATGAGGGCTAAGGATGTTTATATATTTCAGAAAGTTAATTAGTTAGGACTTCTCCCTATCCTCTGAACCATGCTAACAACTTTCCCTAACCCTGCGCAAGCAAGCAGAGCAGCCTAACTGGTGCCTTTAGGCTGCAGGAGGGATGGCAAAACCAGAACAAGGGACGCCCCACCGCTCTCACCTCAAGCTTTAAAAGGCTGAATACCGCGCCCGATCCGCATACTGCTCCCGCTCATACCGGGCCATGTCGTACAGGGAATTCCGCGCGGCCGCTGAAGCTTGGGACAACTCACTCTCATGCCCGTAACCGTAGCCCTCTCCAACAGTGGGGACTGGGGCTGTAGCGCGACGCAGGGGGCTCCGATCCCGCCCGTAATATGAAGTGGAAGCTGCAGTAACAGCAGCAGCGGCTGCTGCAGCAGCAGCGGCTGTAGCAGCAGCAGCTCCTGAGGTCGGCAACAGGTGTCTATCGTAGGGATCGAGAGAGGTGGAGGTGAGGTGACTGGCCATGGCTGTGTTCTGGACTTGTGGCAGCTGGGACAGGGTCTGCTCTGCGTAATTATACGCGGAGGCAGCTGCAGCAGCCACTGCCTCATAGGACCGGGCAGCACGGCAGCGCTTGTAGTAGGCATCGAGCGCTCCGTACGCGTTGTTGTAATACAACGAATCCCCATAGCTCATGGTGTAAGGTGTACGCACTGCTCCATATTGCTCATTATATTGCTCGGTAAAGTCTGCCACTCGGCCCGAACGATCTATCGGACACTCTTTGGACCAGTGCCCCTCTTTCCCGCACCGATAGCAGCCGCTCTGGTCTCCCATCCCGGGCGCAGTCCTAAGCCGGCTGGTGGACAACTGCACGTGCATTCGTTTGCCTTGAAGAAACAGACGCAAGAAGGGTTGCTATCACTCTTAGTCAAAGCCCCAGCCCCTACCCCAGACACTGGTCATAGCAATGGCTTTAATTAGACAACTCTAATGAAGGACTCACTGCCATTTTAAAGAATTTTTTTTTAAGTTGAGTATAAATTCAGTATAACGACCTGATAGCAGGCAAAGATCAATTAAATGAAGAAATGTTTCAGCTCTAACACCAGTTTCATGCTTAAGAAAGAAACCGCTCTCGCTCAAAAATAAGCACGTCATCCTTTGCCAAGTAACTGGACAGTAACTACTCTGAACAATGACCCAATGTCAAAAGAAACCATAATAAAAGTGCTCCACAAGATTCTGACATCTCCAATCTCCATTAAGACTCTTGATTTCATTAAGCAGAATACAAAGGCCAGCCCCCAACCTTACCCCCAAATCAAAAAGAATAGATACAACTCTGAAGTCACCACTGATAGTGATCCAGATTTGACCCATGGCTGAGTTGCTAGGCAAGTTTCAAGATTTTTAGAAAAAACACTCATGAATTGGGGGAAGCGGGGCGATATATGAGTTGAAGGATTTCCTTTCCCCTTAACTGAGTGCTTTAACTTGCTGGTTCTGATATTCATTCTAATAATGATAATCTTTAGTGACCCCTTATAGCAGGGTCAAAGAAAACAGGGCAGTGAGTTCACAAGATTCCTGAGTTTTCAGAAGAATATTATGAAAAATGTGAAATAAAGAAGGGGTTGAGAAAAGTGGAGAATGACTAGCAATGTTAGTGGATCAGACTTATCATTTTAGCAAGATTAAAGCACTTTTCGAACTTAAACTAGAGATCTGAGATCCTAAGAACATGTACTATCATTTTTTACTGAAAATTACAATTTGTATTCTGGAAATGAAGCAGTTTCCACCTAACATGATCTGTCAACTTAATGATAAGCAAAATTCCAGCAAAAACTTTCCAATACAATTGGCTATCATGCACCTAAGCATGCAGATGTCAAAGAAGTGAATGTTTAGAACCAGGGGTCAACAGATAAGTCATCTCACACTATAGAAATATACAATTTCTACAAAAGTAAAAGTGAAGTCCTAGGAGACTAGAAAAGGGAAAAGGGAATGGAAGGATCAAAATATCAAATAAAGTCCTGATTTAAACATTTTATCTGGTTAGTGTAGGTTGCAGGTGAAGAGCTAAGATGTGCAATTAAGTACTTAAGTGTTTTAAAGTGCTAACCTTTGTCCCTCTGGCATTTGCCCACATGGCCACTTTGGCAGCTAACAAAACCAGAGAAAACAAGTGCAACCAAGGAACCAACTATGCCCCTTCAAGACATAAAGGTCATAGTGTCCTGATCTAAGGATTTGCCAGAAAGGATTCCAAAGTCAGAAAAAGCAGCTAAGTTTTAAAAAATATCTAAAATGGATGTTCCTTAAATGGGCAAAAAATAAAAATATACCCAACACCGAGAAACTGAGATACCACCGTAATAAATACTGCTACTCTCTACGTACACGACTTTATTGGACAGTATTAAAGAAAATGGCTACTAGTAAGAAAAACAGGGCAAAAATAACTATGCATCAGAGAACCTAGAGTTCAGATGCCAAGAGTTACTCTCTAAGGATAATTTGTCCTGAATCAGTCCACACTGTCCTTTTATATATGTAACTGTTACAGGCAGACACCACTACCTCTTCTGGGTTAAAGTGTAGAAGAGTGTCCAAAAATTAGGCATCGTACCGCAAACCCTTCATAAAAGCAGCCTTTGCTCCCAATTAAGTTGTTGACACAAAATTCTCAACTTACCAATTAAAAAAGAAAAACAAACTAGACCTGAGAGACATTTTTAATAACACACAGCAATACCCATTACACAGGGCACCCATTAGCTTGGGGGAATGATGATCAGACTTCCAGGTCTAAGAAAGGTCCAGTTTAAGAAAAATAAACACCAAAGACAGCAGCAATGACTTAACAAAAGGAGTGTTCAGCAGAAGCAGCAGCCACTATCTTGTTTGCGCTTAAAAAAAAAAAATTGGAATATGGATAAAAATGTAGCAAGTTTGGGGAATACCCCATAATTTGGAAGTAATTACACCCAAGGGCCCCCTCTTTTTTTTTAAACATTCAAATCCAAAGCAGGTGGGAGAAGACTTAGAAAACTCACCATGGATACCACCCCCTTCATGACTGCCACTCTTGCCACAGGAGCTTAGATCTTTAACCAAGAAAATACCTTCCAAATAAAGTGTCTGTCCCACAGCATCACTCACGCTACCTTCCAGGCACACTAATAATTCATCTAGTCAAGGTTCCAAGATAACACCCATCTAAGTGCTATATTCACCAACGATGTTAAAGCTCAGCCCCCAAACCAGTGAAAAGGCACTGCCATTATCTACCCCCAAGTCTCAGTCCCTCCCCCTGAGAAACTCCTGAAATGAGCCTTCAATTCTAGAGTGTCCTCATCCTCCAAACAGAACCTCTTGGAGCAAACATAACAGAAAAGCAGTAAGAGTGACAGCCCTTTAAAGAGACTAGTTCTCCAAAGACTAAGTATTTAACAACAAATTATATTTACTGAGAAGTTATGAGTTAGGATGAGGTGGGGGAGTTTAACAGATATTTTGCTCCTAAACGTGCTGCTTAAGTCGCTTTCTGCCAGGTTCTTCATGTGCAAAATAATGCATAACATACCGAAGCAATAAATTCTCTGAAAAGACTCGTGTGCTCTACTACTCCGCCCCCACCAAAAAAAGACAAAATAATTGGAGAAATCTTCAGAGGAAAGAATTTCTGCACTAACAGGCATAAAAGCCAATGGGCTTCAAACTAAAGCCAAGTGTTTTTCCTCCTACACTTGATTTGCCTAAGGTGAAGTCTCTAAATCCCAAGCATTATCCATTTAAAGTTCATCACCCACACTTAATCCTTTACCATCAGCCAGTCAACAGCTGTATCTCTACTCTAGACCTCTCCTTTTACTTATCCAACCTATTTTCTACATAAGCTTGTGTTCAACACTCTTCCCAAAAAGGGTGGTTCACCTTGAAACTCTGTGTTGTCAAGGCCCCTGATGGCCTCCACTGCGTCCTCTGCCCGCTCCATGTGTACGAAGGCGTAATCTTTCACGATGTCGCACTCGATGACTGGACCGTACTCCTCAAACTTGGCCCGAAGCTCTTTGTTGGTACAGGTGGGACTGATGTTGCCTACGTGCAACTTTGTGGAGGTTTTGCTCTTATTCTTGCTGGCTTCCACGTTGATGTTCACCCCGTGCAGCTTGTAGTGGTGCAGGTTGCGTATGGCATCCTCGGCCGCCGTCTTGTCCTCTATGTGCACAAAGCCGTAGTTCTTAATGATGTCACATTCCAGCACCTTCCCATACTGCTCGAAGAGTGAGCGGATCTCCTGCTCTGTGGCCTCCCGGGGCAGGTTTCCGATGAACAGCTTCACCATCTCGGACACGGCCTGGGCGAGAAGAAACAAAATTTCTAACAAAAGACCTCAAGCCCATCTCAGTTAAAAAAAACAAGAAAGAAAGAAAATCAATACTGCCACCTCCTTTCGGTCTGGCAAATATTTCCAGTTTTCCCCCTCTCTCACACGACCCACAAGCACAGCTCCATACAATAATCAGAAGGAAGTGGGAATATAAGGAGTCTGCTACACAGTACCAGCTATACAGAACCTATAAAAATGGGAAGGCATCTGTAACAGAGATCTTTAGGCACAGACAAAGGGTCTGGTAAGAGTTAAATAGTTTCAAACGGTAATGGAAATGAAAGTGAGGGCATAAATGTAGCCCTGGGGGTACTGCGCTTGCGATCTACTTTAAGGACAGTCAGGAAACAAAGATATAACTACTCGTTTGACTGGATTGACTATCTCAAATTATAAACTTGCTCTTCCTCCCCTAACCGAAGAATTAGCCATTTCCGGAAAAGTGGACCTTATAATGGCTACATTTTACGGTTTCCTTTGGAAGCAGTGAACCGGCGACTTGGGCCTTAGAGCGAGGCGTGAGGAGTACAGTAAGTGCTGGAGTGGGGAACGCCTCTCCTGGGGTGCTGTCTTACGAGCTCCAACAGAACGGAAGAATGCGTGGCCAGAGAAGGGGGCTTAGACTCATCAGCCAGACCACAATGTCTCAAGGCCTGAGACATTCCCGAAACGGATTGTAATTCCTAAGTCTAAGGGAAGCGCGGTTATCTCGGTGGAAACCTGGAGGCAGTACTCCCAGCCAAGTCGCGTAGAGGGCAGGGTGGGAAAAAGCAAGGTATTCTCGGGGGAGGTCGTGGGGGAAGGGCAGCTTCAGGCTTACCGCGCAACGCCGAGCACCGAGGTCGGCTCTCAGTGAAGAGTGCGGAGGCCACGACCCCACAGGATATCCCTGAAGGCCAAGGAATAGGATAAAATTTAACAGGGCAAAAGAAGTGGAGGGGCTCGGAATCTCTCACCCGCACGGAAAGCAGCAGGGATCTTCCTCGCGGCGCGGACGCTTCTGACAAAACGCTAAAATGGCGGCGGCCGCAGCAATGACTCTGGGTAGAGAGGGGGAGGTGAGCCTACCACCGGATTGGCCCCTCAACAAAGTAAAAGGCAGGCATTCCCGTAGATCCTCTTCCTGATTGGTTACCACGAACGCCAATCACCTGAGGCCGGGAAGAGGTGGAAACGTCAGTAACCCGAGAGCGTTTATGCGAAAGCCAATGAGCACCACTCTAGAGAAGCCGAAGTCACTGATTGGATAAGAGGTCGGCGTGAGGGAGGAACTACCAACGTGGGCTTCGCCGGAGGGGTTCCGCCCGCCATTAGGCGGAGCGAGCTAGGGTTCTGGTGTGGCGGTCTTTAGCTTCGTGGCGCCAACTTTCTGAAGCTTCCACCTCTCGCCAATCCACGTGTGCTCCATTTTGCCTCCTACTCCAAATTTCTCCCTTTAAACTCCCAAACACCACCTCCTCGCAGCCAGGATACTGAGGACGGTAGCTTACAGAAACAGAAGCCAGGTAAGAAAAATACTGGGAAACGTCCCAACTTGAAGAAACCAGCCTCCTCCTGCTTTGGCCAAGAATCCACACTGGAGCCCCGGGAGTCCCAGAGCTACCTCCAAATTGAAACTACTTTCATAAGTGGTGAAGAGCATTCTGAAAACGGTTAATGGGCCCAGCTTCATTAGGGTATAATGGCCCCAAAGTT
This sequence comes from Camelus bactrianus, assembly GCF_048773025.1. NCBI lineage: Eukaryota > Metazoa > Chordata > Mammalia > Artiodactyla > Camelidae > Camelus > Camelus bactrianus. The sequence continues at coordinate 5,738,135 of NC_133548.1, forward strand.
GGCTTGGTTGAAGTTTGCATTACTCGGGAGGCGCCGAGAAACAGTTTCCGTCTTGGAACCAGCCTCTCGGGGTCCAAGATGAAGAAACGGCTTCTCAGTGTGACCGTGGAGACACAAAAACCCCCACCCCGCCCTGAGAAAAAACTGGAGCAGCAAAGTTTTTTGTTTTATTTTATTGGGCGCCATCAGGCAGAGCTGTAGGTTTAAACTCCTAGAACTGACCTCAGAGGCAAGAGCCTCTACCACAACCAGCTACAATTAAAAAAAAAATACAATCGAAACAGCATTCTCCAGAGGGTCCGGATCCCCTGTCACACTTTTTCTCATCTTTGGCTTCTTCACATAATCCCATATTCATTGAATAAGCAATGACCCTTTTTGCAAGGCAGCTTTTGAAGAGGGAGTTTAAAAGTGGGTAGGGCACTGGATGGAAGAACTTAAAACATGGTAAAAGCCGTGAATTGTTTGAGGGATCATCAGAAGTGAAGATGACAAGTAGAACATACTACCATTCAAAGCAGCCCCCCTAAAAGGGGTGGGGATCATAAAGAGAAAGGTGAAGTCAAAGTTATGGAAATGGATTTTAAAACCTGACATGACTCAGAAATCAAATGGTGAAAAACTGGGCAAGAATTTATTCTAGGGTGGGAAAGGGTAAGAACCTAAAAATGTCAAAATGTAACATTTACAGATGTAGTAGTCACTAATCTTGGTCCGTTTTCATTGTGGATCCTGATGCTGACACTGAGATTGAGTAAAGGCCATAGGATCAGTGATGAAGAAAACAAACTGAAGGTCAATCAGCTGCAAGCGTACCCTTTTGAGGGGCCTGCTTCAGGCGGTGGTCACAACTCAATCTGCACAGGGAAAAGCGTCTGGTATAGAAATATTTTCGGCTCCTTTTTGTTTGATCTTCCAAATTTTTTGTTCCAGTAGCCCTGCAGATAAACTTTCTTCCAAAATACCAAAGCATATGAGTTCGACTCTATGAAACTAGGAATCTCTCCCAAGTCCAAAGGGGGAAAAATGGGAATATAAATCTTCTTAGGATCACAACTCAGGCCAGTTTGCAGACCACTGCCCACACCCCAAATTACTTGATTTACCTTCTGAAAGCCCCCTAGGTCCAGTTATATTTGTTTCATTTTGCAAGCTCATCCAACTGAGTAAACCACGTTAAAATCATTCCCCTGCTTTTTAAATTAAAACCCACAGCACCTGGAAGAAATTTCACTCACCCTACCCAATCTGGTTCTTGCCAGAATCTCCCAATCTCTTTTTAACAATTCTCCCACACCAACACAGCTCCAGCACACTGGCCTCTTTGTCCCAAGCTTATTCACACTGGCCACCCCACCCAAAGACATCCCTCCAACTCCAGCCTTACCTTGGAACTCCATCCCATGACCCCAAGTTATTTTTCCAGATACTTACCACCACCTGAAATCCTATTTGTTCATTCATTTTCTGACTTCCTTCCATCCCCTGCCCCCAGCAAATACTTGTTCTACAGGGGCAAGGAAGGACCTTTACTTGTTGCCTACTACATCCTGTGTTAAAATTGCACCTGGCACATGGTAGGCACTCAAATATTTGTTAAGTTAACAAATAGATAAATGAATGCCTGCATTAACATTTTGATAACCAAAGGAGAGATGACTTTGGATTTTCAGTCAGTATCAGCTTCAGACCATGGACACATTACTAAAAACAAGCACTTTTTTCACCTAGTACACTTTACAGTCTCCCTCAAACAAAAAAAGCAGGTCCCCAAAAGCCAGGGGGTAACCTATCATCAGAATTACCAGTTTGACGAATGCTGCAAAATGAAGCTTTAGATAGGGAGACTTGTAGCTCTTGTCTCCATGCTGATGTTTATCTACCCAACTGTATTTTACCAAATACTAAAGAAGCTTAATGTTTGCCCCTTAAAAACCATGAAAAGTTTTAAAGTTAAAGATACCTGGTCCAAATCCTTTACCTTGCCACCCCTATTACAGAGAATGGGATGCTTTAAACCTCATCTGGAACACTACAGATGCCATTTTGGTGATTCTTCTGATCAGGTTACCACACCTCTAAACCAAAAGATAAAGCAACTTGTCCAAAGTCATCCAAAAAGTTGATGTTCTGTCAGAGCCAGGCATAAATATATTCTCAGAAGAGATGAAAGAGGCTAGAGCCTGGACTCTTGAAAGGGAAACGAGGAACAAATCCAAATTCAGAGGGGAAATAACATTGGTGTCTGGAAAAACCACTCAAACGTGACCAAGCAATTTGTATTCATTTCAAACCCTATCACAGCCTTAGGGGTGCATAAAACTTATATACCTAATAAATAACTGGCTCCTAAACCAGAAATGAGTTACTGGTCTAATAAGGGCTCAAATTAAAAAAACAACTATTCTTCAAGGATGTTCAGTGGGAGCCACTAGGCCAGTGAGCAAGCTTCCTAAGCCTCCAATCCCACTGCCAGCTACTCTCTAAGCCTTGCCTAAATGTCCGTTTAAGTCCCCTGCCCCATACTTTTCTTCTCCATACCTAGGAGAATCTGATCCCAGGACACAAAAATGTTGTCTGAGACTAGAGGTGGCCAATACTGGCGTGGTCCCGTGGCCTATGTCACTCCTAGGTACCACTCATTACAAAAATCCCCTTCCTTCACTGTTACTCATGTGCTGCACCCACAGCTACATTCTATGTTCTTTGCTCAGCTGTGTGCCCCACTAGGCCATCCCAGTCTCCTCAGAATGTTCTAACTCCTTATTTCCATGAGATGGCTAACATTTAATGAGCAGTAACTGTATATGAGACCCTACACTTGCTACATGTTTTCACTGATCTTCCAAGTAGTAGTACCATGATTACAGTCCTGTATGGCTCAAAACAGCTGGTTCAATTTGATCTACAGCTTTCTAGCCATGTGATCTTAAGAAATGTTACTTAACCTACAGTCTCAATTTCTAAATTTATAAAATAGGTTTAAAAGTACCTAATACATTTGGGTTGCAATGAAGATTAAATGAAACTGATACATGAAAAGCGCTTTTAACAACTCTTAGCACATGTCATAGGCCACTGGACCAGCAGATGTTAGCTATCATCCCCATTTTATAGATTGAAAAAAAACTGAAGTAGAATTCCTGATATATCCAAGATCACACAGCTAAGTGGCAGAACCAGGATTCAAACTGAGGAAGCCTGATTTGAGAGCCAATACCCTCAGTAATTCTGTGTGCCAAGTCAGTTTTCAAATCAAATAAATCCCATCTCCAGTTTTCTCTAGTGGGACCGCCCCATCCCCTCCTTCCTTACCTGCCACTTCCCTAGCATTGCCTAGTAACTGTAACTAGTTCATCTAGGTAGGTCCTGCCTCCTCTAGATTGTAAATTCCCCAAGGTTAGCCCAGGGACTCAGCTTCCTGAACACTGTATTACCAGCACACACACACATTATTTCTAATGATTTACAGCTAGGCTTGAAATCATTTTAAGAACTTTTTTTCCCGGAAAACTCTAGATTCTACCCTTTATGACCTTTTTGTAAGGTACACAGAGAATTTAGAAGTAAAAATTTTCCACCTATCATATCCATCTTATTTTCTTTATGACCCAAACTATTACATAGCACACTAGTCCATAAACCTAGGAAATTTACTTTCATTATGACCTCAGGCATCCCATGTTATAGTCAACTTACTTGGCTGAATAGCACAAAATGACTGGAGAACCAACAGTCTGTGCAGACTTTGGCAGAGCTTAAATGGGCATGACTAGAAAGGCAGCTGACCCAAAGGGGCTGACCACTCAGTCATAGTCCCATTACTTCCAGTGCAAGGGATGGGGCCCCAGGCCCACTCTGGACAGAATTTGAAACAAGGTCCAAACCTCAGAAGAGAACACAGGCTGACGAGGTGAGACGGCTTTATGTGGTCTTATTCCAGGAATAAACCATCTAAAATTTCTCCAATGAAGGCCAAGTTATAGAGGTAACAGATGCAGAAGTGCAAAGATCTGAAGGACATTCAAGTCCATATTCCCACCTCCTTTTCCCGAAACACACGTTAAATGTCCACCCTCCCATTCACTCAACCCAACCATCTCCAAGTTATAAGACCCTGGAAATCAGAAATCCACAAAAAGTAAAGTATGAGGAATGGGAATAACACAGGGGGCATAATTTAAATTAAAAAGAGGGAGAGAATTTTAAAACAATCTGCAAGACAGAGGAAGATGACAAATGGTTTAGTTTTGTAGATCCTTCTAGCTTAAACGAGAAGCCTGGCAGCAAAGGCAGCAAGGGCATCAGGTCCTAAAGACGACAGGCAGAGTGATCATCTAGGTCAGGTGACCCTGAAGAACTTGGGCTGCAATAAAGAAATACCAATACTGGCCCCGAGAGCACATTATAGGCTATTTTTCACAGAAACCACGGGATTGGGACAGTGGCAGAACCCTCACTGGAAAGGAAGACGACAGAAAGCCATACTGACAAAGAAAGAGTATTACAAATACACAGGCTACAATCACAGCTCTATAATCACCCAACCCTTGATTTTCCAGGGTAAAAAACACAGCTAAGTCTGTTAGCTTGGCCCTCAGATTACCCCACCCTCACTGCAGAAAAGTGACAAGAAACCTGTTCAACTTCCCCTCCTCACAGTCCTGCAAGGAAATGAAAAGGAGCAGCAAAGCACCTGAAGGCAAAGCGGTGAGAAGAAAACCAGAGAGCTATGGCCCTAGTACCCCGAGATTACTCCAGTTGGCATTCACAAATAAGCGCTCAGTTATATGAAGACCATATGCTGCTTTTGCCCACTGGGCAGAGGAAAGAGCACGTAGGGCAAACTACTCCATCACCGGCAAGTTCACAAGCAGCCAGTGAAGGAGGCAGAAAAGAACCCACCTCAACTCCACCTGATTGACACACAGACCTCCCCAAAGTCACCATGCCCCAATAGACTCCCAAATCAAGTGTCTAAAGACCCCTTTCCCAAAGGAACGTCAGTAGGTTTCCTGTTAAAATCCCACCCAACCAATCTTCTTCCATTCACCCATCATCATGCCCAAGCTTCCGTCTTGTCCACAGCTGCTACTGCTGTATTTTTTGCCCAGGTCCTCTCAATCCCAAGTCCCAGAATAAAAGTATAGAATCTTCAATTCCTCTCCCTATCCCAGCATCCCTATTTGGTTATGCTTGCACCTCACCTTCTTCCCAGAGTCTATCGTAACACATTCAAATATGAACCCAGCAAGAAAACTCCCAGACACTGTTAACAGATGGAGAGAGGGAATCTGAGTCTCAGGTGACTATGATGGCAGGGGTTGGCAGGACGCAGGAAGGACACTCCATGGTGATGTTCAACAGGCGAAATACCAGGTCTATGGCCAGAATTCCCCATACCTGCTTCCAGTTGTCCCAACCACAGGGCATTACCAGACAGAGACATGACCCCCACCCCAACTACTGGCTCCTTTCAGTTCCCGGCCCCAGTACTCACTGAAGGACCCACGAGCCTCAAAAGCACCAAAGCAGTCATTCCCCACTTCTCACTTGAGAAGCCAAACCCCAGAACCACCCTGCTGGAGCACAGGTTGTTTCTGAACTGGAGACAAGTCAAGGAAAATGGCCAAGCACAGGCAGAGGAAAATGAGCAATAAATTTCCTGCAATTGGGTGTGATTAATTCAAGTTGAAGCAACTTGGTCTGGACTCTCCAGTCCTAAAGATGGCAGACTAGCAGGGCGACGATGAATTAAATCCCTCTGGCAGCAGGGAAATCATTCTAATTCCCACATTCAAACCCCTTTCCTCATCTGCCCTGGGTTCTCTGGCTGCCTTGCCTTCAGTTGTCATGTCTTCCTGGATGTCAAACTGGCTTCTCTGAAACTGAGTGCAATCAAGACAATGACAACCAGGTTTCCAAACTGCAAATTGCCCCAAGTTTTATTTGTAGTCCATACAAAAGGGAAAAAAAAGTAAGGTTTTCTAACACCACCTACTTGGGGAGATGGGGAAGTGGGACTGTGCCGCTCAGCATCAGCTAGAACATCAGGGGTCAGTAGGGATTTGGACATATTCCAACCGACTGTCCCAACAGGAACTCAGTCTCGACACAGTCTATAGAGGGACAAAGTCAGGGCCCCCTGGATTGCTGGCACAGCTTGGCGCATAGGAAATGGTTAGGCTAACCCTTTCCTGGCCTCCCTCACATCTAAAAAGAAAAAGGCGCCGCCGACCTCAGCTGCAGGTTGCTTCCCCATCCAGACGACCTTAAATATCGCGCACAAAAATAAAAGGGAGCCAGGAAAAAAATAAAAACATAAAAGAAATTCCCATCCTGGGGAGATGGGAGGCAGGGGAGAGGGGAACCACAGATCTAAAGCCAGTAGCAAGATTTGCTGCTGAGGCGAAGGAATAAAGTAGGTTACTGCCGAACACTCAAAAGGATCGTCTCCTGGGGAAGGCCCACATGGTAGAGGGGATGAAAAACCGCAAACAGGAGAGGTATGGGCCAGTGATTATAACCTGGGTCTGCACCCTACCCACCTCTCCTCGACTTCCCTCCCTGTGATGCCCCATCCCAGGATGGCCCTACATGCGGCGCTGGTAGCCAGAGTGCATCTGAGCTGCCCGCAGGTAATCATTATAGGAGCCCGAATAGCGTGCGTAATCGGAATGGGCATCGGGCAGGCGACGGTAATCCAGCGAGGACTTTGTCGGCGAGCGGCGGAACGAAAGCTGCGACTCTGATAAACGGCGGTAATCAGAGAGCTCGGCTAAACGCCGGTCGGAACCATACCTAGTCGAGAGAAGAAGACAGTTGGTGAATGAGACAATTGAGGGGAGGGCTCCAGGTGGGCACAGGGGAGGCGCCAATGGGGATGGGAGGGTGTAATCAGATTGGTCTCCAACAAACAAGATTTTGTCAGAAGGCTCACCACCCTATCCAGGGCAAGAAATCAAGCCTGGTTCAACTCAGTGGGAAACCAAGCCCACCACTGAAGCCCTCCCTTCTGAACTGGCCAAGGTGGATTCTGGTCTATATTCCCAAACCACAAACAAACTATCCCCACCCCCTGGGCCCTGCACAGAAAGACCTTGGTTGGTTACCAACAGCACGGCGGACGAAAGCAAGGTCCCCAACTTCCCAAAGAGTGGACGCACCTCATACACCTTGCCTTCAGCCAGTGAGTGCCAAAGGGACTACTCTTTCAAACCCACCCCCACCAAAGGTCAGGACAACCACATAACAAGCTTAAGGATCCTTGAGACGGTGGGAGAGACTATGAGCCACAATCTCACAGGCAGTAGCTCCAATGGCACTTGGGCTAGCCTAGACAGGTGACACTTTTCCTGACCTGACTAGCTGGTACCACCCCAGGCTGAGCACTATGCTCACCCGAACCCTGGTGACCAGGAAAGTTCACAGACATCACCCCCCTCAGCCTCAGGACATCCCACGGGAATAGAGAAGACCAAGGGAGGGGCCGATGGCTCCAGTTTCCCTCCCATGCCAACCTCAGCCCCTTGCCCTGAGCCCCGGTTGGGGGCAGAGGCGGGGGGGCATACAGTACCTTTTCGACATGGCGACAGCCTTTTTGTAGGGATCGTCGTAGCTGGCCCGGGGTGGGGAGAGGCGGGTACGCTCATAGGGCGGCGGGGTGCTGTTGGCGTTGGCAACGGCCCCCTGGGACATGGACAGGTAGGCTGCAGACGGCTGACCTGCCCCATCGTAGGCATTGCCCGGCTGGCCACGGTAGGAGGCAGCAGCCTGGGGATGCTGCTGTGCAGCATAGGAAGCAGCCAATGAGGCTGACGACTGAGTGCGGTAAGGAGCTGCCAGGGTGGCAGAAGGCTGGGCCCCATAGGCAGCTGCGGCACCATAGGAGCCAGTGGCCGCAGCAGCTGACTGAGCCCCATAAGAGCCTGACAGGCCCATTGATGCTTGAGCCCCGTAACTATTCAGCTGGGTCTGAACAACTGGCTGGGCCCCATAGGAACCAGCCATTGGGGTGGTGGCTTGTGCAGCATAGGCAGCTGGCTGGCTAGCGTAAGCAGCAGCTGCAGCTGGTTGTGCCACATAGGCAGCAGGTTGGGAAGAGTAGGAAGCAGCCTGTTGTGCAGCATATGGGGCAGACTGGGCATTATAAGAGGCCGAAGGCTGGGCATTGTAAGAAGCTGCCTGGGCCCCATAAGCTAGTGAGGAGGCTGCAGACTGGGCCCCATAGGAGGCTGCCTGGGCCCCATAGGAGCCTAGGGAGGAAGCTGCTCCCTGGGTGTTGTAGGAGGCAGCCGCGCGAACCCCATAGGAAGATGCAGCCTGCGCGCCATAAGAGGATGGCTGGTTACCATAGGAGGCAAGGGAGGAGCCCTGAGCCCCATAGGAGTTGAGCGAGGAAGCCGCAGCTGGCTGACCCCCATAGGAGGAGAGGGCCGAGGCCGAGGGCTGGGCTCCACCATATGGGCCAAGCGAGGAAGCTGCGGCAGACTGGGAGCTAGGGCTAGCCAGCTGGCCCCTATATGGGGCCCCAAGGGAAACGGAGGGCTGAGCGCGGTAAGAGGCTGCCTGGGCTGTCATGGGCTGAGTCCGATAGCCGACACCCAAAGAGGCAGAAGGCTGGGCCCTGTAGGCAGCTCCCAGTGACACTGAGGGCTGGGCCCGGTAGGTGGCTGGCTGGGCCGTCAGCGGAGCCACATATGAGGCTCGGGGAGGTGAACGGCGCAGGGGGCTGCGGTCGCGACCAAAGAAGGGTGGTGTGGGCTGACGGGCTTGCCCATCAAAGCCACCAGTGCTGTTGCCAAAAGCCTGCTGGTAGTCGAAGGTGGCAGAGAAGCCACCAGTTCCGGGGAATGCCGTATCCCCAGCCCCTGGTTTCTTGGTCTTGTCCCCAGACTGGATAGCCAGGCCAGGCCCCTTCTTCTGACCCTTGGTTGAGAGTTCCACGTTGATGCGCTTGCCCTTCACTTCTTTGCCGTTGAGCTGCGCGATGGCGGCTTTGGCATCTGCTTCCTTCTCCATGTGAACAAACGCGTAGTCTGATAAAGCAGCAGACAGAGGATTAGCAATTAGGGGGGGAGGGCATGCTACCCTATGGGTCCCAAACTGGACACTCCAACAGCACCCAGCTGTTGCCAGCTACCTCCAGGCCTCCAAACCCTCCTCTCCAGGAGTAGGTCATAAAACATGGCTCCCATATAACAAAGCTTCTGACTGTCCCGAGTAGTCACCTTTGCCTATGGCCTTCTCCCCATTCTCCCCGTTCCCCCGGCCACCTCACCCAACTTCCTGGTGAGAGAAGAAAGAGCATAGATGAACTGCAACACAGGAAAAAAATCTTCACAGCTCCTGTAAGTATAAACCAGCAGACAAAAACATAGAAAGGACTCCTGGATCACTCAGTTATTCAGTATTTCCTAACCCAAGGTCACCAAACACTAATGTTCACCTTTGATGTGAACCTTACTCTCAAACACCAGAAATGACCACTTACGTTTTGGCATGACCCATGTCTCAGCCCAGGACCAATTAAGGCAGGAGAGCTAGACTGATAATGCACAGTTCACGAAACTCCTCCAATATGATATTCCCTTTCCCACAGTACTTCCCAGCTTTCAAAGCACCTCCATGCATAGGACCTCATCTGGGCCTCAGAACAATCCCAGGAGGCAGGCAGAGCAAAGGATCATTATCCCCATTTCACAGGTGGGCAAACACACTCAGAGAATTCATATGGTTTGCCCCAAATCAATGTGTCACAGCCAGGAACAGAATCCCAGCTCTCCATGCTCCTTCACTACACCAGTTTATCCCTCAGAAGTCAACACATAAGGCAGGACTGTGTAATAAGGCTAGACATTTAAGCTAAGAAGGACCCTATATAAGCCAATGAGATGTGCGAATGGAAATTGAGCCTCTTGGCTGAGGGCAGACTCAAGTCATCCTCCGCACCACCCTACCACCCCAGCTACATTACATCCTCCACTGGTTACTAGTCAAGCGACAGAAGTATTCCTTACGCCTTGGCTCCTGTTCACAGAAAAGATTTGGTTTCTCAGCTTCAAGGCAGGCTCTACTAAGCAGGTTACCCCTGAGGTCCTCATTCAGGGCCTGAATGAGCTGGTGGGACAGGCTCTAAGACAGAATGTTGATGTCAAAGTCCTACTCATCTACCACATAGAATGAGAAAATTTCAGGATGGGGAGGAGTGGAAAGAAATTCTTGTTCACATCCAAGCTCACAAACCACAACAGTGCAAGCAGAGTCTGAAGAACAATGATAAGCTTGTGCTAGTGGGAAACAAGGCCCTGCACTAAACTCCATCTGGACCTGTGGCTACTTTAAAGTCCAAGCACCAGGACCCCATCTCTCTCAAATCTGTTTAGGAAATGAAGAACTACTTAGATGAAATTACTAAGGTTTCATTCTTGATAATAAGAAATCCTTTTAAATCCTCTAAACAAATGTCCTAATTTCTAGAAACTTTCATACTGGGATCCTCTCTAGCTGCTCCTAAAAAGCAAGTCATTTTCCTGGATGTAAGGCAATGCCACCAACATGACTGTCATACAAATGAGAATAATCAACAGGTAGAGGTTAAAGTATGGTATAGCAAAAGGACTCCTGGGGCTAGGAGCTAAAATGCCTCAGTTGAAGATCCAGAGCACTGACTTGCTACAAGCCCTTAAGGAATTTACAATTCATTTCTCCAACTGACAATCTAAAAATGCCTTATAAGTATAAATAGCTATATAATGATAAAGAATTCTGATAATTATTCAAGCCTGGGAATAACAATAGGCTTATTTCCCTACAGAATATCATTTTCATCTTTAATAAAACAAAAGGGATACAATGCCACGTGTATGTGCAAATTTGGAACCTGCAAGAGATGATAAAAGGACAAAAGGAACTATCACAGCTCTCCGTCTTCACACCCTCATGGCCAGAACCTGATTTCTCCTCATCTACCAACTGTGAAAAGCAAAAGTGTTACTTGGGGCCTAGCCTCAGGGCAGTAGAACTGTCCTCTGATCTCTCACCTCTACTTTGGACAGAATGAGCTAAAAATCAATGCTGGTGGTCCCAGATCTCCTTAGAAGTGGAGAATGAGCTAACCCTACCATCAGGAAAAATGCAATGGTAAGCAGAAAGCAGGATCTTGTAGACATATTAAAGGGAATTAAAACACAAACAAACAAACAAACAAAAAAACAACTTCCAGGCATTGTGAGGGAATATTAAGGAACCTCACCATATTTCTGGTGAACCTATCCTCACATTCCTAAGACTGGAATGAGCTAGGAAAAAACACCCAGCAAAAAAATTTCAATGGGTTTACAAGAGCAATAGGACATCACATTATCTACTCCTTACTTAGCTAGGTTTTATTAAGAGACCAACTTGTGAAACTTGAAAATTGAGATCATGTATGTACAAGTCAACTGACCACCCAAATGACCTATGTAAATGATAAAAACAAAGCCATGAGATAAAATTATAACCCATTTATATCAGAAAGTTCCAAATTTGACACTGGAGGGAAGTGTGAATAGGGTGTCCAGCTGACTCAATCACATGAGGGCTAATCAACCCTTATCACAGTGAGCAGCCAAACCCAGACCTATCCCTGTCAAAGATGTCCAGGAACCCAACAACTCCTAAGGCAATAAAGCAAACCAGAGACCTGCAAACTCCAGAGACCCACCTGCCTGGAGAGCTAGTTCAAGGAAATGGTGACCTCTGAATGAAGTTCATCACATTTAAAGGGGCTAAAAAGCAATGATTTACCGGTTCTCCTAATGGTCTGATGACATCACAGTCCTTCTTGTACCAAAGTTAAGAGAATCCAGAAAAATGAATTTTCCCATCCTCAGAAGAGTAAAACCTTCTAATTTGAAACTACAGAGAGCTGTGTTTAGGAGTAAAGAATGACCACTCAAAAAAAGGAAAGGAAACAGTTTCCTCTTCTGCCTTTCAGATTTCCTATGAAATCTAAATGGTTCCTAATGCTGTCAGCACCTCTCAGACTCCATCTTTGAACACCCAATAGACCGTAGCTGTGGAGAGTGGGTACAATCTGCTGTCTCTATGGAGATTTTTACTCTACAAATCAAATCATAATCTAAGCTCCTGGGGTAACCAAGCAGCTATGTTTTTCCCCCTGTGAAATAAAACAGAACTGGTTGTTCTGTGCTTTGCAAAGACCTGACAACAAACACAAGACAACTCAATCAAACACCCATTCCCGGACCAAGAAACGAGTAAGCTATTTATAGAACCAGAGCCAGTCTCTTCCACTACATTCCCAACTTAAAAATCTCACTTTCACTCCAAAGAAACAGAAAGCCATTAGTGGAGAATATGATCCTCAAATCTTCCTCAAAGTCCCTTACATCTAAGTATATCAGGAGCTCTCTTACATATCGGCATAACTACAAATAACAGCTAACCACCGCTCCCTGAGGAACTCAATGCGTTTCTGCCAATCAAATGTTTATGAAGGAATAAAATGCACAAAACTTTCACTCTCTCAGGAGTCAGCCAGGAGCTCTAAAAACCACATGCAGTTACACCCTTCACACCATCCCACCCCTACTGTCACATGGTTTCAGTCCCAAGTAAATTCAGACAAATTTTAGGATTTCTCTACCGCTCAAAAAGAGGCTTCTTGACCAATGAGTTCCCAAGAGTTTCTAGATGCTAGTTTCTAGACTCTTAATCTAGTAGCCACCCTACCTAAGAACCACGAAAGAATAGTAGGTCAATCAACACAAAATTCTCCCAATTCTGTGGGAGTCACGTACTCCCATCTAGTTTCGGGGCAAGTACCCAATCTGAGGACCTTCCCACTCTTTTACTTTAAACAAAAGCAGAAATCCATGCACCATAGAGGCTGCTTCATCAGGGCACCCAGCAGGAAAGCCTGATTCCAGTTACTCATGGATTCTCCTATCTTGAGTTGAGGAAAACAATATTAATGCAGAAGGAGGAAATACTCCTAGTGATGGAGACTACGGCCCTTTACACTTTCCCAAGTTACAGAAAGGATAAGGAATGGCACCCAAAAGATGTGGCTTTCCAGGACAGCAAACGATGTATCTTGGTGGGAATGAATAGGCACCTGCTCCCAAACTTATTTCCTATCCTCAAAACTTCTCACACAGAATATAAACAGGTATGAATCCAACTCCAGGAGTAAGGGATCAGATACTCACTCCCAAGTTGTATCCCTGAAGATAGTGGGGCCAAATCAACTCTGGTCTGTTCCCAAGTGAAACACAGACTGGCCATATACACAAGGTCTGTATGTAACTCTAAATCTTGCCAACCAAGAAAGAAAAACTTAGGAGATAAGAACCCAAACTATTAAGTCAACAGGGCCCCAAAAAGGAAGTCAGGCCTAAATTATGGTGATACATTCTTCTCCAAGACCAACTAGGAATCTACCCTGACAATCAGACTACTCCAGCAAAGACGACTACTAAGTCCTCATGTTCCCCTCAGCCACAAAGTACGGCCCCTTACAAAATCCCCAAGCTTATAGAAAGGACACTGCCCTGGAGCACGGGTTTGGCAAGTAAAGGCTGCCCAGAAGGGGCCTTCATTTAAAAAAAAAAAAAAAAGCCTCCTTCCACATGCAGAAGGCCGAGGTTTCCAATTTAGAGATGTAAAATCGATCCCAAAAGAGGGGGTGGGGGACCAAGTCTGAGGGCGTTTGAAAGCGCAGAGTTGCCAGGCCTAACCCACCTAACAATACTGAAAGGCAAAAGTTGGTTCGGAAGGGGCCCCTTCTGTACCCACGAGTAAACAGACCCATGAGTAGACCCAGGCCATACGATACTAAAACATCCCAGCTCTAGAAACGTCCAAGGGCCCCGTTACCTTCCGCTCAGGAGCATTCACCGGGAGGGAATACAAGGGTGGACTTGGGGCGTTAGCCCCTACCTTTTCCCTCTTCCCTTGCTCTGATCGATGTCTGGAGAGGAAGTGGGGGAAGTGGTGAAATCTTCCCCGCTCCATGATCCGGCTTGTACCCATCACTTCCCAATTTCCGCTCGGTGCCAGGCCCAGGAGACCAGTGGAACGCGCGCCCCCGGTACATTCCCAAGACTCTCAAGCGCGTCCCCGGCCCCGTAGCTCGGCTCACAGTGGCCGCCGCACCCACCTAGAGCCGCTTCCTCCCATTTAGTTAATGGTGTCTGGATCGCAGGGAGGAGGGTGGCTCTACCCAAGGCGCCCCCAATACCTCCGGCCTCGCTCCCGCGGACAACCCCCCACCGCCAACCGCACCGTGACCGACCCCCGGGAAAGGGGCGTGGCTAACAAGCAGAGTGCCCCGAGCGCGCCCGCGCCCCCGCCTTCGCGTTACCTTTCACCACGTCACACTCGATGACGCGTCCGCGGCGCTCGAAGAGGCTGCGCAATTCCTGGCTCGTGCACGCAGCCGACACATTGCCCACGAATATCTTCCAAGTGTTAAGAGGCCGTGGGCGCGACATTTCCACCACGAGCGCGCGCCCTGGCCGCAGCTCGTGGCCGTGCAAGGCCTCGATGGCGCGCAGCGCGCCCGCGTTCTCGCGCATGTGCACGAAGGCGAACTGTTTCATGACGGCGCAGCTCATGACCGTGCCGTAGGGCGCGAAGAGGGCTGCCAGCTCCTCCGGCGTCGTATCCGCCCCATCGACGTTTCCCACGAAAATCTTCATTTTGCCGCCGCAGTCGCCTTCCCGGAGAGCCGGGACCGCTCCTCCAGCGACAGGCGAGACGTCCGACCGGCCGGCAGTCCTCCCCAGGAATGGCTGGCGACCGAGAACCCCGCCGCGCAGGCGCCCTGACCTAGCCAATCGGAACCTACATCCCGCGCGTCCTGCAGCCAATCAGAGGGGCTGAGAGAAGATGCCATCAGGCGCAGCCAATCCCAGAGGGCCTGGAGCCCGCTCGTTAGCGGAGGGGGTGGGAGAGGGACGACGGCGCGCGACCAACCGCCACTGCCGGGGGGAGGGGGAAGAGGGTTGGAGAAGGGGATACGCGCGCGGGGATCGCCGGGGCGGCCGAGAGGCCTAGCCGGTGAGCGGCCTCTGGCCTGGGTGGGGCCGGGATCGGCGGGCCCCAAGGATAAACTTTGTTAAGTCGGTTAAGTCAGAGCCCCTCCCATGTTGGCAGCCTGGGCCAAACCCGCACCTAGAAGTGGCTGTGAAAAGTGTTCACGGGAAGGCCGGGCCTGGCGGGAGAACCCAAGACAAACGCCTTCACTCAGCAGCAAACAGCTTCTGGGCTGTCGCCTCCGAAACTGTGCTGGGCGGCCTGAGGGGACCTGAGAGGCATCTGTCTCGGAAAAACTCTCGTGCCATTCCTTGAGGTTGCGGAGGTCCCGGCGGACGCTGGAGACAGTGAAAAAATCAGAACCCGCCTCTGCTTTTGGAATTTCCAAACGAGGAATGAGATATACCTCTCTGTATGTTTAAAAATTTCCACAATAAAAAGTTTAATGAAGTAGAAAATTAAGTCAAAAGAACGGTCCTGGGGAGGAGTAAAAGTTGAGCCTTTAAATAAAAGAGGAAAAATGTCAAAACCGACAGATGTGTGTATGTAAATAAGATTTTGCATGGCAGAACATCAAAAACAAAAACATGTGACAAACTCAGGGAAATATTTGCTTACAAGTTCATTCTACAAATTTTACTGAGCACCTACCCTGTGGGGCAGCACCGAGCATATAGCAGTGAACTAAAAGTGACGAAAATCTCTACCTTGGAGCTTATATTATGTTGGGGAGAGACAGATAATAATTAAGTAAAACGTATAGCCTGTTAGATAGTGGTAAAGACTCGGAGTAACTGAGGGAGCAAAAAAGACATCCTCTGAGGGAATCATTCCAGTTAGAAAGTACATGTCAAATGTCTGTTCAAGGAATCACAGAGAATATGGCCGGAGCGTGGAACATAGTGAATAATAGAGCTTGAAGATTGGGAGGAGGTGTAGCACCTTATGGGTCATGGTAAGGACTTTGGCTTTAAATCCTTTTTTTTTTTTTTTTAAGGGGGGAGGTTTATTTATTTACTTATTTATTTTAATGAAGGTACTGTACTGGGGATTCAACCCAAGACCTCACACATGCTAGGCATGCACTCTACCGATGAGCTATATCCTCCTGCTTGGCTTTCACTCTTAGACTGCAACTCTATAGAGGACAGAGGGGTTCATCTGATATGACTTATCTTTCATAGTTTTATAAGTATCATTCTGGCTGCTATTGAAGTGGGTAAAAACGAGGAGAAGACAGTTTGCTCAGCAATTACCACTAGTACAAAAATTCGAGAGAGAGATGATGGTGACAGGGATCAGGGTGGTCACAGTAGACTTAAGGGAAGTGGTCAGATTTGGATACAGTTTGAGGGTAGGGCCAACACAATATGCAACTGGATGTGCGTTGAGAGAGAAAGAAGTCATAGATGACACCAAGCAAGAGGAAGCATGGAGTTGCCATTTACTGAGATGGGGAACATTGTGGGTGACTAGAAATTCAGTTTTGGACATAATAAGTTTGAGATGCCTCTAAGTCATCCAAGTGGAGGTACCAATGGATAATTAGCCATGTGTCTGGAGCTCAGCTCAGAGGTCTGGGCTGAAGATACAAACTTGTGAGTCTAAAGAGTTAATATCTATACTGTACAAAGAACTCCTACAAATTGATACAGAAAGAAAGATGAGCTATATGGGCCAAGGATGTGAACTGGCAATTTTCTAGGAAAACAAGTACAAATGGTCAATAAACAAGAAACTTCATTGCTAGTCAGGAAATGCAGTTTCCTTTATAAATGAGAACATTTTCACCCCTCAGCTTTCCAAAAAAATCAAAAGATTTTTGTCTATTGGTGGTAACGCTGTGAAGAAAGTACACTCACTTATCGCTGCTGATAGTGTGAACCCTGCATCCTTCTTGGTAAATATTCTGGCAATACCAAACCTTTAAATGTAGTGAGGCTTTAACATAGTAATTCTGCTCTATAGAAAACTCATCAATAAGGATATTGGTATAAATTTATTTATTGTAGTATTGTTTGTAGTAGCAAGCAGTGGAAGCAACCTGAATGTCCATAAGTAAGGAAATGAGGTATTGCCTTATGGTGGACTATTATGTTGCTATTAAAAATAGGTCAGAATCTATTGATATGGAAGGATGACCAAAATTTAAGGGGGAAAAAAAAACCCAATGTCATTGTATGATATTACATCTGTCTAAGCTGTAGGTGAAAAAAATCATCCATATAGGTGCATATGTTTTTTCAGCATGGAGAAACAATGTCAGTTACCTCAAGGGGATGAGAGAAATAACATCAGTTACCTCAAGGGGATGTTAATTTTTTACACTTTTCTGTATCATTAGACTTTCAACAATGAGCATCTAATTCTCTTATGGCTTTTTTTTTTTAAGTGGAGATACTGGGGATTGAATCCAGAACGGTGTGCGTGCTAAGCATGTGCTCTACCATGGAGCTATACCCCCCTCTATGATTTTTTTAAGTACATTTTAAGGAAGAAAAGAGGAGCACCAGTTTGATACCACTCTGATATCTCTGCAAATCCGAACTACTGGCAGTATGCTCAGAGCTGGTTATCAGCAGGCCTCTAGCCACCCAGTAAGCATAGCCATTTTAAAGGTGTCATGGGAACAGTTCTATGTTTGTCCCAATAATGCTGGTAGGGTTTAGAGTCAGAACACTGCAACAGAAATATAATGTGAAACTCATATGTGCTTTTAATTTTTCTGGGATCCACTTTAAAACATAAAAACAAACAAGTAAAATTAATTTTAACAATATGTCTTATTTAATCGAATATATCTAAAATACTATCATTCATCAGATAATCAATATAGAAATTATTAATAAGATATTTTATATGCTTTTCCTTCAACTAAGTCTTTGAAATTCATTGCATACTGTACACTTACAGCACATCTCAATTTGGACTAGCCACATTTCATGTGTTCAGTAGGTAGCGACATGTGGCCAGTGGCTGCCATATTGGCTAATGCAGGTTTAGCCTTCCTCTTGAAACGGCCTTTTGATCCTAAAGAGACATCCTTTGGAAAAGCAGAACTTCAATATCGGGGATGCATCTGATTTTTGAAAATAGCCCCAAGGTTTTCAGAGCCAAGTGTAGGGAATAAGGGCGGGCGGAAAGATCAAGCTCAGAAATATCCATCAACAAATAGTGTCAAAGCCGCCAAGGATTCTTCAGGATGAGCCGGGACAGGCCAGGCCAATACAAATACTTTAAAGATCAGAAATTCACTCCCAGCTGGAGGAAGGAAACGAGTTGCCGACCATCAAGTTAGTGGCAGAACCAGAGCTAATTTGCTGCTCTCTTCATTACCCCAGGTCAAAGAGTTAGAGCCATGTTCAAACCTCGATTCTCCAGCTGTCTGAACTTGAGCAGGCCTCTTCATGTTTATGAGCATCACCTCCTTCACTTACAAAATAACTGACCTTCTGACAAGGATTTTTGGGTTTTGTTTTCTTTTTTATTAAGACTTGTATTATACTATAATATACATTATTATAGTATATTATTAGTACACATTGTGTATTAATATAATACTATTATAAGTAAAATATACATAACATAAAATTTACCATTTTAACCATTCTTAAGGGTAGAGTTCTGTAGCATAAAGTCCACTCAGATTGTTGTGACTACCACACACTCCATCTGCAGAACCCTTTCCTCTTCCCCAACTGAAAACCTGTACCCATTAAACACTAATTCCCTATTCCCTCCTTCCCTCAGCCCCTGGCAACCACCATTCTCCTTTCTATATGTATGAATTTGACTACTCTAGGTACCTCATGTAAGTGAAATCATACAAATATTTGTCCTTTTGTGACTGGCTTACTTCACTCAGCATAATGTCTGTCAGGTTCATCCATCTAGCATACATCAGAATTTCCTTCTTTTTTAAGGCTGAATAATCTTCCACTGTATGTATATACTACATTTTGTTATCCAGTCATCAAACAATGGACATTTCAGTTGTTTCTACCTTTTGGCTATTGTGAATAATGCTGCTGTGAACATGAGTGTACAAGTATCTATTTGAGTACCTATTTTCACTTCTTTGGGGCATATACTCAGAAATGAAATGGCTGGATTTTGTTTGTTTTCTAATTAAAGTATAATTTATGTACAATGAGATAACTCTTTTAGTGTGTACAGTTCTTTGCGTTTTGACAAACACATATAGTTCTGTACCTATGACCACAATCAAGATATAGACAGTTCCAATCACCCTGAAAAACTTTTTTATGCTGTTCCTTTCCACTCAGCCTCTCCTTGCACCTCATTCCTGACAAACACAGATCTGTTTTCTTCCACTATAGTTTTGTCTTTTTCAAACTGTCATATAAATAGACTCATACAGTGTGTAGCTTTTTGAGTCTAATTTCTTTTGCTTAGCATAATGCATTTGATATTCATCAGTGTCCTTGCCTATATCAGTAGTTAGTTCCTTTTTATCAGTAATTTACACTGTATGGATGTACCACAGTTTGTCTTTCCATTTCCCAGTTGAAGGACATCTGGATTATTTCTAATTTTTGGCAATTATGACTAAAGCTTGCATACAGGTATTTGTGCATACAAAAGTTTTAATTTCTCTTCATAAATACCTACGAACTACAAGGTTGTTTTGAGCCTTAAACAAGGTACAATAAAATGTTTAACACCCTGTAAGGTACATAGTAAGAAGCTTAATCAATTGAGCTTTTAGAAAAGCTTGTTACACAATTCTAAGTCAAATAAAAAGAACCTATAATGTCCAAATTTAATTTTATTACGCACCTGCTATCTGCCAGGTATTTTTCCAGTTTCTGAAACAACATTTAATTAGAATTTACAATGTCATTTATGTGTTTAAAGATAAAAATAAAAATAATCTCTCTCAGTTTTTGCTACACCTCAGACCCAAAACTGGATCTAGTTCTCTGGTAACAATGCTAAAATGTTCCTGATGCTTTACCTCTTCCCATAGGTAGTCCACCGACATACCTAGCCCATCATGGCTACTCCACATGGCCTCAACTATAATAAAAAGGAGAACTAACAGGAAGACATTTCTAATAAAATAATATATACCGTATGAAATATTTACAATGAGATATGTCTTCTGGTCAGTCACAAACGCTGACAGATACAGAGGCATTGCTTTGGCAACTCAAATAATACTATTGCCATTACCACTGGTAACATCCTCCAAATGGTGAGCAACTCTCAGTAATATTTCAAAACCAAACAAAGAACAAGAGAACCAAATGTATATTAAAACGGCACCAACAATACTTTGTTGTTTATGAAGAAAAAAATAAATAGATAAAATAAATTAGGTTTTTCACCTACAAGGATATCTGACGGGACATCTGAAAGTTGTACAGGATATGGGACAGTTCATTGTGCTGGACTATCCCACACGCTGTGAGATAGGCTGAGACCTGGGACCCTTTGCTGGAGGGCTTGCACCTAGACAAATGTCTCTTCCAGCAACAGAATCCAAAGAATCTATAAGGGACTAAATATAACTGCATACATGCATGATAGGGGCAATTACAACTAATAAGATACAAAAAAGCCACAAACCAACTGCTATTTCTGAGGTGCTAGGAGCAAAAGCAGGGGACTGCTCGTGATCCCTGTACGCAGCACCACCAAGGGGGTGGGCAGATCACCTAAGCTATGCCTCCTGCCCAAGCCACAGATCCGCCTGGTAGGCAGTTTTCGCTCCCTGCAGCAGAGTCCCAGTCAAGTCATGCCTAAATTTCTCATCTTGCCTCTTACCAATTTCTAGTGATTAAAAAATCCAAGGACCTGAGTTGCTGACACTTGCAGGCTGGCAAGGATCCCTAGGCTTCCCCCTATCAATGCCAGAAGCACCCCCAATCCAGCATTGCCACAACAAGGAAAATTTCCCTCACAAACTCCCAAAGTCCCCTAAGAGGCTGTAGCACCCTCAGTGAGAATCACTGATCTAAAAGACAATTCGTAGTGGGGAGGGTATAGCTCAGTGGTAGAGTGCATGCTTAGCACGAGGTCCTGGGATCAATCTCCAGCTCCCCAGTCAATCTATCTATCTATCTATCTATCTATCTATCTATCTATCTATCTATCTATCTATCTTTCTTTCTTTCTTTCTTTCTATCTTAATTGCCTCCCCCCACCAAAAAAATAATAAAACTTAATTTTGGGTAAAAAACAATTTCTTTAATAAAGCGACCTGTAGTAAAAGTCCTTATCTCTCTACGAGTGGAAGGAAACATTAGAAAGAACTTCTACCCTGTATGCTAAAGAACAGAGCCCAGTCAAACTGACTTGAAAGGACTTTCACCACAGTTATTTATATGAATGAAACAAAAGTTCTTTGGTTTAGTAGGTGACTGTTATAGGCCAAAGATATCAGGTCCTAATCCCTGGAACCCGTAAATATTACCGTATTTGGAAAAGGTGTCTTTGTCCATGTGAGTAATTTAAGGATCTTGAGATGGGGAGATTATCTTGGGTTATTTAATTAGGCCCTAAATGCATGTACATGTATCCTAATAAGAGGGAGACAGATGGAGACTTGGCACAAATACACAGAGGAGAAGGTGGTGGGAAGACAGAGCAGAGAGAGCTTTAAAAATGCTGGAAGACGCAAGGAATGAATTTTCCCCTGGAGCCTGTGGAAAGAGCGTAACCCTACTGACACCTTCATTTCAGCCCAATGATACTAATTTTGGATTTCTGGCCTCCAGAATTGTGAGAGAATAACAATCTGTTTTAAGCCACCCAGTTTTGTGTAACTTGTTACAGCAGCCACAAGTCACTAATACAGTTGTAAACTATGTTTTATTAACACAAATGAAGATATTTTCATACCCTGGATTCATATTATTTTATTCCATAGATGTTCCTTCCTGATAAAAACAAGAGCTTTTCTCCTTTCAACCCCTTTCTCCTTGCTCTCCACTCTGTCTTATGTGAGGATGTGGGGTCTGGAGGCTTGGGGCTATTGGTAGTCACCCTGCAACCAAAATTGGAGGGGAGAATGCTAAGACAAATGTGCACGTCAGGAGGACACAGTGTCCTGACGCCACTGAGCCTCTGGACCAGCTCCAAATCATCAAATCTCTAGATTGCTTAAATTATGAGATAATTAAATGTCTTAATTGCTTTGACCACTGTTAGACTCTTGTTACTTGCAGCAGAATTCATCTGAACATGGAATTTAACAGGCGATATCAAAATTGCAAATAAGAAAAAGCAAAACATTTCCCTGATGATTAGCAATGATCTGATTCACTAATCATCAGGGAAATGCAAATGAAAACCACAATGAGATGTCACCTCACACTTATCAGAATGGCTATCACCAAAAAGAACAAAAATAAAAGATATTGGCGAGGATGTGGAGAAAAGGGAACCCTCGCACACTGTTGGTGGAAATGTAAATTGGTGCAGCCACTGTGGAAAACAGTATGGAGGTTTCTCAACAAATTTAAAATGAAATTATCATATGACCCAGCAATTCCACTCCTGGGTATATATCAAAAAAAACCCTCACTAATTCAAAAAGATACATGTACCCCAACATTCATAGCAGCATTATTTATAATTCCCAAGAAATGGAAGCAACTTAAGTGTATGTATGTGTATATATACATACATATACATATATATGATGAAATACTACTCAGCCATAAAAAAGAACAATTTTTTGCCATTGCAGCAACATGGATGGACTTGGAGGGCATTATGCTAAGTTTTAAGTCAGACAGAGAAAGACAAATACTGTATGATACCACTTATGCATGGAATCTGAAAACAAACTAGTGAAGATGACAAAAAAAAAAAAACAACAGAGAACAAATTAGTGGTTACCAGTAATGGTGAGGGGAGCAGTGAGAAGTACAAACTACTGGGTATAAGATAGGCTACAAGGATGTATTTTAACAACATGGGGAATATTTTGTAATAACTGTAAATGGAGTGCAACATTTAAAATTGTATTTTAGAAGTTCTAAAATTTAATTTTAAAAAATCAGTTTCACACCTTAAAAAAAGAAAAAGGAAAAGCAATACAGTCACGTTGTCTAAAAATATGGAGGTAAATCCCAGAATAAATGGCCAAAGGAGTTGAAATCTGTTGCTTCTAGGAAGTGGATTTGAGAAGATATGGGACAGAAATTGCTCATTTTCATTATAAGCCTCGTAGTACTATTTGACTTTTTAAGTTGTGTACGAATATTAATTACTTAGGTAAAAATAAAAATAAAAAATTTTTAATTTTAATTTTGAACAGCCTAGTGAAAAAGTAAAATCAAATCTACAGGATACAATGAGCTTTTTTTTTCCTTTTATCTTTAGGCTTTATTGATGATACTTTAAAAATATATGACCAGAAAGTCTTACAGTTGCCAGAGAATGAAAGTATCTATCTCTCAATCTCTAATTCCTGAACGTTAACTCTTGGAGATTCATGCCCTTTAAATCCATTATATCCTTCCTTTCTTTTTTTTCCCTTTTTCAGTTTTATTAGGTAGAATTATTATAGTTTGACTGCACATATACATTATATTGCATGTAAATATGTATATCCACTATACTGTACATTTTTTAGTTTACATATGTGTATTGATCATTGTTTCTAAGAACAGGTTAGAGCTTTAGCTTTTTAAACTTACATAGTTATCAAGGAATATAGCCAACCACAAAATAAGAAGCACCAGAATGTGATAATCCAATCATAAAGGACAGTCATATTGTGCTTACACATATTCAAGAAATCAGTCATCTAAGTTATGAATAATAACTAGTTCATTTGTGTCCTTATTTTTAAATTTTTTATTAGATTCCACATATAAATGATAACATATGGCATTTTTCTTTCTCTTTCTGGCCCACTTCACTTAGAATGATGATCTTCAGGTCCATCCATGTTGCTGCAAATGGCATTGTTTTATTCTTTTTTATGGCTGAGTAGTGTTCCAATATATATATGTACCACATCTTCTTTATCCAGTCACCTGTCAATGGACATTTGGGTTGTTTCCATGTCTTGGCTATTGTAAATAGTGCTCATATGAGCATTGGGGTGTATGTGTCTTTTTGCATTTTATTTTTCTCCAGGTATCTGCCCAGGAGTGGGATTACTGGATCACTTGGTAGTCTATTTTTAGTTTTTTAAGGAACTTCCATACTGTCCTCCATAGTGGCTGCACCAATCTACATGCCCACCAACGATGTAGGAGGCTTACCTTTTCTCTACACCCTCTCCAGTATCTATCATTTGTAGACTTTTCAATGATGGCCATTCTGGCTGGTGTGAGGTGGTATCTCATTGTAGTTTTGATCTGCATTTCTCTGACAATTAGCGATGCTGAGCATTTTTTCATGTGCCTATTTGTATGTCTTCATTGGGAAATTGCTTTTTTAGGTCTTCTGCCCATTTTTGGATTGGGTTGCTTGTTTTTTTTATAATAAGCCATATGAGCTGTTGGTATATTTTAGAAATTAGTCCCTTGTCAGTTGCATCATTTGCAAATATTTTCTCCCATTTTATAGGTTGTCTTTTCTTTTTGTTGATGGTATCCTTAGCTGTGTGAAAGCTTTTGAATTTAATTAGATCCCATTTGTTTATTTTTGCTTTTATTTCCATTACTCCGGGAGCTGGTTCAAAGAATATATTACTGTGATTTATGTCTGCGAGTGTTCTCTGTATGTTATCCTCTAGGAGTTTTATGAAATCTGGCCTCACATTTAGATCTTTAATCCATTTTGAGTTTATTTTTGTACATGGTGTTAAAGAATGTTCTAATTTCAGTCTTTTACATGTAGCTGTCCAGTTTTCCCAGGACCACTTATTGAAGAGACTATCTTTTCTCTGTTGTATATTCTTGCCTCCTTTGTCATAGATTAACTGACCATAAGTACGTGGGTTTATTTCTGGACTTTCTATCCTGTTCCATTGATTTATGTGTCTATTTTTGTGCCAGTACCATACTGTTTTGATTACTGTAGCTTTGTAGTATAGTCTGAAGTCAGGGAGCATGATTTCCCCAGCTCCATTCTTCTTTTTCAAGATTGTTTTGGCTATTTGGGGGTCTTTTGTGTTTCCATACAAATTTTAACATTGTTTTTTGTTCCAGTATAATGTGCTTTAAAAATTTTTTTTTCATTTAATTTTTAAAGAACTCTTTTAGGCTCATTAATACATGAGAAAAGACTGAAAAACATTTACATTCTGCTGACCTTACAATCACAGGAGCAAAGTGATCAGAAAGACAGGAAAATTCTTACAATCTTCCCTCTACATTTGTGGGGGATTTGTTCCAGGACCTCTTGTGAATACCAAAATCCACCAATGCTCTTATGTAAGCTGCTGTATTAAATGGCCCAATACAGTTGGCCGGGTAGCCACAGGTTCCACATCTGTAGATAGAGCCAACTGTATATGAAATTATATTTATACAGACACCATCTCCTATGCTGGCTAAGAAGCAGCAGAAAAGAGTCCTGAGATGGTCATTTGTTCATCCTTAACACGATGGATGAATGAATGATAAAATAATAATAGTTAACACTGATTTTTTTTCTTTTTTTCTTTTTTTTGCCAGGAGCTATTCTTTACATGGACAATCTTATTTGATTTTAGGCTTGTGAGATTGGTGTACTGTAATCCCCATTTTACAGAGGAGCCTTGCCTGAGGTCAGACAGCTAGAAAGTAGTAGACCTAGGGTCTGGACCCAAAGCTCAGCTCAAGGCTATTAGGTTTTCCCAACTATGTGCATGAATAAGAATGACTATTAAATGTGCTCATACATAGAACATAATGTGTCTTTGATGACACTCACATGGAGCTAACTCATCCATTATATAAAGATGTTCCTCTGTGGTAAACACATTTCAGAGCCAGAAAAAGATTTGTCATTATTATGGCTTTAGGATTGTGGCCAATAGAGCAAGTGAGAGGGGAAAAAGGGGAAGAAAGAAAAAGAAAAGCCAACTTCTAATAGATTGTCTTTAATTTATTCAAGTAGTGAAGACAATGACAAGGTAGGGGAGGGTTACACAATTTTTATTGCCTAAATGTGGTGATAAAGTTAAGAGGTTATCAAAATATAGTTTACAGGCTTAATTTAAATTTAGGGATCATAGTTTTTAAAGCCAATGTTGTCTGTAGGGTTTGTCCTTGGAGTTCCCTGTCATCACAGGAACAGTTTAAGAGATCCAGCAGGTACTTGGTATGCCACCAGAAGAATTGTTGATGCATGTGCCCCAGAGGTAAACTGCCCCAGCCTTGAGGACTATAATCCTAACTCCTATTCAGCTGAAAAAAATGTTCCTTTAATGGGTCACTTATCTTATCCCTGGGAAGATTTAGAATTAAAACTAAACATGATAAACTAAATGAAACTCACGTAGATTTTTGTCATATTTGGAGAAATCTGAATATATTTGGTATTTGAAGTACATATCACGTTAAAGAAATGACATATTAGAGAATCTGACAGATCAGTCTTGTTTTTCTAATTTAAAAAATATAGTTAAGAAATTGATTCTATAAGCTAATCACGGAAGTACAAGGACTGTATGATTCTACTTATAGGAGGTACTTAGAGTAGTCAAATTCATAGAGACAAAAAGTAGAATGGTGGTCATTAGGGGTTGGGGG
Organism: Camelus bactrianus; assembly: GCF_048773025.1. Classification (NCBI taxonomy): domain Eukaryota; kingdom Metazoa; phylum Chordata; class Mammalia; order Artiodactyla; family Camelidae; genus Camelus; species Camelus bactrianus. Next base: position 5,764,843 of record NC_133548.1, read on the forward strand.
AAGGGGGAATGGAGAGTTAATGTTTAATGGGGACAGGGTTTCAGTTGGGGAAGATGAGAAAGTTCTGGAGATGGATGGTGGTGATGGTTGCACAACAATGTGAATGTATTTTATGCCACTGAGCTGTACACTTAAAAATGGTTAAAGTGAGGGGGAGGGTATAGCTCAGTGGTAGAGTGCATGCTTAACATGCACGAGGTCCTGGGTTCAATCCCCAGTACCTCCATCAAAATAAATACATAAATAAATAAAATCCTAACTACCTGCCCTCCAAAAAAATTTTTTAATGGTTATAATTATACATTCTGTGTATTTGCCACAATAAAAAAATAAATTGGTTTTAGATGCTAAAATCAGTGGGCAAAAGTTTGATGAAAAACAGAATCTTTAAATATTCTCCAAGTAGCTCCCAAGATACTAATTGCAAAGGGAAAAATCCTAAGATTACAGTGGAGGAACTCAGAAGATACCACCTTAACCAAACGACCACAGTAAATCACACCTATGCTGAGATCCGTCAACACCATGTACTGAGGAAGGCACAACTTCACTTCTGTGGTTAACAAGCCAAAAATACATCACCTCAACCTAATCACAAGAAAACCCAGACAAACTCAAGCTGAAAAGACATGACAAAATATCTGACTAGTGCTCATCAGAAGTGTCAAAACGAGGGAGTGAAGACAAGGAAAGAGAGGAGTGGACACAAATTGGAGGATGCCAGGGAGATACAACAGCTAAAAGCAATGTGCCACTCAGGATTAGATCCTCAAACAGAAAGCAGTCAGTGGAAAAGTTGGCAACATTTGAAAAAAGTCTTCAGTTTAGTTACTAGTATCTCCTCGGTGTTAATTAACTGGCTTTGATAACTGCACTATACTTACATAAATTGTTAACCTTAGGGGGAGCTGCGGGAAGAATACAGTACTGTTTTTTTCCTATGTAAATGACTTTTTTAATATTGAGGGCTAATTAATTTTTACTGTAATGCCTCTCAATCTCTTCCATTTAGTTGTTTGTTTGTTTTGGGGGGGGGGCGGTAATTAGGCTTTATTTATTTTTAACAAACGTGCTGGGGATTGAACCCAGGACCTTGTGCATGATAAGCATGCACTGTACCACTGAGCTATGCCCTCCCCTTGATTTTTTAATATTAAGATGTGATTTATATACCATAAAATACACCGCTTTAGTGTATAATGCAACGGTTTTAGTATATTCACAGTTGTGCAACCATCACCACTATTTAATTCCAGAACATTTAAATTAATTACCCGCCAAAAGAAACCCTGTACTCATTAGCTGTCACTCCCCATTCTCCTCTTTCCCCAGACCCTGGTGACCACTAATCTTTCTGACTCTGGATGTGTCTGTTCAAGACATTTCATATAAATGGAATAATACGAATATATGTCTCTTGCGTCTGGCTTCTTTCACTTAGCTTAATGTTTTCAAGATTTATCTACATTGCAACTTTCTTGTTAATCTAAAATAATGTCAAAATGAAGCAGTTATAAAAATTGACTTTCAGGTTGCGATTTTTGGTTAAAATGAACAATTTTTTTTAAGTTTGTAAACAGTAGTAGAATAGTTTCACTGTATTTGTAAGATTTACCAGGAAGTATGTTGGGAATTTTACCTTTAGGCCAGGAATCTGTGGTATTTAAGAAAATGAAACATATTAAATATACAAAGGCAATTTTTTAAATTTTGAGGGGACTTAAGTTGCAAATGGGTATGATTATTGAAGGGAGGCTAATGTATCCAACAAGAGTTTATCAAAGAAAAGGTGAAGATAATAACTCTTATTTTACCAGATTTATACATAGAACAATAAATCTTGTAAAGTTAAAGACTTAAGGAAAATTTTTTTTAAGAAAAAAACTGATTTTTAAGAAGACAAAGTCAAAATCAAAGAAATCAAAGAGCATAGGATCCAAAATCATTCAGTGCAGAAGCAAACAAACCTGAGACATTTCAATCGTCCTTGAGGTGTCAGTTATATTTTTTAAATTATTCATGTGAAAATTAAAAACTAGGTTTTAAGTGTATTACCTTAATAAATTGAATAGTAACTGTATTAGTTGCAAACTTTAGTGTGCTTCAAAATCACCTAGACGGCTTTTAAAACAGATTCCTCCACTTTACGCACCAAGTTTCTGGTTTAGTAAATCTGGAGTGAATCCCCAGAAATTGCTATTTCGAACATTTCCAGGGGAGCTGCTGGTCCAGGGATCACAAGGGCCCCCCAGTTGAGAGCCACTGGTAGTGGAAAAGTTAGAGAAGACAGAGGGAGAACGGAGAAAAATTTTCAAAGCCAGAATTTCACTCGCCTTCACATCACAGGCCCCTCTGGAAACAGCCCCACCTCTTCCAAGGAACCCCCCCCCCCCGCCCCGTGCGGCCAGGAGTCCCAGGCAGAGGCTCTGTCAAGGCTCTGAAGAGTGACTCCAACTGGGCTCCTCTACCAGGATTCAGCTGGGGAGAAGATCTCCCACTTGGGACAAAGGATGTTTCTTGAAATGTTTACAGCTCTACAAATTCACAGTGTGGAATCCCAGGCAGAAACGAGACTGGAATGTTGGAAGGGGAAAAGCCAGGGAGAAGAGGGCAGAAGAGACAGGAGGTCCCCGAGACATGGATTATGAGGCTGGGTGCTGGCGGCAGCTGAGAAAGCAGCCAGGGCAGAGGATAGAGAAGAAGTGGCAGCTGAGAGGACAGGGTGCAAAGAAAGTGTCTGGGTTTCCTGAAATGCCGTGCAAAAGCCACTGGAGTTACAATCTTGGGCAATTTGTGGAGGAACAATTTTTATATTAATAGCTATGTATGTTCTTTTTCTAGCAAACTTCTGCTTATGACAAATGACTCTTGCTTTCTATGCTTTACAATAAGAACCAATATGGACTTAGAGCCAGACCACCTGGGTCTGAATCTAGACTTGGCCACATTACTAGCTGTGTGATCTTGGGCAGGTTACATAATTGCTCTGTGCTTTACTTTCCTCATCTGTAACATGAGATGGTAATAAAACCTACCTTGTAGTATTTTTTTTTAATTTTAAAATTTATTTTATAATAATCTTTCAATATCCTGTTTCCTTATTTGACCGCAGAATTGGGGGGGGGGGTAATTAGGTTTACTTACTTATTCTTAGAGGAGGTACTGAGGATTGAACCCAGGACCTCATGCATGCTAAGCATGCACTCTACCACTTGAGCTAACCCCTCCCTCCCTGCCTTGTAGTATTTTCATGGGGATTAAATGAATTGTGGCATGTGAAGTGTTTAGAATAGACTTCATCATCATCATATAGGTATTAGCTAGTAAGATTAAATTTTCCTTTTTAAGTAAGTTTAAAAGTGAATTAATTTAAAGAACAGTATTTTGTAAATGATAGTACAGGTGGTTTATGGACACGGTTGCAGTTGAGAGATAATGCAAAAATGCCTGAATTTGGCAAAGATTTTCCAACTGCGCTCCCTGGAGCCCAGGGCTTTTGGGAAGCCCTTAGTCAGGCAGAAGCATCTTTGGCTGCAGTTCCACATAAAGATGTTTGAAAGGGTTCTGTGATTCAAAAGCAAAGTTTGAAAACCACACATCTAAGAGTTTGGAAAAGAGAAAAGCTAATGGAACATTGATCCTTTAAGAGCAGAAACAGAGTGGTAGGGAAGGGTGAGTGGTCTAGCCATAAAAGGGTTAAATCCAGCTATAATCCAGAATGAAGGTAAGTGGAGGTCATGGTTTGGCTGTGGGCAGAGTCCAAGAGGAGTTCCTGCAATGCTTCTGAGGTAGGAGAAACACAGCCTGCGCCCCAGGTTTAAAAGGATTTGGTTCCCCAGGAACGAAGGGGAGCTGGAAAGCAACTAGTGTAGGTTTGGCAAGAAAGAGCAGGGCTGGAGGCAGTCAGTAGCCTGAAGGGGGAGAATGGCAGGGCCTGGGGAATGGAGCAGAGCCAGTAGCATCCAAGCCAAGGCCAACTGACTGTAAAACCACCCACGTGGTTCCAAGCTGGCAGTGTAAGGGGCAAAGTGTGTATACTCTGCCGGCCCATCAGGTCACAAGAGCAGCTTTGTCCTGGATGGACAAGCTTGGCATGGTCTGGGGTAGGGGTGGGCAAAACAGGTGAGTGGGGAGCCCTGGAATTCCCAGCCCCACACACTAGTTCCTGGCTACCGACCATCCCTGAGATGGGAGCTTGGTGGGGTTGGCCTCCAGGGGCCCCATGGAGCCTCAGGATCACAGCCACTGTTTCCTTACCTTACCATGTGCCAGGCTCTGTGCCAAGCACCCTATTAGATTAATTAAAAGTCTTTCAGTTGTGAGTAAAGAAATCAACTCAAGCCAGATTGATTTTTTTTTTTAAGTGGGTGGTGATGCATTGGGAGCATACAGGACTGTCTGTTGACTCCCAGGCCTTGGAGAAGGCTGAGTGTGGACTCTGGAGCGTCTGGCCTCCTCCAGTGACTCTTAGGTTCTCCTTGTGCATCTGCCTCACTCCTCCTCCTCAGCAGATCGGCTTTTCTGATATTCAGTCCGTAAGGCAGGGAGAAGAGGGCCACTCAGTTCCCGTATCCCCACGTTACGGGTTCAACCACAGGGAGAAACTAAAGCTGGATCTGCTTTGATTTCACCGGGAAAGCAAGGCCCTGCATGGATCAGGTGTCCATTTTGGTTCCAAATTGGCCACAGTGAAGGGAGGGGGACAGGCACAGGCCACAAACAGAAATAGGTCTGCTGTGGCCCTTCACTGTGACCCTGAGGAGGAGGACATGGCCCTCAGGAGCTGTGCGGATTTGAATCTGGTTCTGTTTGGCTTCAAAGCCAAGAGGTGGCCCTCGACAGGGAGGGCAGAGGCACTGTGTTCACCAAGCCCATTAGGGGAAACAGGGACACGGACAAAACACAAAGTTACATATTAAAATAAAACTTTAATTTGCCAAGGGAACATCATGGCAGCCCCTACACACCCTGCTTGCTAGTTCTTCTAGGGCTGGGCGAGCAGGGCCTCCCTCTGGAGTGGACGGCACTCAGCAGGGAGGACGGTGACAGACCCCAGGCTGAGGATGTGCTCAGAGGTGGGCGGGGGGCTGGGTGGGCTCCTTTCGGCCTTTGCCTGCGATGGGCCGGCCTCGCTCCTCCCAGATGGTGAGGCCGTCGCAGGAGCAGATCTGCTTGGGGTTCTGGAAAAGGCCGGAGGAGCGAGCGATGATGCCACAGGCCAACCTGCGGAGGAGCATGTGGTTTAGAGTGAGCACCTGCCGGAGCCCCTCCAGGCCTCTGTGCATGCTGATGGCACAGTACCTACCTCTCTCCAGAGTTCCCTGTGACTTTGGATAGGGGGTGGCCGCCCCGGCCCAGGTCGTCTTCTCCCTCATCAATGACCAGGCTTCGGCCAATCACATCCCACACCTAGAGGGGAGACAACAGCCTCAGACAGTGGACCTGTTAGAAAGGGCCCCCACATTATTTTTCACCTCACCTTCAGCTTCTCATCCTCTATTCTGAAGACAGCTCGGCCATCAGCATCCGCCTGGACGTTCCCCAGGTCTCCACGGTGCTGCAATGAGACCCGGGGAGGGGGGGAGCACATGGGGGCATAGCTGCTGACTTCTGGCTTCTCAGAATCTGATCTCCCTTCCCCAAAGTACCAGTGTCCTCCTGTGGTACAGTCTGGCAGGATGAAGGGACAGCCCAGGACACGAGGAAGGCAACTGGACTTTCCCACCCTGGAACCAAAATCCCGGGCAGAATGACAGCATGTTGAAAAGAGCCAGTGAGTGCCTTCGTGGGAAGTCATGCCCACTAGACCAGACTGCTTCTCCTATGAGGCTGTTGCCCAGTCTGCATCCCAGCCTCACAATCTAGCCCAATTCCTGTTTCTTTCCAAGCCCAGTTCTCCAGCTTCCTAATGACTCTGTGAGCACCTGACAGGCTGCAATTCCCCTGGGCTTAACTTGGCCAAGCTTGGCTTCCTGACCGTCAGAGGCAACTAGCATCCTTCCCCTGACATCCAGCCTCCAGAGACAGAGAAGAAACACAAGGTACAAAGGGTGTCTCCTGCCCTCAAGACCTGGCTCTGCCCACCTTTTCCCTTGGAGGTAATTAAAGTGTCATAACACAGCAACTGAGCACCTCCTATGTCAGATACTCTCTGCCGGGCGGGGCGGGGGTGCAGACACGGTCAACCACCCTCAAGGGGTTTGGGGCATGGCGGGGAGCCAGACGTGGAACCGACTAATGATTACGAAACACAGGGTTAGTACAACCCTGAGAGTGTTTTCTGGTGACAAGACCCTACTGATGAGTCACAGAGACCCACGTCTGTCCCCAAACCTGACACTTCAGGCAGAAGTAAAAGTCTGTGCCTTTGTGCCTGGTACACAAGGTCTTGCTGGAAACGTCGGTCACAAAGCATGTCACCATGTGCTGGGGCTGCCAAGCAAGTAGCAAGAAGAGTCCCTTCTCCCTTTATCTTGTTTTCCAGAGGGACATCTGCTGCTTACACCTGGCACTCTCTGTTTCGCCTAGTGTTGGGGACTTTTGTGGTAGGAAGATAAAGGAAAGGGAGGCGTTTCCAGGACTGGGAGGGAGCAAATGGCCGGTGTGATGCTCCGGGGGCATGAGCTGCAGCAGGAGGTCGGGAGAGGCAGCTTTTCTAGTCCCTCCCCTGTGCACGGGTGGGTGGAAATGAGCCAGGTGGCACTGAATGTCACAACAAGCAGCCGGGCAGCATCCATACCCTTGGGCACTGGGGAGCCATGAAGGGTTATGACATGGTTACCCCACGCTTTGGAGGAATCCCTCTAATACGGTGTATGAAGAGAAAGGATGAGGAGAGAAGGGAAGGAAGCTTAGAAACCAGCTAGGAGATGTGCAAAGGGACAACCAGGCTTGGAAGTAAATTCTCACACTGAATTCACTTCCATCTAGGCAAAACCAGATGCTGAAATCCAAAAGGATGTGCCAGTCATCATGGCGGCTTGAACACACAGCTCTTGCTCGAGTCTTCCTCTGCCTATATCAAGGGCTTGGGGACAACAGAGCAGCTGGCTCCAGCCCCTTTGATGCCCTGTCCCAAGATGGGCCCACGCCAAGGCACAAATCACAAGGCAGCCTCTTGCCCTTCAGAAACTCCACCTCCGAAGAGGCACAGGGCTGCCAGTTCCAAGACTTCCTTCTTGCTGGTTCATGCCTCCAGGGCTTTGTCTGTGCAGTGTCCCGCTGAGGCTGCCATTCCCTCTCCGTCTCCACCTGCCTAATTCCTGCTCAGCACCTTTCAAGGCTCAATGAGGAAGACAGCCTCCAGGATGCACCTCTGGATTCACACCCTTGTGTGCTCTACCACTGAGAGTCAGCTGGACCTGGCATCACCTCCAAGATTAGGTTACAACAAGAGTGTTGCTTTGTGGGTAGGGTACAGCTCAAATGGTAGAGCACATGCTTAGCATGTACGAGGTCCTGGGTTCAATCCCCAGTACCTCTGCCAAAAAAAAAAAATCCTGAGTAATAAACAAATAAATAGACCTAATGACCCCCCACAAAAAACACTGAACATAAAAAAGGGGTGTGGCGTTGGTCTAGGACAACCACCCCCCTTCACTTGCTCTGAGGGACACCAGCTACTGTGCTGTGTGCTGCCCCTAGGGAGAGGCCCACGGGGACAAAGGATGGATGTCTCTGGCCAACAGCCAGGGGGACCTGGGGCCTGCCAACAGCAACATGAGTGAGTGTGGAAGCAGATCCTCCCATGTCGAGCCTTGAGAAACCATAAGCCAGGGGCCCCCAGCTAAGCTGCGCCCGGATCCCTGCCCCAGAGAAACTGTGATATGACAATACTTGTTGTTTGAAACCCTCAAGTTTGAAGTATTTGATTCTCAGCCATAGCTAACTGACACACCCAGTGTAAGCATGGCGCTGGGCACTGCACCCACAGAAAGGCTTCCCCAGCTTCCCAGGGGGCGGGGCGGGGTGGGGCGTGAGAAGAAGAAACTTTTGACTGTTAGAAATGTGACAGCGCTGCCAAAATTCAAGAAAACAAAAGATAAGTTACGTCAATTAAGAAACACACACGGTATTTTCATTTGTTTGCCCAGGCTGCTGAATCCCCAGGGAGGGGGCACTCGCTCCCCAGGAAGCGGAGGAGATGCAGTTGGGCGTTTGTGGACTGGGCTTAGGAAGCGTCCCACCACCGGCAGAGAAGACAGTCCTCCTGGGGTGACGTCCAGGACAAAGTTCCAGTTTGGCATTAACATGTCTTTAAGGCCCCCTAACACTTGCTAATCACTCTAACAAAGATAAAGAAGTCCTCAGTCCCTGGCAGGACTCTAATTGCACTTTTTAGGCCTGCATTGATTCATTTTTACAGTGAGCCTCCTCTTCTGGCTAGAAGTGCTGGTTTTCCATTCTCTGGGGCAATATCAAGTTTCTTGTTAAAAACAAATCTACCTTAATTACACGAAATGATGTCTTGATTTTCTTCAAAGTTATGGTGGAGAAGGGCCAGGGGTGTAGATGAAACAAGACTGGCCATGAGTTGGTAACTGTTACAGCCGGGTGACAGAACAGGGGGGTTCGGGACTCTAGTTTCTCTATTTCAGAACATGTTTGAAGCCTTCCGTGAAGGATTAAAACATTAAAAATAAAGTAGCTAAATTTACCTAAGGAAAAAATATGAGTCAATTTAAATCAAAACTTTTTTTTTGGCAGAGGGGGAGGTAATTAAGTTTATTTATTTATTTAGTTTTTAATGGAGATACTGGGGATTGAATCCAGGACCTCATGCATGCTAAGCACACACTCTAACTCTCTACCACTGAGCTCTACCCTCCCCACTAAATCAAAACAATGAGTAACTAACAGAACAAGTAGTACTCAGATAAGGCAAAAATCATTAAGGCAGCGCGTGACTCACTGCTGATGGGGAAACGATTCTCTGGTGTGAAATGAAACTCGCGGGCCAGGAGCTGCAGCATCTGGACGGCCTTTTTAGTTTAGGTAAAACCTTTAACTCCCACAACACCAGCTCCTCCAGGAAGCCTCCTCTCACTGCCTGCACCCCATGGGCTGGAGCAGGTGCTTGCTCTGGGCTCCCAGGGCCTCCCACAGGCTCCTGAAAAGGTCACCTCCCCGCATTGTAACTGCGGAGTCCTCAGGGGTCTTCCTCACCAGACTGTGAGTCTTAGGGGGCAGGCCTTAAACACAGAAAGTGTCAATAAATGTTTCTAAACTGAACAAAATACAGTGAGGGAAAAAGACCCCAACAAAAAAAGAATGCCACTCTCAGGCCCCAAGAGCTGCCTGCCCTGCCTTGGAGACCTTGGGTGTCTCTCTCAGCCCAAGCCTCGCCCAGATGAACACTTACCCGGTCAGAGTCCTGGGGGCCCCCGTGAGACATTCCATCAGGGTTAAAGTGGTCCCCACAGCTGAGAAGAAAAGATAGCAGGTGGGTAGCGAAACAACAGTTCACAGGCCGGGTGATCCATCCTCTTACTTTAACTACATTTGTTTTATTCATTCATTCACTCATTCACTTACTCACTCAACAAACAGGCCCACTCTGTGCCAGGCTCTTGGTTGAGGACACTAAGAAGAGTTGGATGTGGGACCTGCCCTCAATAAGCTGCCTGGGGAGACACAGATGAGTAAAGGACTAATTGCAGCACAGCATGACAAACACCACGACACGGAGAACTGACCCTCCCGTGGCCAGGAGTCACCTTCCGTCTCCGAGTCAGTAAGGTGGCTACAAGCGGAAGCGTCAAGGTCAGATTTTGGCTCAAATCCCCACTCTCCTATTTACATGCTCTAGGGCCTTTGACAGCCATTTTAACCTCTTTGAATCTCAGTTTCCTCATCTGTAGACCAAGCCTGTGTGTATATGCCTCCCAGGGTGCTTGTGAGGACCAAAGGTGAAGATGTCTGTAAAGGGCTGAATACAGCCCCCTGCACAGCGTGGGTGCACAGCTGGGGCGATGATGATGCTACGAGGCATGGCACGAGGACTGACCTGTTGCAGTTCCTTGTGAGGTCCCCGAACTGATGGACATGGAGTCCGTGTAGCCCAGGCTTCAGGCCGTCAATGGTCCCCTCGATGAGGCAGCACTCAGGGGTCAGCTGCAGGAAGCGCACCACCCCCTGCACAGGGCCTGGCCCCTCCAGAATGGCCACTGCTGCCCCCAGATTCTCTGTAAGGCATTAGACACCAGGACTGGCTCACTATCTCAGCCAGCCCCACCCCTTCATCAGCTTGGAAAGGCCATGCAGAGCCCCCCATAACTTCACACAGTCTCCAAAGCCACTCCAACCCAAAGCCCCTAAATCCTATGGTTAGGTCTGTACCACACCCAGCACACCTTCCTCCCAGAGAGGCCAAGGCCAAGGCCAAGGTCACAGTGGTTACTCACGCAACAGGCCACTGCCCATGCCCTTGAGTACCGCCTGCCGTCCAGTGCCTTCTAGAAGGGCCTGCACCTCATGGCTGGGCAGGGTGGTCTGCACCAGGACCATCTGGTTCTCCAACTGCACCTCCACACTCTGGACACCTGAGAGAACAGAGAAGGTAGAGGGCAGGAGAGGGCAGAGGGCAGGAGGGGGCTGGCACCCCTGTTCTGGGAGCAGGGAAGAAAGAAACAGATCTTCAGCAACTTGCCCATGGCCGGAGGCAAGCTCAGAGGCTGCCTTCTCACTGAGTAAGGCCCTTAACCTCCCTGAGTTTGTTTCTTTATAAAGTGGGGATAATGCCACTTTGCCCCCAGGATCCTTGTGAGTCCTTATTTTGTGCCAAATGTCATCTATAACTTATGAAACATAGATGATTCTTTTAAAAATCTTTTTATAAAAGTGGGCTATCAATAGCCACATTATTCATGATGGTCAAAAGGTGAAAACAACCCAGAAGCCCATCAAATGATGAATGGATAAACAAAATGTGTATCCATACAATGAAATACTATTCAGTCATAAAAAGGAATGAAACACTGATCCAGGGTACAACATGGATGAACCCTGAAAACATTACGTTAAGTGAAAGCCAGTCACAAAGACCACATATTAGATGATGCCATTCTGGGTGAAATGTTCAAAATAGGTAAATCTATAGAGACAGAAAGTAGATGGGGGTAGGGGGCCAGGAGGGTGATAGCGGAGGGGTACAATTTCTTCAAGAGGTGATGAAATATAAAAGTGAGAGTGGTAATGGTTGTGCAACTCTGTGACTATACTAAAAACCATTAGATTGTATACTTTAATGGATGAATTGTAAATGGATGATATATGAATTACATCTCAATAAAGTTGGCACATGCTTAACAAAGAGGGAGCTATTATTATCATCATGAAAGCTAACATTTACTGAGCATGCACTGTGGACTTTTTTGTACTTTACCTGTATTAACTCAAGTAATTGTGAAATTATCCCCACATCACAGGTGAGAAAGATGAGACAGAGAAATTAAGAAACTTCTTCAAAGTCAAACTGTAGGACTGGGAGTCCTAGGCAGCCTAATTCCAGAGCCCGAGGACTCTGCCTGTGCACTGCTCACCTCGAGAAGAAGCTCCCAGCCCCCAGGATGGGCTGGAGACCCCTCCTTGGTCCTCCTGTAGCAGCTCCTCTTTCCCCATGTGACTCACACTGCACTGCTTAGAATCCTCTGTGTGGGCTGGAACTCTGTGTGGTCCACAAGGGTCAGCTTCAAAACTCACTGTGCTTCAACTGCCCTCCAAATCCCTGAAGTCACCGTGGTGTGTACACAGCCTGCAGGATGATTCTGACATATGCTCAGCTTTGAGGGCCATCGAGCCCACTCAAAGAAGGATGAGAGGGGCTTCTCTTCCATTCAGGTATTCAAGGCTCCTAAGCCTTTTAAGAGAATTCTTGACTCCTTAGCCAGAGCACAGATGGGTTGGGAACGCTGAATGCTGAGCTCACCTGTTGGACTTACAACCATTCTGTTCTGTGTGTGTGTTTGTTGCTCTGTGGGGGTAGAGCCCACAGGAGCCGGGAGTCACGGGCAGCCCAGAAGACACAGGTTAAATGAAGCATTTCTCTCTGTTGAGCTAGTACTCTGTGAGCTGAAGGCTACACTGACTGTTGGTGCCCCCTTCATCCTTGGTTTCCCTCCTCCATATTCTTTGAACAAATGTGTGCTGGGCATGGAGGAGACCAGGGTCAGGAAAAGCACTGGTCCTAGTCTTCACGGAGCTCACAGGAGGAGAGATAACCCAGACTACGCCTGGATTAACCATCAGGCAGAGAAGGGAATAACAAGCTCTGAGGTACAGACAAGGAACCTCAGCTGTTCAGATTCCTTCCAACTGGGAAATGCTACTGGGATGAGGTAGCACCTGAGAGACAGGAGCATTTGGCCTGTGGTTACACGAGGTCTCATGGGATTGCTTCTTCAGGTCCCCTGCAGCATCAGTGACACCGAGGGGGAGGGGCAGAATCTGTAAACAGAGATCAGGCAGACACACCCATCTCCTCCCTGGCAGGTACAGGGCAATTCTGGGAGAAGAAAACCCCCCAAATAACCAGCCTGCCTGCCACTTCACACAACATCTCATCCTGGGCCACATGGTAGCCTGAGGCCTTGGGGCTCAGGGTCCAACTAGAGGAACCTATGGATGCAAAGGGGGTGTAGGGAGGATGGCAGAGAACTCTTGTGAGCTAAGCCTCTGGGGAATGTCGGGAGCTGTGTGCACATCAGGACAGTGATGCCGTCTTCCTCTGGCAGGT